>NC_133822.1:50434536-50737567 GCF_047830755.1 Zonotrichia albicollis
ATCAGCAAGGTAATACTAATCAAAATTCAGCTAGTTATAAAAAGCAAATGTATTGCAGTTGCTATTGAGCAACTTTAAAAGGCAAGAGAGCTGTAAGAAGTTTCCACAGTTAGGTTGCCTCAAGCTTTTGCTGTGAAGAACATCCCCGTATCTCTGTCTTTCACAGCGGATTTGAGACACTGAGCACAACCACCTTTTCATCAGAGGCTCATATATTTTCAGGGCCTCTGAAATCTGCTCTTTGCTATCTGGTTTCAATAATAGAGGGAGATTGACTCATAATTTCCACTACTCATCAGCCAGGCTCAGAAGTCTAACAGAGAAACACTCTGCCAGAGTTCTTGTCTTCATGTGATTTTCTGCCATGTGCAGAATCACTTGTCCATCCTTGTCTTTTGTGTCATTGCATCACACCTAGCTGGACCATTAGATCAGTGGTTAGTTAAAATAAGTGATCTTTCATCTTGTGTCTCTTTTAATTCCTTCAGATAAGTCTGATGTACATCCAAGTTTGACATACAATCTAAAGGGATTTTCACCTCAAGTAATATTTTAGAGACCTTTTAATGAAAACAAATGAACGCTGACCAAGGGTGCACTCAGGTGGAATTATTGATGTTGCTGTTCTCACCTCAAGCACAGTAACCTCTGACTCGAAGGGAAGATGCATTGCAATAAAAATCAGAGCTGTGAGGTCCTGTCACCCACCCTGTTATGGTTAATATTGCCTGTGCTAAGTGGCTTTATTATTGAACAAAGACACACAACCCACAGAGAGTCTGTGGATGGGGGATGGAGCTCAGACCTTTGCCACTGCTAGGCTGAGATTTCATCCCAACAGCTATAGGGAGCAGCTAAAGCACATTTGTGGATGGTTTTTGTGCATGTTTCTATGTGTGAGAGAGAGCACGCTGCCTTATTTAGTACTGCTTATAATGAACATTCATGTTCATTCTTGAAAACACCATAGTGATTTAAAAATTGTTATTTTTATGGTAGAATCGTGAAGATCATAACCATTGTGAAAAGACACAAGTACAGCATCCAATGTGCAGTTATTCTTCTAAGAAAATATTTAATTATACAAACATCAAACAGGTCTTTTTTTATCCAAGTCAATATAAATCAATATTCATTGTTCTTCAGAGTGAATGATGACCTCTATAGGGTACTTTTCAGGTAATGCTGTAGCTCATAGGTCAGTAATATTTATGGCCTTGAAAGTATTCAACCTTTTGGGTTTTTTTGCTGTGATCTTAGTAGTTATAATTTATAGTGTCATTAGTAGTTATCATTTATAGTATCATTACTGTATTTATAAAACACTTAAGCTAAGGTCTGGGAACAGGCTGAAGTTTGTGGTTTCATATGACATTTTGAGAACTCATGACGATTTTCACTTGTGTTCTTTAAAAAGAAAGTTTGATGAAAATGTACTGGTACAATTTTTCTTCAGAGCATCTGATAAGATTAGGAATTTCAGGTGTTGAGTAATAGTCATCCTGACTAATGACCATTTATTTTGATTTTTTTACGGTTTTGATGCACATTCTGGAGTTTTTGAGAGCATTGCAGATAAATTTTTACTTTGTGCTCTGCATAAGTCACAGTTTATTCAGAGAGATAATACAAGTGTTCAGTGAGAAGTGCTTTGCTGTATTTCAGGTGTTCTGAAAACAGCTGATCTACACTTGTGTATATTCTTCAGCTCTTAATATAGTGATGACATTATCTGAATTACTTATTCCATCTCTAGACTTTAGGAGCCCCAAAGGATAAACGAGATTGAGCTGGTTGGATATTTTTAAAAATTGTAATTAAAATTCTTCATGCCTTAGCAAATTCTCATTGTAACATAATGAATGTTGTGGGTTTACATACACAAAAGGTGTTGCAAAACTAAGCATTACTTTGAGAATTAACTTGAACATTTAGGAGTTGACTGAAGTTTCTGAAAATAACCTATAAACATTTATATCACTTGACACCATGTTTTGTATGTGAGATAGCACCTTGTAAATAGTTTCTATTCTCACTTATGTGTGAGCCTTTTATTCACATTATGGATTAGCCTTGGCAGAGGTGCAGAAGCACCCCAGCTAGCCAGCTTCGTTTGGCAATAGGAAGTTCGCTATTAACTAGTAGCATTAATTAGTACAAGACCAGACACAGAACAGCTGCTTTTACTCGGGAGCAGGATCACCCTTCTGATGTTATGTAGGTCCGCTCCAAATTGCTTTTGAATTGGAAGGTGTGGTGCAGTGAACCCAGTAAATTCTGCTGGACCTGGATGGGAACATGTCAGCTGGAGTTACTGTCAGTAATCCTCACATGGAGATCTTATCCTGTATGGAAAGCATTCATTTCTGTTCCCCCAGATGGTATGCCTGATAACACATCACATTTCTGAACTGCTAGTTTTTCAAGCTTGAAGCAAGGGAGTACCTTTGACAGTACAGCTGTCTATTCCACTTGATGCTCTGTCATTCCTGAGACATGGACAGCAGATGTTCTATTCCCAAGGAATGCTCTGCCTATTGAATTAGCCAAGGGAAAACTTGTGGGTTTTAGCAAGGTAATTTATTGTATGCAGAGTTTTGCACAGGTTTGAGCTGTCTGTGAAAAAAATACTAGTGAAGATACACAGGATGTGAGATCTAAGTCTTCCAGCTTGGTAATGGGATCGTGGCATCTCCCTGTGTTTGGTGAAAGTTCCTTCTCATGACATTTGAATTCACTTTAAAGGATTTCACTGCTCCATCCTTTTGGCAACTATCAAAAAAGCAAGCTTTTGTTGCTGCGAGGCCTGACACTACTATACCAGCTGCAAAGCTCTAGAGTTTTGGGTTTTATCCTTCCATGTGAAACTGTATTGAAAGAGCAGTATTGATGAGCACTGACTGAGTGCACAGAGAAGTAATGTAATTCTGTAGAGGTTACATGGAGCTCAGGCTTGGTTTATTTTACAGGGAAAAATGTTGAAATAATAATTTTATAATTAAAGTCAAATGAGCACATACTGTGAGATCAGTGCACTGAGTTTAATTTCTTTCATCCCCAGAAGGAAGGAATGGATTAAGCATCTCCCTGGAGCAGAACCTGCTTATTTGAGATGCAGAATGCATAATTCATGTGATGAGACTACATGTCATATTTACCATGCCTTCACATGGTGCAAAATCAACAAGCAACAGATCCTTTCAAAGGGATTTACAGAATTGCTGAAATAATAGTTAATTCAAATTATATGTGTTAATGTAATGCAGTTTGAAACATGGACTTTATTTTACATATGTGTAGGTGTTTAGTTACAGTTATATATACATGATTGTTTGAAATGTTACTTAGTTTAACAGTCAGATTTTCTTAACTTAAAAGTAAGGCTGAGGTAATGCTAGCATGAGAAGCAGCTTGCAGTCAGAAACAAACAGATTTTCCCCTCTAAATATTTAAATTTAGACTGTCAAGCAGAGCATAATGAACCCTTATTGCTACTGTGTCCTTACAGAAGCCAAGGGAGTCAGTGTGTTGTGCCCCCCTGAAGAAACTGTTAGCAGTAGTGTTAAGGCACATCAATGAAAACACTGTGTTTCAGAAGCCATGGGTTAGACCCTTCCCTCACAATCATAGATGCAGTTAAAAACAACTGTGATTTAAAATGAAGGTATTTGATAGCCAGCCTCCTGAGTCCCTAGGTTTAGATGGACTTAGTTCCCTTGAGTTCTGGGCTGAGGCTTCCTGGTTTGCTGAGGCTGTGCCCAGGCAGTGCCCGGTCAAGGGCAGGGTGAGCCAAAGGTGCCATTCCTGGGATTGCTTATTCCTGCAGGAGCTTTAAAAAGGACATCAGCTATTCCTGTGGCACTGATACAACGTCAGGAGCTGATGGCACATTTAAAGAGGCACTTTGAAGTCAAGGAGACCTTAACATTTACTCCAAGATAAGCATGTTCCTGTGCTGTCCTGAATATGGACAGGCTGAATAGCTGTTCCCATGATTTCAAAACTAAAATTCAATGTCCTCTTATCTGTTTTAACAATGTGGGTAAATCAGTCAACAGTAATGATGTGCAAACTGTTGACTTTATACATCTATTTCTTTGTTTTCAGTTCACTTACTGAAAACTGGGGGCATGGAGGGGAATGAAGCAACCTGACACAAGGATAAAAATTATTGTTTTGTGAAGTGAGAATAAGACACCATACATTTAAGACTGATTAAAATATTTCGTAGAATCTGCAACAAAAGTTTAATTTTGCTTTTAGTCCATATTTTTTATTGAGTCTTAAAACTTACCATTATTTAAAAAATTAGTTAAAAACACCACATTATTTTGAGGTGAAATGTGTCAGCTTCTCAGTGTTTCATTTTTGGGAAAAGTGAATTTCTGCTCAATCTATTTGGCATAAAATTAAAAAAAAATCCATACTTATTCCTTCTTCTGTCTACTAACCTAGACATGTGCACTGTCTCAGACTTCTGACTGTAAAGTCTTGTTGCCTGAAGTAGTCAAGGGCTCAGAAGAACTATAGTGTGAACTAAACACTGGGAGAGCTGTTTGAATCATCTGTGAATTCAGAGATTTTGTTTGGCTTGGGACGATTGCCGTTGTGAGCTGTCTCTTTCCTAAGTAAATTCTTGTTCAAGAAACAGGCACCAAATAACAAAGAGCAGAGAAAATGTTTCCTCAAAGAGGAGTTTTCCTCTTGTCTGGGCCAGAAGAATAGCACAGCTGCCTGCCTTCTGTCCTGCTCCACACACCCAGCAGAAGGCCCTTGGAGTCTTGTCCTCACCGTGTTGTCCAAGCCACGGTTGTTTCACCTCCAAGGTAACCCTTGTGCTCCAGCTCTGCCTGCCACTGGGACCCCCAGGAGCCTTCCCAGGTCTCATTCCAGCCACCTCCTACTCCACAGTGACTGCAGGCAAATTATCTGCATTTATGGTGTGAGTGCATGCTAAGCCTTGCGGAGACAAGCAGAAAATTACCAAACCTAGATGTCATAGATCATTCTTTTGAGGTTTTCTCCACCAACAGGAGCCTCTTTTTCTCTCTAACCCATTTTTGTATTATTATTTGTCATTTTTAAGTTTTGTACCTGGCTGCAGGGAGGTTCTAACAGGTCAGTTATTAAAATAGGTCACTGGGCTCTGAAGGAAAATTGTGAAGACTTTAAAGTCTGAAATTAAAGCGACTAGATTTTTCAGTTCCTTTGTGCATGTGTAAATACTGCACTTTCTTTCCACACTACCTGGCTCTTTGAAGCGTGCTGTAATACAGGTTTTGTATTTCAGTACAGTGTTTGATCTCAAAAACAAGGGTAGCCATCAAACTGGAGGGAAAACAGAGTGAATGTAAAGCCCTGAGCACATTCTCTGCAGTGGCTCAAGATCTGGAATTGCAGTTAGTAGATGGTTTGCAGCCTTGTTTGGGGGGAGCTTGGTAACAGGATTTTAATGCAAAAACAAAATGTTAAACAAACATAATTTTAGGGTAGGCTGAATTTTGAACTGCTTAACTAGAAGGGAGCACATGCAAATCAAAGAAGCTTAAAATGCCTTGAAAAGATAATATTTACAGAGCTGATACTAAAAAAGTAATTGCTGTATGATGTAGTGTCCTCAGTAATTGCTTAGGACACAAAATATTCCTAAGAGAAGCTATGAAATACTAAATTATTGTAATAAAACCAATAGTTAACATCCTGGGAATTTTCTGGCTCTGAAATATTTAAATACACAATGTAAATGTCGTTAGAAAGCAGTAAGGCAGTTTTCATCCTGTCCTTGGCTCTGAACACATAGAGGAGCTGTTTACAAAATACAGAGGTATGCCTTTTTTTCCCCTCCCTGGCCCACAACCTGCTGAGCAGCAAATGCTCACAATTCTGTCTCAAGCTGCATCAAATCTGGCTTTCCTGAGGGGTTTGTTTACTACCCACAACCAATGAACTCAAATGTAGGTCAGGTGGAAGCTGAAGAATTTTAAAGGCCCTTTTTCTTTCTTCACTATGATTCTTGGGCTTTTGTAACATCTGGGAATGTCTGTTTAAATGAAAATACTATCAGAAAATTACTATCAGAAAGCAAGCAGAGGTTGTGAAAAAATAAGAAAGTAATTGAATTTATAATATATATCTGTATATGTGTGTATATATATATATATATATGTGAACAAAAATTCCAGAATCCAGTCTAAATTAAAGCCAGAACATGTGATCCAGTTATGATGTCATTGAGTTGCCAATATAGAATTGTATTAACTGAATTTAAGATCATGTGTGCTGTGCCTCAAATTAAATAAGGGAAAGTTCAGTACTGCATAGATGGAGTGCATTAATTTTCTGTTGCAAGATAATATCAGAAAACAGTGAGAAATCTGGAAAGTAAGATGGGAGAGATAAAAGGGTTTCTAAAAAAAATCCACATTGATTGAAAAAAAAATTAGACTTCTGAAGTGATCCTGACATCTAAGCTCCATTAAGTGAAAGTGCTCAGGAGGGAGATGGCTCCCAGGTTATTCCTGTAGCTCAGCTCTTACCATCTGCACCAGGTTCCCGGTGACAGACAGATGTGACAGATGATGCATCCCTCTGGGTACGTGTTTACCTGTGTGCAAACACAGCTCCAGAGCCAGTTTTGTTTTCCTTGGTGGTTAATATGGCATTGGCAAGACAGTGAGTGTTCAAAAGCAGCTGTTCTCATGCCACAGTTAACTCGGTCCAATTCCTTCAGGCTCCTCTGCTGAGTAAAACTGCAGAAGATTTAAATGATCCTGTTATTTTTTGACAGAGTGCTCCTAACATCAGCAGGCCCCCTTGCATCATTTGCTGTAGTGCAGCCACCCTCTCAAACAATGTTGGCTGACATGTGCAGTCCTCAGTCATTTTTTTCATCCTTGTCAAAAGAAACCCGCCTTGGCTTTAACTTCAGCTTCTCACAGATTTCAGAAGCACTCTGCTGTCACAGATGCAGCACTGTGTTACCTAATCCTTCATCCCCTATCAAAATGTGAAATAGTCTTCATTGGCCAACTGGTTTTGCAGAGTAAGAGCATGATTTGCCTGAGAAAACCTGTGAAAATCATCCCCAACCTTTTTCATAGTTCTCATGGTGAGAAAAAAGAATTCATCACAGAAGACTTGAACAAAAAACATACGTCAGTAAAAGCTGGGTTAGGAAATTCAAGTATGTGTCTACAAAAGCACTTTTTCCCCTCAATTTGCATTTTTCTCATAGTCACTTACTTTTACTATGTACTTTTAAAAATCAGCACAAAATGCCACTGAAGAGATTTTAAGCATTTAGAAATCCATTAGCTGTAACCTCTGCAGTCACAGTTATTATGGTAACGATCGTGGGTGATTTCCGAGCAGAAGCAAGAGTTCTGACCTGTGAAATGCAGATCACAGCCTAGTAAGCTTTTCTGCACTTGAGGTGTTTATTATATCTGCAAAGTCATTTGCTGATTTTCATGTTTGATGAGAGGCTCCAGTTGCTGTATCATTTACAGGCTTCCCTGTGTGTTTGTTTAACCTGCTGGAGGTTTACCAAATGGTCTGTGAAGCAGCTGCAGAGCTATATGTCTTTTCCTTCCCACTGACATTGAAAATTTTGCAATTTGCTTTCACATGTTTATTACTGAAGATTTCTTTCTTGTCCTTCCTCCTTTTCATCAAAATAACTTTGTTGGAAGGACTTCATGTTTCATACACAGATAAACAGGAAGAAAATCTGTCTCTTGTAGAAAATTACCAAAGGTCACTGCGTTCTTACGTAATTGAGGTTGCTGATGATTTATTTATACATATTCTTTACAGGTCTGCTACATGCTGGTGTTTTTCACTACTGAAAAAGGATTAGAATAGAGAACAGTCTCATTTGACTCCTTTTACCATGAAGGAGAAAATGTATTAAGGGCAATACTCTACACAAGGAATGTGCGCTTTTTCAAATATCCAACTGATTCAAGGTCTGAAAATTTACCTGACTTGAAATGATTTTTGATATTCACACAGCCAGGAGCAGGTTTTGATGCTGATGGTACCAAACACCTTCATTCATGTGTATTTGAATTTAATTGCATATAGTTTTGCTAACCTTTAGCCTTTAAGAGTAAAATGTATTAATTTATTGCAGCTGCATTTTTTTCCAGAAAAATCAGTTTAGCTATATGTTGTATAGGATGATATACTATACAGCATCTATAACATCATTAAAAAAACTGCCCCAGCAGGTTAGCTGTTGCATACACATTTAGGGGCAGAATGGGCAGTTCTGAGTGAATTGTTGTGCAAATGTGCTTGCAGTGTGCACATGTGCATGTACTCCTCTGTGCTGGTTTGAAGCCTGAGTCCCGAGTGCCTTCCTTCCAGTCACTGGGATACCACAGGATTTTTCAATGGAGCTTGGAACCTGAAAATAGGCTGGGAAGCATCAGTGCATCTCATGAGCTTGGGGGTCCCATCTTCCAGGACAGTTGTTTTCCTGCACAATTCTGGCATGCTCTCTAAGCTCCACAAACGGAAATTGCCCTTGTGATGGTTGGTTTGGCTCATTTTTATCAAAGTGTTGATGATGTCTGTTGAGAAATTTATTCTCCTTTAAAGGTTTCAGTTTGAAGAGGAGGCAGGGTATAGTGAACATGTGAGGAGAGGGGAAAAAGGAAAAGAAGAAAGATGGTCAAGACTAGATTTGAAATAGGAGCATGGAGACAGTCTCTGAAAGAGACACTGGACTAGCTGGGTGAGCCTGGGAAGGGGGAGGAAAACCATATACTCTTGAAAGGTCATGGAAGGAGGTGCCAAGCAGAAGGAGATTTGTAACCCTGGGGTTGTGCAACTGATGGTGATCCCTTCCTGGCTGAACATAAAACTTGCCAATCCAAACAATCACTGCTGTCTACAAGAAGTTGTAAAACTTTGTGAAACCAGACTGACTGTCCCTTGTGGAATACACAACCTAGTGCAGCTACTAGAGGTTCTTCTGGGTAACAGAGAAGCTAAAATACAGTATTAATCTCTTGAAGAATGACTGCATTTTCATGGGATAGCGCAGCTGGGATTTCTTGGGGCAAGAAAAGGGGGTATCTTCAGAAAAACTGATAGTACATGAGGAGAAAATTCACGAGGAAAGCCAGGTTTGCCAGTCTGTTCAGAAGTAAGGAGAGGTATTAAAATTGTTTTCAGGCAATATATTTTTCTCTGAGTGGAAATCTATGTAAACATTCTTCTCTATATTGCTTTCAGTCCAGTATTGGAGGAAAAATGTGTATTCAACAGCAAAAATAATTTCTGCATCATTATGTTGAGATACTCATGGATCCAGTATCTCTAAGAGGAAGAGCAAGCAGTAAATCTGTGTATTCAAACTGTGTCAGTGCATTCAGGAGACTGAGTAATCTAATTGCCAAGAGTTTCATATGTAAATATTGAAAAGACTGAGGAGCATTGTACTCTCTAATGTGGCACTACTGGATGTCAAGGAACTGTGGCAGGACCACACTGGGCAAAGCAGGCTGGCTCTCATGCTGTCCCTAAACCTCCTTCTTTCCAAGATGGAGCAGGATTAGATGGAGTGTTTTTGATCTGACTCATGAGAGCATTGCTTTATTTCAAAAGTCTTGTTGCACGAAACTGTAGACAGAAGCATATGACTGGCAAACAAAATCCAGGCTTGTTCCTTTAAGGTCTGAGAAGTTTGCTCATCTGAGAAGTTTGGGATAATTTTTTAATCATTTGCCTGCTTGAGTCTTTTAGCATTTAATTTTTTTATCTTATAGATAATTAACTTGATGTTTTTAATGTTCCTAATATAATTTCTAATACCTCTTTAAAGGACTTAATGCATGATTTCCATCTGTTCAGAGGTTTTTTAATATCTCTTTCAATTTCTTCAGTGATTATCATTTCAGGGCATGAAAATAGTAAGGAAATAATATACCATCTACAAAGATAACACCAAAATATGCTACCCCAGATCTGGATAGTAGTTTGCCTCTTCTTTTCAACTGTATCAGTGCATCAAAGCTGTTCATTCTCACTCTGCAGCCTGATTTATACACAAAAATCTTAAATTTTTTTTTGTTGCTATAAAATTCTGTGTCCATTTTGCCCATGTGAAATGGCTCAAAGTATTTTTTATGGAGGATGGAGAAAAGGTTTCTTTGCTTGTTTGCCTTATAGCATTTTCATGCTTTCTATTCATTTCTTACAATCAAAAGAGGAAAAGAGATTCTGGTGCTCGTGTGTCTTCCACATCACATCCGTGGTACGTGGGGCAGACAGAGATGTAATGGCATGCCTCATAGTGTAGAATAAAAGAAGTGGTTTGGTTAATGCAGGATATGGAAGACCAGAAGTTTATGACGACATCAGTGCAAACTAGCTTTTGGTTCCTTGCTATTTAAAAGTGCAGTGGTAAGAACAAAGGTCTTGTCTGTTCGAGTTTCGATGCATTTATTGTGAATTTCTGGGGCCAAAAGAGGTATTTGTGTCTGTCTTAACTAAACATACAGCTTCCTGAAATTTATTTGAATCTCAACTTGTATTTGAATTATACTTTAGAAGGACATTCAATCTATTTATGGTTGCCAGTGATGCAAAATGCATCACAACCCTTTGTGGTTAGACTCACTGCATTTATTTTTAGTTTGAGTATGCGCAGGTTCAGCTTCACCTCATTTGTAAGAAAGAGTTGTTTTTCATCAAAATTCACCTCATCCTTTATAGGCACTTCGCTCTGAAATCACTATTTAATCTTCCCTTTGTTAAAGTAATCAAGTTGTGTTTCAGGCAGCGTTCCTCCCTGGAATTTTCCTTTAACTATTGTGAAAACTCTTTCATGACTTTCCTGTCCTCTCTTTTGTTACTAATAATCTTGGGGAATTGTGTCAAAAGAAGGAGAAAGAGCATCTGAGTGACAGTCACTACTCCACTAACAGAAAGATGTACTAAGTACTGCTCTGTTAAGCTGTCTTCTTTACACAGTCATGGTTTCTATTAATTATTCTGGCCAGTGAGAGGTTTGATTACCTGGGAGGGTTCCCAAATAACTTTTTGGCAACTTTAATTTTGTAATTAATTTACTGGGCACCTGTTGGGGTTTTTTATATATAGGTGCACACATCCATTCACATCTTTTACATTGGTAGAACAAGGTACTTATACAAGTTTGTCGGTGATATGCAGGCTAGGAGGATGCAGATAGTCCTTTTTTATTTGTTTATTATCCTTGTCCAAATTGCAGTTTTCTGTGTCACTTTATGTCTGTGTAGCTTGGGAAATCCACTGATGTTATGTGAATAAACACATAAAGAAGGCTCTTCAGTAAAGTCTCCCTTATTACCAAGCTGAGAAGAGAACAAGAAAGCAAAACAAGCAGTATTTTAATAGGGGAAAATAGCAACAAGGAGCAGCAAGACTGAAGTCAGGAGATTTCATTGCTCTTATTCACAGAAAATATTGGTAGAAGGACACTGTGAATATCAATCCAAGCAGGAACAAATGTCAGTCTTCAATGCTAATTGATTTTATTGGTGGAGTAAAACGAGCCCAGCTTCATAGTTAAATGTGAGACAAGATTCTGCCAAGACCTTCCTCCTATATTAGATGACACTGTGGCCCTGAGTTCTTGTTGGATAAATGATATAGAAAATGAGCACTGACCTTTGAGATACTAAAGACACCATGTCGTAGACAAATGAGACGTGTTAGAGCTGAATTTTAGATATCACTGCCAAATGATGAGTGATCATGCCTGATAACACAATGTGACTCTTGAACCCCAAAATGTTGCTTCTGTAGAGGAAAGTGAGAAGTAAAAATTGATAGAGGTCATACAGGAAAATCATGCCATTATGCCAAGACTGCAACAAAACGGACCAAATCTATAAAGAATAAAAATGCTACAGTACAGTTAATAATTTCTAAATAACTTGTATTTAACATATTCACATCGGACTAAAAGTGTTCTCTTTCAGAAAGATTTCAGATTTATTTCTGAAATTGAAAGTTTAGCAAATATATTTGAAAGTCATTACAAATTTTTAGCTACAAACCCAGATACCTAGTAAGGAACTTTAGCAATTTTATGATAAGGATTGTATGTAACTGATGAAGTCATTAAAAGCCAAGAGCTTTTTCCTTAGCCACTAACCAAAGGTAATGGTGCAATAGAGAGCATATACTGGGTGGGAATGTCCAATCTCAAAGCTTGACTTACTTAAACACCACAGAAAATAACAGGAAAGCTGTTTAAGTCAGTCCAGTTTAAGTGCTAGCCAGTGAGGATGATAGCTGGATATGATTATAATGTATGGTAAGATGTGCTTTCCATGGCCTGTGTTAAGAGTATGGGGGAAATTGAAGTATTTTTGACAAGCTGAAAATACATTTTTTAGTCCCAGTTTTCTCTGTGTATAAAATTGGAGTAGAGACTAGAACGTTTTATTTGTTGATCCACTGCAAATTGTAATATATCTACTACCCTATAAAATTATCATTGACCAGTAGTCAAAACATGGGAATGAGAAGATATCAAGGCATCATCTTGTATTTTTCTAATGCATATATACTTCAAATTAAGCATTTTAAACTCAAATCCATGCCAAACAGTCTTACGAGATTGTAGCAGCTAACATTAGGCTCATTATCTCTATTTCCATCATAAGCTCTGGGTCTTCACTAAGGACAATATTGGGAGTGTACCAACCTGTTCCAACCACTGTTAAATCAAGAAGGGAAAGAAAAACTGGAGCAAAGGCTTTCTTACATACATTTTGTAAGACCACAGGGAGCAGAAGTTTGTTTATTTCAAAAACATCACATATTGATTGATGTAGAGAAGAAAAAAATTTCAGAATGCACTTGTTTGTGTAACTTAGCAAAGTTTTATATGAACCTGGAGCCATATGAAATGTAAAAGTTCCATAACTTTTTCTCTAGGCCTGATTAGCAAATTTTACTCTCAATGGTAGTGGAAGATCTCTGTGCTGAAGCCTCTGTGTTGAGAAAGGCCTGCTAAGTTCATTAAGTGATTTTTGTACATTTAAAATAATTTAGAATTTAAATACTTTCTTTAAAAATGCTAGTAGTATATCCTTTAAAAGCAGAGGAGAAAAAAAACAGAGACAAACCCATCTTGTGAATTGTTTGCATGGAGTCAGCAACCTGAAGAAATGCTCTCACGCTGCAGTTTCGTTCTGTTTCAGCATAGCCTTTATTAAGAGTCAGCTCTTTATCACAGGCAATCTTACTTTAAAGGAAGTATTTTCAACAAGCATGCTCTTTGAGTTGTGTTAGCAGTTTCCTCATCTGCATCCTTATTGAGATTCTGTACATTGCACTGTGCTTGGAATGAAAGATGTCATTGAAGGTAGTACTATTTAGCTGAGTCTTTATCTGTTTCAGTGTATTTGAAGATTTTAGCTATTTCTTCAATCCATATAAACATTTTCCTGTCTGTTTTAAACTGTTGGTCACTGAAAGAAGAGAAGGACCTTGCAATACACCCAACAGACAAGATGTGTTTTTGAAGTAGAGGTGAACCAGAATATACAGTTAGGAGGTCTTAATGTTTTTCAAGTGGAAGGTGAGATGTAATCTTTGTTCGTTTTCACCCAAAGTTTCTGGAGAGTAAATGTTGAAAGAAAAGCCAAAAAACTTTCCTGTGAAACTTACGTCATATTTTGGACAGAGGAAAGTCTTCTTTCTACATGTATAATAATGAGGCTGCTCTGGAATAATATAAGCCTCTTTTGTTGATGTTACATTCAGATTTTTACAAAAACCTGCAAACACCTCCTTGAAGTGACCTGAAGATGTGAAATGTTCCTGTTGTCTCACAGGCTACTGTGTGCAATATCACTATGTGCTAATATGATGCCATCTCAGTTTCTGTGCTAATTTAATGGAATACGGTGACAATTTAGATGAAAAAAAAAGAAATCACATAGGTAGATTCTTGCAGCTGGGTATTTTACTGTTTCGCTGCAGTGATTTGTTCAGCAAGCTTGACTATCTAATAAGCTAGTTCATGCAAATGAAGGCATCTATCTTCATCCCTCTTTGCCATTAGTTCATTATGCATACATTAAACTTCAGAGAATAAGCACAGAGATTGATTAGAGAGTTCCGGAGCACAGGTTAGCAGCCTAGAAATGCCTGAGTTATTCCTTTTCTTTTTTTCCCCTTTTCCCCCCCCATGCTGGCACACTTACTTTACAGGAATAGTAAATTCTTGAGGATCTTACCTGCTTATTGATGTCTAAAGTCATCACTATTTCTGTGATTTGGTAAATTTTAATATGAGCCAGTAACTTATTCTGCAGTTCTTTAACCCTCCTTTTCCATTGGCTTTAACTGTATTTTTTTCTTCATCTTGAATATTGAGCAAGTTAATAATCTTTTTGACACAGGCACTTTTTTTTTCCCTCTAAAAATCTAGTAAAAAACCAGTGCATCCTGTTTGTTAGGTTGCATATTAAATTGCCCCCTAAGCCATCCTTGTAACTTTGGTTTTACATCAGACTGAAGTATGCAAAAAGAATGAGTCATTGACAGATCACTTTTTAAACCATTTGTAGCAATGCATTCATCCAGCCTGATTTTGAACTCCCATCTTCCAGAGATCAGCATTTCTGGGCTGGGGTTTTCCACAAAGGTGAGGAGTAAGCAAACCGTAAAGAGATCAGTGGTCACTGAGCACAAAGGACAAAAGGTAAAATGTGTGGGAAGCATTCACTCGCATTTTCCATTTTTCTCATCCATATCTCATTTTCTCAAGGATAGCCTGATCTTCTAGAGAGACTTTGATAAACCCTTTTGTCATGCTGAGTCTCCTTCAATACTACCAAGTAGACAGAGAGGGTGTGCATATAATTCAGGTGTATTTGTTCTGCAGTCATTTACATATATGACCCCTAAAAACTGAAACATTTGTTCCTTAATCTGTGTACTTCAAAAAGTTATGCAGTCCCATTCCTCCAAATTTCAAATATTTGAAAATTCACTACCCACTGTTTGAATACATGAATGATAGTTTTTCTAAGCAGGAGTGACACCATTACTATATCCTTTTCTTATCCTAAGTGATTTGGTTTGCCATGACACTAATGATCTAGCTCCATGCCATAAAAAGGAAAACCACTTGTGTTAACTAATATATTACATTATACAGCAACTGTAGATCATAAAAGGCAATGCAAGATATGCCAGGAAAAATAAATGACAGCTCAAATGGAGAAATGTGATTCAATGACACTATTGCTAAGATTTAACTGGTAGCAACAGGATGTTAAAACATTGTGGCAAACCATGTCTTAAATAGCAAAACCTAAGCAGTTCAGACAGTTCTTAATCTAAAAGGAAAAAAAGATTAGGAGGTGATTTGATTGGAGGTCACAGTTCTGCATCGAAGGGATATCCTGAATGTAATAATGGTACTATGAGATCTTTGTCTCAAAGGTTTGTCTGCTCCCAAATCAGATAGACATTATCTACACATGTAGCAGAGTTTTCATCACTTTCAAAGCCACTCTGGATATCTTTCTAAAAGGTAATCTATAGGTGGAGATACCACCATATCAAGTTTCTTTGCTTGTCTCACTCAGGTGATGAGGGCGAGAATTGTTTTCAGTGGTTCTTTCCTGCTTTGAAATGCACAAATGCAATCAGTCCTGTAATCAATCCAGCCTGATCCATTTTGGTAACTGTAGAAAGCAGAGAAACTGCAACTGTTAGGCTGTGTTTTGTGAGTAGTGACACATCAGTGTAAAGAAGCACAAATTATCAAGAGTTTTCTTGGTGTTAATTTCTCATTAAAAAGAAATTAAGAGGAAGTTGGAGGTGAATTCATCAGAATTATGGGAAGAAGTTTATAAATCTAAATTAGTGTCTAAGTTCTGTGCTGTTCTGCACAGTAGGGTTTCTGCTAGAGAAGGAGGGTTAATGAAGCCTCCATCCCATTCAGACAGAAATGTAGAAAAGACTAATGTCATGGGGCTCTGTCCTTTCTTCATCGCTACTGTCAACAGAGACAAGCAGAGGAGATCAGGGTCACACTGCTGATGCACAAGCCATTCTTGAGTTTAAGATTTTGTTGCTTATGGTGTGATCAAAACTTTCGAAAGGAGATACTTGTTTCATGTGGGAGATACAAGTTTGAGATTACTATGGGTATAAACTTCAGCTTGGAAGTACTTTCTGCTACCCATTCCACACTGGAGCTAGCAATGATACACTGTGGAAGCATGGAAGGTTGAGCTCTGGAACGCCTTGCAGTATCTGCTGAAGAAGAGAAGGTTGAGACCATCAAGTCCTTCATCACTGTGCTCATTTTTACCTTCCAATGTCTTTGTTAAATAAAGCTCCACCTTGACAGTTTAGTGAGCTGCTCTGGACCCACCAGATGTTCAGGAATTTGACTGCCATCATAGATAATGAGGAAGGAAAAAAATGCTTAAACATTCTGAAACATTGCAAGTGCCTCAAGGTGGAACTGGTCCTCATCTGAAGATAAGGAAGTTGATGGTTGCAGATTTTCAAGTGATCAATGGATAGAATAGATACATGTAGGTTTTCTCTAAAAGAGAACCATTGATGAAAACACTAGAACTTCCCAGCTATCTTAAGGAATAAATGTACTTTCACTACACTGCACCATTGAGCAAGTTGTAGTTTCCACTGCATCTTTATTCCAACCCTACAACAAGGTGGTATATCAGGGATAATTTTTCTTTTTGTAGGTAATAATACAAGAAAAAGTTTTTTGTTGTGATTGAACTAAATCTGGATATTCTTACTGTAATATATTAAAGTATTCATATTTACTGAAGCTAAAAGTTTTAATGTTTTATAATTTTTAAAAATAGTTTTTCCTCCAGTTAAATTCCTCTGCTTCGGGATTATTATTAGGGAATGATTGTGTTTAGCCTGATTTTTCCAATCGTTGATGTATAACAAAAAAAAAGTACAGAGAGAAGAATTCAGAAGTGTTCACTGACAAAAATTCCTAATAGAGTCAGCTCTTAGAAGAATCAGATGCCATCATCTGTATAAGGATAACTCAAGTTGATCTCTTTGCACAATATCTGTCAAATTAATGTCGTGAATGATTTTAGGCTGATAGTACTTGGAATGCACTATTGTGCAATTCAGTTGTGAATACAAGGAAAAAATCCCAACAAAAGAAAAAAAACATGCAAGCAGGGCTATCCAGAGGGCCAAAAATCCTGTTGCTCCCTGACCAGCATTTGTCTGGCTTGAAAAAGCATCTAGACATGTGGCCATCTATCTCTTGTTTTAGTTTGCTTATCTGCCACAGTTAGCCTGGAGAAACCTCTCTGCTTCTTACACAGCTGCTGCCATGGAGCACTTTTTCCTCTAAGTTAAAAGCAGCTTTTTTTTTTTTGCACCCTCATGTGAAGCCATCCTTTGTAATTTGACTTTACAGAGATCATCCTTGTCTTTTCTGTGTGAAGCTTCTTTAACTTGAAAACTGATTTTACACCATGCCACACTTATTTTCATTTTCTAGCAAATGTTCTTCACTACTCCTGTCTAGGACAGGATTCAGATGCAAACAGGATGTTGTGCTTTGAGTATTTGCCATTGGCAGCATGGCTGTGCTGCTGCTGGAGAAGCACTGGGGGCTGCACTGTAGGCTGTGGGATGCAAATGCTAAGACCTGGGAAGGTAATAATGGTTTATGCCAGTCATTGTTCACTCCTGAAATGTAATTAGTGAAGTTACTGGAGTGTGCGTTGATAATGGTGTCATATGTGTTTTTTTCAGTACTCTTCTGTTAGGAAATTCAGGTGAGGTACTTTCATTAAGAATTAAGAGCCTCCTTTTTTTGTCTGCAGCTGGTTTTCTAGTGGTTATTTGATTTTCAGGCTTGGGATACTTGTATTAAATTCTGATATCTAAGTTAGAAACAGAATTTAAAATATAATGCTTCCATTTGTGGTTAAATTGGAGACCTCCTTTGCTGAATGCCTCAGTTGAGATTTAGAGAGTGTTAGCTGCCAATGATTCTGCGAATATGAAAAATGTACCCAAAACCAAATAGCACAAGAGCTAATCTCATTTTAGACAGGCAGCCAATGAACCCAGGTGTGAACTATGCTGCTGTGTCCTGCAGGCCTGGTGTTTTCAGTGAATTATGTGATCATGTCCTGTATATCACTGCTTGTGATGGATCATAAAATACCCTTATTTCCTTTTCTGTGTCATGCCTAGGCTAGGCAGACTTTTTCTAGTCTATAAGCACTGGTGGAAGGAATTTGAATTTTAGGTAATATTTTTGCCATGGCAAAGGCATCTTGTAGATGCTCTTATAGCTAAAAAAAATTATACATATATATATATATATATATATATATAGATATAGATATATATAGATATATAAAAGGGAGACCATCTAATGCCTTGTACACAACCAGAGCAGGTGTCAGTGTAAACTGAATCTCTTTTAGACAGTTTTTTGGAAGTGTCTTAGCCTTGCCTATCTCCTTTGCTTTCACTGAAAATGGCCCACATTTCACCTGTACATTTTTACAGATTAACCTGGCTGCTGACCCACGGCAGCCTGCATTGGCAATGTTTTAAATTTGCAGTGTTGTTGGTAAGTGCAGTGTGTTGTGCCTTGTAGATGTGCTCTGCTGCACCTTGTACCATTTTGTCTTCCACTGTGGGTGCCTTGCTTCTGAACTGGGCCTGGTTTGGGGATTGTCCCTCAACAGGATGGAGAGGAGGCCACAGGGCAGGTTGTGACCAACTTCATGTCCTCAGACTCTCCTCAGTGATGTGGTTTTGTTTGTTTTTGATAGAAATTTTGATGGTTTAGAAGTTAGTGACAGCCAGTCAGGAAAAGGGCAACAAGGAATGGACTGTTCATCATCTCTTGACATGCTTCTTGTCACACTTAGAGAAATACACATACCCACAGGACTTGAAACACTGAGTAAATGTGATGTCTTCACTATAACAAACTGCTATCTGTTTCCAAAGAATTGACTTTATCTTTATGTGATTTCTTATTAAGCTAGGAAGTACCTACTGGGATGTAAAACAAAATGTTTTTTCTCTGCAGAATTTCTGCTGACATACAAGGGAAAGTCCATTCCAGGACAGCATTCACTATATTTTCAGCAAACTTACTAATTGCTTACTTTTTAATTATATATGGTTTTGGTAGGAAAATGTCAAGAACAGCAAGTTTGGGGTTTTTTACTTTTATGTTCAGTTCCATTTATACAGCTGTTCCAGCTGCACTTAACAAACTTATTCACTAGGTGGAAAACAGAAGCAAGCACTTGACCTGATTGTGTAGATTTTAGACATTTTTTGGGGTTTTAAAATGAAATTTTCACAGAAGGGCCTCAATATCTGAAATAAAGGCAAATATTTTGAACTTTTCTTTAATATGTACATTAAGATATAAAATTGTAGTAATTTAGAAAATAAATTATAATAATTTTGAGTAAGAGTTCTCTCAGCTTTCAAATATTTTTCTGCAAAAAAAATCTCTTCTATCATTTAGTATTGTTTTATTTTTGAAGAAGTGAATATACTCCAGGTTCATAAGTCTCATGAGAACTTATTTTCCATGCTGTTTATTTATTGAAAGATATTATTTATACACACCAAAGAGTAGAAAAGGACAAGAAGACTGCTCATGTATAAAATACTGGAAGCTTTACTATGTTTCTATTATTATTGAAGAAAAATTGGTCATGGTGTTTCTTCAGTTTTACCTACCTGCAAATTGTTCCATGTATTCACTCTCTCACAGAAAGATTTACCCAGGCTAGAATTTGAGCATCAGCTTTATCTTTGAAGCTTTCTTATGCTACATTGAGAATTCCCGTAGTCCTCCAGTCTCCAGGGCAGATCACAGTGCTAATGCATCAGCTGACCCAGCTGCAAGTCAGGCACACACAGTCAGGATATTGCAGCAGCAAGCCTGAGAGAAGCATCTGAAACAGCAACTGAGAAAACACCACAAATGTAATGTTTCTGTGGAATTCAGCTGCTGTGTATGCTCCTGCTTACAGAACTGGAGATCTAAAGGAAGCTCTTTGGAGCAGAAAGCATTCTTTTCATTCTTACGTCTGCTTGTGTGTCTGTTTTTGCTCCCCTCGCTGAGCCATTTCCATGATGCAGTGGGATTCCTGAGCCCCCTGCCAGAGGCAGGTGGGTGCCAAGAAAGCTGTGGAGTGGCTGGTGCAGCATGGACAGGCATGTACCCAGGATTGTCCTTGCAACAGCAGGAAACGATGGAAGTGCTAAGGCAGTCCCAAGATGCCCCCTCCATAGGCTGAGGGAAGGCAAGTCCAAGTGTGAATTCATAAGAAGTCTGGAAATAACTTCTTTGCTTTCCCTTCAGATGCTGACTATGCTAATATTATTACCCATGTGGGAGTACATGTAGGAAAGAACAGACTCCAGAGACTTCTAACTAATTAGGAGCTTGCTGGTTGGCATAAGTAATGAATTACGACTGAGGTGATACATGAAGTAGTTTGATTTTTTACCCTTAAATTGTAACACAGCATTGCCTTGACTAGGAAACAGACTGACCTTGCATTAGTTGGGGAATAGCATGTACAGATGTGGTTGTGTGTTGGATTGGAAATGAACTCCCAGGGTTGTTCTGATATTGAGCATTTCAATAATATTCCAACGGGGATTAGTCTGTAATAATAATGCCAAAGCAATGCAGATGAGTAAGCATGTCATATATAGCATTATAAGATCAGTAATCATGTGTGATTTAAGAAAGCAAAGATGAAAAACAGAATGATGAGGGTATCAAGTGGGCCTGGTTCAGATCACTTGCAGAGATAACAATCTCTTATAAGCAAAACCAGCTTAGGTAGTTTAATTTCTTCCTGATATGATTATGTACAACAAAAGCTACAAAATCCTTCAGAGCAGCAAACCTAATGAAACCACTGTGCATGCCTGGATGACCTTATTTGTCAGTGTGCAAGGAGCACCTCACACCACCCCTCCCTTACAGTGCTGGTGCATCTTTCCCTCCTGCCTACCAGGAAAGAGTGCCTAGAAGTCATTGTTCTGTTGGCAGAGGTAAACAGAAATTTGTCATAATAGACAGTGAGAAGGAACGAGCATGGTTATCACTTTCCATGCCAGTAGTTGAAGGGACTTGTATAATTGTTAGCCTGCTTAAAATACTGCTTGGATCATCTGTTCCACATGTACTTTGGGCTGCAGAGTATTGCCCAGCATTGGATTGCAAACTCAGAACCTATGTAAAAGACCAAAACACATGACAGTATTATGCTATGGCAAAAGATTTGCCATTGCTTTGCAATGCAGTGCATTGTTTATGTCCTGTATATGCATTGTGGCAAAGTATTTGTTTAAAAAAAATCTTAGATGGTTACTGAAAGCCAGATTGTACTACTGAGAATTAAAAGGAAGGATTCAGTCTGGGAGGAGGGAAGGGAGAGGAATTTTCCTTTGGACTCAGATTTTGTGGTTGGGTAAACCCTATATAAACATGTGTCACACACTGGCACCGCACCTGAGGTTGCATCATGGGTGCCAACGTACATTATCTTCAGTTGCAGGAAGTACCGTGACTAACTCTTGTATTCATTATGAATACTTACAGGTTTTTATAAAACTGAAAGCAGCATTATTTTGGTCCATAGCATTTCTACAGCTATGCAACATGTCTGCATGTTCAGAAACAGGTATTCACGTCTGTTCTTTCTGAACTGTCAAAAAGGCCAGATGTGAGTAAACATTATGAGAGCTCAACAGCTTCCAGATGGTACCAAATGGTGGTTTGGTGTCAGCCAAGTTGGAGAATGCACCGGTTAGCTATGCTGCTGTCTGCTTCTGACAACCTGGGTTGCTGCATGCATTGCAGAATTTTGTAGTAGTAGAAGCTTATAAGCATAGAGGAATTCTTGTCCAAGCATGCTGTATAATGGTCAAAATGTGAATAACTGAAGTGAGGTCATCATCAGCTGGAACAGATAGAAGATCCTGTCAGACACCTAGAAATGAGCAGGAGCACAGGCTGATGCCACATCAGAAAAAGATTCAGCAGCTAATCCTATTAGAAGTACTACCATGGATTTCAAGCCTGTGCACCAGGACTGGAGTCTCTTCTGAATTATTTCCTCAATCTGCCACCATTTCCTCAAATACAGAGGTAATGGTGGTGGTCTGTCAATTCTTGTTCAGGGCAGCAGTTCTTCATTATAAAGTGAAAATGTGTTACGTCGTCTCCTCAGTCAGGTGGAATGATCTTGATAGAGCCTTGTTGCTATTTGGATAGTGCTACTTCTACACTTACTGGTGAACATTTGAATATATACAAGGGCCTTGCTTGGTTTTTGGGAGGCTTTTCATCTTTAAATCTCATGCTGCTACAGCAACTTGCTGATGCAGTGCAGACATACTGTTTGTTTACAGTGAATATTTGATGCTTGTATCTGATCAATTCACCTCAAAGTGCGTATTAGTACTGAAAAGGAGGATCCTGAGACGGATGCTCCTGAAATGATCTGAAAATTCTGAAAGGATGATCCTTTCAGAATTTTCCAGGATATTTAGGATTTTATGTATTTTTCCAGAATACCCGGGCAGCTGGTGGTTTTACTAGGTCTTCTCAGACTGCAAACAATGGATATGTGGCTTTCCAAAGAGTTGCAGTCCTGCTGAAACTGCTTATGTAGGTTACCTTGTCCACCCATGTGCAATAAGGACATATCCTTTTGAAAGTTTGAGGCCTTTTGCTGCATGTGGCCTGCCTTTGTTGTCTGTGGAATTAACTTACCATTTTCCAAAAATGAAGAAACTGCAGAAGAAGGTATTTTAGCATGCGAGGGAAATTTTATATACACTTAATCACTATGAAAGCCCTTCACTTACTTTATACCTGTTCTGCAGAAATTGCAGAGAGTTACAGTGGAGCTGTATTTATGTAAAAATAAGGAATAAAACTGTTAAAATCTGATGTATCTCTGTCTGGATTCTTGCTGTATTCAATTGTTCTATTAACACTGACATCTCCTTGTGGCCTCATAGTGAGTCTGAACCTAAAATTATAGTTCTGTTATATCATTGTGTGCTTTACCCTTCTGTTTAATCAGTTGAAGTGCATTATAAAGCTCAGAGGTCAGAGGCAGAGAGCAGAAAATGAGGAAAGATAGCTTTTTTAAAATGAGAAACAACTATCTTTAGTTGTAAGTGTTCCCAGACTTCATATTTGTGGGCTCTGTATAGTATGCTAGCACGTTGGCGTTGTTTTTAATAACCTTTTACAGAACATATGGCTCAAGATTTATCTATATGCAGAGCCTTGTGGACAGAACTTGTAAATTGTAATATAAAAAAATCTCCAGATGTACATGTTATTTCTTACTAACGCAGAATGATTTTCTTGGGAAGAAGGTGACATATCGGAAAGGCAACATCTGTGTTACTACTTAAATTTTAATAATGTGAATAATTTTCTTTCAACAGAGGAATTCAAGGGCTCAACAATAGTTGAATTAATGAAAAAAGAAGGCACCACCCTAGGGCTCACAGTATCGGGTGGTATCGACAAGGATGGGAAACCAAGAGTATCTAACCTTCGTCAGGGAGGAATCGCTGCTAGGTAACCGCATCTCAAGCTGCAAAATGCATTGTAATATGTGACTGCCTCAGAAATACGTGCTGCATCAGAAAGGTCACCTAAAAAATACGCAACTGATGCATCTCTAATGGCAGCCCATCACACTGGAGAACCTCAGGGAAATGGCAACAGCTGGTCCTTCTTTTTGCTCAAGGCTACTTTGATAAAAACTGGAAATACCAATGAAATCTTTGGAAGTTGTAATAAAACTCATGGTATTTCTTTTAAATTATACATGTTTTATTTCTGGGGTGGGTTTTTTTGTCTTTGAACAAAAATTTGAGAGAAGCATAACATACTGAGGGGAAAAAAACAAAAGGGAAAAAAGAATGATAGTGCTACCATAATCTTATTCTTTTTTTAGTTCTTCATTAGATAACTTTGAGATTAAAAAGACTCTAAAGTGATAGGTACCTTGCTTACTACTACAGTGGAAAGAAAAAAGGCTTTTAATCATGAGTGAGACAAGTCAAAAGATGAGCGTTGAGCTAAATCATTCCAAGTAACTGAGTAGAACAAAAAAAATTTTTTTTTGTTTGGACATTTCCCAAACAGAGAGAGACAAGGATGGGGACATGAAGAAGATGACTTCCCAGATCCTATGCCCAAACTAGTCAAATCATCCAGCTCCTTTATTATAGGGCTGGTTTTGTACCTCAGGAATGAATAATGCAAAAATTTTCTTATTTTAATGTTTTACGAGCTAGAGTAGATTAATATCTTAAAATGCCACTTTCTGTTCTGTTAGTAATATCAACTCGTTTTGATCTAGATTCATGGGAAAAAAATTCTTACAGTTACTAAACAGTAATTTAAAGGATTTAGTTTGGTTCATCAGATCTGTCTTTCACAAAGGAAATATGTACTTTTCCCTAGGAGTGACCAGCTGGATGTAGGGGACTACATCAAATCTGTGAATGGAATCAACCTGACTAAATTTCGCCATGATGAGATCATCAGCCTGCTCAAGAATGTTGGTGAAAGGGTTGTGTTAGAAGTGGAATATGAGCTGCCTCCAGTCTGTAAGTATTTCCAGAGCAAAATGAAAGCCTATGTAGAATAGCAGATGTAGTCAACAATGAGATGAGCATGGTTGGTAGTAGTCATTTTAGTAGTGGTTGTTTTTTAATTTTCTTTTCTTAATTCTATTTAGTCCTGTGGCTTATCACAGAATGTTGACGCAGTACAAAAGAACTGGCGGTACAGAGGGATGCTCTCTAATGTTTTAGAAGCAGAAATCTCACCCATGACAGAGCAGAGTTACCAATCTCTGCTTTTTGTTGGTTTTTTGGTTTTCTGGGGGTGAGGGTTGGTTTTTGGTTGGTTAGTTTTGGTTGGTTGGGTATTGTTTGGGGAGTTTTGCTCAGAAGCTGATGAACTTTCCCACTGCTTTCTAGCAGCTGGAGGATTAGTCTAGTTATGTATTTGGGGTTTTTTTGAACCTCCTGACAAGCACACTAAAAAATTTTGAATGTCCTCTGTTGATTAGTGTTTGCTTGTGGAGAGGGAACTTCATGTTCTGAAGCAGAGTATCTGAATTAATCAGCTGAGTTCAGAGTTATTTTGCTGCAGATGTAGTTCTTTCATCAGCATTATTTGTTTTGCATTTATTCAACTGGGCTTTCTTTGGTTTTCATCCCCTTTTAGCAATGTACCACTCTTGTTCACTGAGACTGGATTTTGACATACTGAATTACAGCAGCATTTGTTACTTTCTGTTTAATTCTCTGGAACTTCCAGCCTCTTCATACAAGCATAGATGATAAAGTTAGAGATAATTAGCAGACTAGTTGTTTCCATGAACTACTAGTGAGCAAGCTGTTTTTGTTAAACATTAAAGTTTTCCAGTAGTTGTGTGGAGAAGCCCTGGCACTTCCTTCCAGGCCCTATACATAATGAAATTCTACTGTTGTTCCCATGCTTGCTCCCTCAGGCAGAGCATTGTTGCAGTTTCAGAGCCAGAAAATGTCAGTCATTTAATAATGATGGATTAAATTTGGCTGAGCACTGGTAATCCCACTCCCTAGTGCTTCCTTCCATTTCTGAAGTGTTCACAGCAGGAGGGTCCAGCTGCTGTTTTCAGCACGAGCCACCTCAGTGTTTAAAACTGGAAGGTGAGCAGTGCCTGCCCCATGTCTATTGATGATGGGTGACTCTAATGCAGGGAATAATGTGCTCTGACTCTGTGATTTCAGAAGGCTGAATAATTATTTTATTAAGCTATACTGTATTACACTAATTCTGTACTACATTACAGACTAAAGAGATACTATACTACAAATATACTAAAGAAAAACCCATGACTGTCTGGAGACAGTCAGGACACAGCTTTGACTCAATTGGCCAAGGAATCAAAACAACTTTCAGTGGTGTCCAATTAACAAATCACTTTGGGTAAACAATCTCCATAACGCATTCCACATGTGCAAAACAAAAGGAGCAGTGAAGAGATAAGAATTGTTTTCTCTTCTTCTCTGAGCTTCTCACTGCCTTCCCCAGGGAAAATCCTGGGAGAGAGTTGTGCCTGCTACTCTCTGTGAGGAGAGGTGCGACCACACGTGTCTGCCTTTCCCTGTTGGAAAGGGTTAAGCAGTTTTTTCCCACAGCAGGCTGAGGCTGGGGTGCAAGGACAGCCACCTGAGTGTGGTGGAGGAGGAGGAGGCTGCTGCCATTCCTCACTGCTGAGCTGTGGGTTTCACCTCTCCCCTGTGGAAGTTAC
This sequence comes from Zonotrichia albicollis, assembly GCF_047830755.1. NCBI lineage: Eukaryota > Metazoa > Chordata > Aves > Passeriformes > Passerellidae > Zonotrichia > Zonotrichia albicollis. Next base: position 50,460,912 of record NC_133822.1, read on the forward strand.
AGGCCACACCAAACAAATGGGGAAGCGTGGGTTCATCATGACCTACATGCAAGGCCACTTTCTGTCAATAGGAATGAAGGCAAAAGTTGTCTTCTCATTCTTCTTTTTATTGTCAGTAAAACATTTCTAAATGAAGAGAAAACAACCACATGGACTCAGTAACACAGTTGTGATCTTCAAGCTGTAGCAGGAATTACTGCAGCACAGAGCAGTGCTCTGGAGGGCCATGTTTCACCTGTTTTCGTAAGAAATTGAGATTTATGTGATTTCACTGGGTGGTTCTCCTGGTTCCCTGCAGTAACTTGTTTAATAGGGACTGAAAAACTCAAAAAAAGTACATTACATACGGTACATCTCCTGGAAATAAACACCTGAGTGAGCTGGGAGCAGGGGGGTCCCCAGAGAGACAGAGAGAGGGGCAGAGAGCACTGAGGGCCCTCTGCTCTTCCTGGTGCCTTTCATGATTGGCAGCACACACAGGGTAGCCTGTGGCACCCTTGCCCCCTCAGGGTATCCTGACAGGGAAACTCTGGTTATTGCAGGCAGGAACATTAAATGACACAAGTTTTCATTAGTTCTGCTGCTCACAGAACATGTATTTTATAGAGCTGGGTTGGTTTGGTTTTGATTTTTTTTTAATTTTATGTGTGTTTGTACTGTTTGCAGTACTTAAGTGGAAGGTGGAAAGTGTGAGTGCATGTGATTTTGCACGGAGTCCTCTTCCCATTGGAAAATAGAGTTCTTAGACCCTGCCAAAGTTTTTCCTGTAAAAGCTAATAGCAAACTGTCTGCTGGTCTCTTAACAGCAGTGGTTTCAAATTCTGTAAAGTGGATTATCACACCCAAATGCATTAGTCTGTGCATTAGGCTTCTCACCTCCTAGACCAGCTGTACACCAGTTCTTTAGTACTTCCAGAGAAAATACTGACTCAGCTAGAAGCTAAAGAACCTTTTTACTAACTCACCAATTATAAGAGAGCATGCTGCATTTTGAAAAAGAAAAAAAAAGTCCTTATGATAATAAAATGCATTTTGCATTGTAATCTAGTAACCTAAGATCGAAGAAACAGCCCAAAAATCTTATCTTCTCTCTAAGTGAAGAAAACAAATGTTTTCAAAGCTAAACAAGAAGCTCAATAGGTACTCTTAAGAATTTCGTACCATTTTTTTCTCACTGTGTATTTCCATGTGTTCTAGCACTCTTCTGTAACTATAAGAAAAGCAAAATTATGCCATAATTTAAACAGTAAGACTCAATTTCCTCAACTGTTATATGCATCTGTGTCTTTTTTCCACACCATTGTCACTCTGCAAAATATCTATCCCAAAATTCTCTCAAAAAGAGGGTGAGTTCTGCGTAATCACAGGTCTTCAGTCTGTCTGTCCTGTAATTGAGTCTTCCCAATTGCATGACTCAATATCTATCTTAAATTAGAAAAGATGTAAATCTGTGCGTATAATTAGAAAAATAATAACCATTAAGTTTTGGATTCTTTTTCTTTTAGCTGTACAAGGGTCAGGTCTCATCTTTAGAACTGTGGAAGTTACTTTACATAAAGAGGGGAACACTTTCGGATTTGTAATAAGAGGTGAGTCATTGTTGAGTTTGAACTCTGTATTTTCTTGTTTAAAAAAAAAGTGGTGAGTTTTTGAAGCACTCAGAAATATGTCAAGATTTATGTCTTACAGTTTGTAAAAATCAATATATTACATTTTCCATATTTTCATGTGCTGCTTTTATGAGGTGCTGAAATTTTTGTTCATTGAAGAATTGTAAGTAATCAATTATGCCAAGAAAACATGACAAACTCTGGTCACATAACACCAGATTCTGCTACCACTGAAATCTCCAGGAAGATCATAGTTCTTTAAAAAAAATTTACATGTAGTATCTCTATATATTGGGCATGAAGTTTGATTAATACTGCTGGTAGTCTGAATTGTACAACTAAAATATTGTCATTGACTTGGAGAACAGAAAAAAGATGCAGCTGTTAATTAATAGACCCCAATAATGAATTATTATTTTCTTCAGGAAAAATGTCTTTTTTCTTTAATATATAAATTATTAGTGGTCACTAATTAGTCTCCGTATACATAAAGTGCAGATTTTTTTTCTCTGTGCTGCAAACATTGCAGAACAATTGTTCACACTGAGATGTTATTTTCAGAGTGAAAATTTTAAGAAAAAAAATACTCATTTAGTAAGAATCCCTCCATATAAATGTTTTTAAAGATTCCTCTATACCTAGAGTAAGTTGATTTTATTTAGGTAAAATTCAGTGGAGGGTCATATTAATGGCTTGGCCATTTTTTTCATTCTTTTAGCCCATCTATGAAGGTGCATGTTGCAAGATGTAGTCTTGCCTTTTGGAAATGAGCTTGCATAAAAAGCTTAAAATGAAGGTATACTTTCTCTGGCTTTTTCCTTTTCAGGTGGAGCACACGATGACAGAAATAAATCTCGTCCTGTAGTAATAACATGTGTCAGACCTGGAGGGCCTGCTGACAGGTACAATTCATCTTTCTCTGGAGTTCATGTGAAAGAGAAATGGAGAAAGGTGAATTATTTGGGACAGAAGTTAAGATTTTGAGTGAAATAGATGCATTTAAATACAGTCCTTTGGAATTCATGGGTTTGTCTTTAATTGTTGTAATAGAAATAATAATAACTGCAGCAATAGTAATGGGCAGCCACAGAGGCTCAGCATGTTATGGTGTGTGTGAACTTTAATTTAGAATCTTGCACCTAAAATAATTAGAATAAATTCCTGCAATAGGTCAGGGCACCTTTTTTTGCATTCTTCAGGCAACTGATGTAGGTCTTAATTATGCTTTTTATACTCTAACACCACAATCTTTTTCTCTTGCGATTCAAAATAATACTGTGACCAGTTTGAGTGTTTTATTGTTGTGTTAAGATGTTTGTACATATCTGCATGTGAGGTCACACATAACTTTACCTAGAAAACTTCTGAGCACAGATTTATGTTTTGGCCATATTTGTATATAATACCATTATATATATATTATATATATATATATATAATATATATATATAAAAAGAAAGAATATTTGCTTTATTTTTATGCACAAACTATATTTTCAGAAATGGCATTTGTGTCCTTAAACCATTAAAGAAACTCAAAGGGCAGTTTCTTTAAAGCAGATTGATATCTCTAGCCTATGTTGACATTTTCAACCTTGGAAACTAAGAAGAAAATGTTTCAAGCGAGCGTTTCTTTTGTTCCCACACTTTTTTCTCTCCCTCATCCCTTGGTTTCCTTGTTTTTCTCCACAAGCCTTAAGTTGACAGTGTTAGTATTTAATTTTTTGTTATAGCTCTGAATAGGTTATGAGATGTGCTTAGGAGACAGCATTTTAGATTTAGAGCTGAATTACTTCTGAGTAGGAAGAGAGGAAAACTGGAATTATGCAAGTAAAAGATATTTTTAAAGAAAATCAATAAATGGACATTCATATTTTGCAATCTGTTTCAGCACCCATGTGTTTGCACCTCGTGTTTATTTTTAAGAAAATATTGGAGGAGGATGTGTTTGTGTATGCATGAAAACAGAGCTGTGTGGACAAGGTAGAAAGAAAGCATATGTTGAGCAGAAGCTATACTTAGATGCAATTTAACGTGACTTGATTATTTCACTGTGTGGTAATCTGTTTTCCAGTCACTGACTTTCCAATTAAAGCAATTTCCTTTCCACTGTGCCCTCTGATCATTCTGGCTGTCAAAGCAAATGTTAAGTGTTAAGGCAAGAAGGATGGATGTCAGGGAGGGCGCGAGAGAATCACTCTGCATAAAAATGGTACTATCTCCATACCAATTTGTCTTACGCTAACAAAGATCACTCCTTTATTCTCCCTCCAGAGAGGGCACCATCAAACCTGGGGACAGGCTGCTGAGTGTGGATGGGATCCGGCTGTTGGGAACAACGCATGCTGAAGCCATGAGCATTCTCAAGCAGTGCGGGCAGGAGGCGACTCTGCTGGTGGAATACGATGTCTCGGTGATGGGTAGGTCCTGGGGTAGGAGCTGGGGCTGTCACACTGGGAGCCAGCTGTGATATTTCCCTGCCTGTTCTCCATGAGCTATTTTAGCAGCGATTGTGACCTGTTATGCTCCTAGTAGCACTGCTATTCCCTTCTGCATTGTATCATTAATCTTGGGTTCATAAGGAGGTGAGCAGTGTTTTACTGTAATTTAGCATTCTGACAATTCCGTGGTTTGTAGGCTGAAACCATAGTGTGGATTCTAGCAAAGTAACTTTTCCAGTGACTAGTTTATAATAAAGGTTAATGAAGTGTAAGCATTTCTGTCACATGAGGGAGGGGAATACTAGATCTAACAAAAATTTTTTTGCCTTTTGCCAGTGCTGCTAGTAGGACAAGACATAATTAAAAAGTCACAAGACTGCCACAGAGAAAAGAATAGGGGAGAGAAATTTTGTTAAGAAATACAGAGGAGGCAAATGGCTTGAAAAATGAGCTTACATCTTATACAAACTTTGATTGAATTCACTGAAAATATGGGAGGTTTTTTTGGGAATTCAAGTAGACCAGATGATTTTTATTATGAGATTTGGAATTTATTTGTTTCCATTTGTTTTGGAAATTGTCATTTCCCCTCAATTTTTTCAAGATACAGAAAATTCATAGCAGCAAGAAACAGAAATACTCACCAGTCAGACTGAAATATTTCTTGTCTTATTCACTTCTTTTTCTGCTCAGTTCCACAGTCAGGTTTCTAGCCTAGCAGTAAAGCAGCCTCCTAGGGATTTGTGAAATAGCACTGTCAAACTTCAAAGCCTTGGAAAAGATTAATACTGAAAAGAATAATGTCAGATATTTGCTTATTCTGGAACAGCCCTCTTTATTCTTCTCTGAGACACAGATTTCTCCTTTTTTATTACAATATATGTCTCTGTTTACTTAACTGTCAAGAATTGAAGTGGCAGGTTTGTCTAGTGTCTGGCAGGCCTGATGGACAGTTGTACAGATTCATGTCCAGAAAGGTGGAGACAGCTCAGATGAGCTCTAGCTTCTGAGGAGAACTAGAATTTAGGTGTTTTCATTTGTTTCTTCTTTTTCTTCGAAAAACAATGGCTGACCAAACCCAGTCCATCATCACAGTTAAATCAATATTCTTTCTACTCCACTTTTTCTAAAATGAACCCCTGGCTGTAGACAAAGTTCCCAGCAAACTTTCATTTCAGAGAAAATTCCCATCCCAATTTTCCTTGTATACCCCAGGGGGTGAGTAAGCCTCCATTTCACTGAGGATCTTCTGGAAATCTTTAAAGGTTTGTGTAAGGAGGAGACCATGTGATGAAATACTCTGTTGTTTCCTAAACTGCAGCTTGTTCAAGGCAGGAACTTTCTTTTCAGTACTATCTGGATATAGCTCAGTTCAGGAGGATACAGAACTTAGGTGGAAATTTCAGGGTTGTAACTCTATAGGCAGCACTCACCAATCAGTCTCTTTATGTCATTTTCTCTCTGAATAAACTCTTTTTGTTCTCAGCACCAAATCTGGATTTACTATTCCTGCCTTCCTGGCAATGAATGTGTTATCCAACAGAAATTAAAGGAGGTAGAAGAACCTGAGACTTGTGGAGTCAGAAGGAAAGAAGGAAAAGGAAATCAAACACTGGGAAATGTATGGAGTGGTGGTCCAGCAGAGTCTGCAAGAAGAAACAGGGAGGGAACCAGTAGACTGACTTTCTAATGCATTGTGATAATACCTAGCCCCTAGTAGGTTCTGAATTTTTTCCAATTTGTGTGCCCTGCATAGTATTTAGCAGTGGTGTGAACAAGAAATTTTGTTGGGAAGCTCTCTTGTGCAGCTATTTTATGACCATGGTGCAAAGGCTGAAAATCATTCACCCTAATCCATTGAATCCTGGCCAGGAAACCTTTTCTGATTTGAATCTTCTCTTAGTTCTCCTCAAGAGCAGGAAAGACAAAGTTGGGAGTAATGTGAAAGAGAGAGCATGAGTCATGAAGAGAAATTTAAAAATTACAGAAATGTTATCCTTTTTTCTCAACTCTTATGTTGCCCATAAACCATTTGTAATGCTGTCTGAGGATGGATGAGAATTTGAAAATAGGCTAAAACAAAGGGAGAATATTGGGTAAGATGACTTTTCAATAACTGATGCTTGAAAATAGATTAGTAGGTTAGCCTGCTTGAAGGGGACAGAAACAATCCAAAAGTTGCACAGAAGTCTTGTGTATTCTGAAGGGTCCTCCTGGTATAAGTTTTCAGTAGAATATATTACTCCTAGAGATATAATTGTAGCTCTGTTTGCTTCAATACCTTCTCTTCAGTTAGTGATGGTAATATCCTGTAAAGTAGCATTCTGTGTGGCCAGAACTGGAAAGAGCCATAAAATACATTCTGATAGCATGAAATTGGAACTTGATTTGAAATGGTTTTACTAGATGAAGAAAATAATCCTGAACTATTTTTCAACTACAGTCCTGTAGTGTGTAACTGACTTTTCTTACTCCTGTAAGCATAAGCTGTTTCAAAGGTGCTCTATTTCTCAAAGTTTAGTTCTCCCCGCTGAAGTCTTCAAGAGGTCACTTGGGAAGCTTGTACATTTTATTGTTTCTGGACCCTAGACAAACTGGAATAAAAAAAGCATCAAGGGGTTCTGTGCAGGGTAATCAAGTGTGTATATAATGTAAGAGATGTGGCTGTTCTTGTTGAACTCTGGGGTTACACCTGTGCTTGCTTAAGTACATCCTGAAGTCTCCTGCTCTGCTGGGTCCAAGGAAATAAACTTGTCAATTCAGCTTCTTGGAAGAGATTTTTTTTTTTTAGGTGCTGCTGAAAATATTTCCAGGTTGGTGTGTGGAGTGTATTGCTGTAGTTTCAAAGAGACTTTGTCATAGTAGGAGTTTGAAAATACCAAGATAATCCCTGAAGAAAATTGAAAAAGCTAATTTCTGAGAAAGTATTTTATAATGTGATAAAGGTTACATTTGAAGCTGTGGAGGATGCAGTCTTCCAAATGTGTTTCTGTTTTGCAGAACACATTCTCCAGTGTTGAAGTACTGTGATTGCTTACCTTTCTTGTTGATTTTAGAGGAACTGCCTGTGTTTTTTAACTTTGTGATGCTTAAATAATGCTGCACTTCAGTGTTTGCAAAGGACGTGGATGTGGTGACTCACTCTACACAAAACTCTATAGAATTAACATGATCTTTGTGGGCTTTATTACTTTTCTCTGTAGACATTACACCTTAAGTGTCCAAAATTTCTGGTCATGTGGGTCACCTATTTTCATCTAGTGGTGGGAGAGGTCTGTATAGTGCAGCTCTCTGTGCCCTGTGATTACACCTGAGCCCTAATTTTGAGGAAAGGGAGAAACAGAGGCAAGGTTGTAGCTAGCAGTGACTTGCTGCCACTGTCAAGGTAATTTTACAACCTGAATCCTCTCCTGTGGCAATCAATATAACATATTAATTCCAAGCTATAAAGTTAGGTTGGAGAGACTGAAATTCTCACTGTTAGGCAGTGGTCAGGTGAAGTATCATAATTAGCTGCTCACAGCTGGAGTTGTAGTGGGAGTAATAATGAAACACTAATAGCAAGCTACAAACAAAGATTCATGGTGCTTTTGTCTAAAACAAAAAATAAAAGTTTATCAGTACATTGAAGCTGAGGAGATGCATTTTCTCTTCAGGTTTTCAAAGATCTGCCATGATGCCACTGGGCTCTGTGTGGTGTCTATAATTGGGGTTGTATCTGCTTGGGTAACCTTCCATATTTTCTCTGAAAGGGAGCAATCAGATAAGTTCAAAAGTAGTGACTACCTTGAGTTTAAATTCTGACCATTTTTATGTAGTTCATATCTAGAGTTTATGATCTTTTGAGCAACCTACTTTTTAAGTCTTGGATGCTCATGCTGGGGCAATCTTTGAATCAAGGATACTGTAGTTAAAGAAAACTAACAGCTTTTGCCAGAACTTGGACACAAAAGAAGCTTTTTTTAGTTGTTTGCCCTTGTGAGACGCAACGTTTCTCTCTTCAGTGGGTGTTTGTTAGTTCAAACCACTCTGTGGTGTTCAGGAGTAAAGAAACATATTGCACTTTCAAATTCCATATGTTTCTCTGGCTTCTTTAACAGTTCTTGCTCTTATTTGAGCCAGGATAGATTTGCTAGAATGTGGCACCCTGTAAGTTTTCTCTGCAAAACAGAAACAGTCAGCTTGTTTTCTGTTGCAAAGCTAGCAGAGTCACCCTGACACAGAACTGCTTGATTTTAACTAAAGCAACACCCTCTATTTTCTGAACTCAGTGTTTAACACTGATAGAACTTCCTAGAAAGCGGAATATTGATGCAGACATTTGCTAGTAAATCTTTTTGCTAGCCTCATCCAAGGCTTTTGCCTCTTTAAATTCACCTATTAAAATAAGCTAATTAATTAATTAATGCTGTCATGACCTTATGAAGGTATATTTAAAGAAACTTGCTTCACCTTTTAGCAATTCTGCCTGACAAGAAGGGCACTAGGGAGAGAAAATTTGCATTGTTTAAAGATCAGGTGAGATAATCTGCAGTTCTAATGTAGACATTCAGCAATTTGTGGAAGGCGAGAAAGAGGAGAAAAAAGAACTTAAGGGCTGACCCTTAAGTTTCATAAAGCAATGTCACTCAAGTACATCCAGAGCTGTGGAGACTCTTTAAAACTAGAGATTTTACAAGCCCAAAGGAGCAGGAGCCCCAGAGACTCCAAGGACTGACTTAGGATCTTCATAAGCCTTACAAGTGTTGCAAGACCTTGCAAATTGAAGTAAAGTCAGGAGTCCTGTAGGATTCCACACTGCCTTTTTCTTTCTGTTGCTTTACAAACTTAAAATGTACATTTCTCTTGTCTCATATAGGGTTTTGACAGAATAGATAGGTTAACATACTCTAGCATTTGACTGCAGCTATAGGTCTCCTGGCTATACAGGGCAGTGAATTGAGATCCCTTGAAATTCTAAATATGAATTAATTGCTTAAAGCTTTTAAGAAGTTTTCTTGTCTTATGTTGCTTCAGAGACAGATAGAATGAAAATCAATGTGCAAAACAAAGGTCATAATAGCTGTATTAATTGAAACATTACTTTAAATACTGCTACACAGACACATACACAAGTTAAGTTACAAGACAATGCTGGAAGTGAAAATGTTGAGTGTTCCATTTGGGAAATGTCAGAAGTGAGACTGCTCAGCCACTGTCCAGAGGGGTGTGCATGCGGTACAGTCGCAAGAGCCACAGGAGAGATAATAACCTTTTATGCAGCTATTCATTTTGAATTTTATTTCTGTCTCCAGTGTGTGACCACAGGTTTATTAAAGGCACTGCCCTGATCCTTGTCTAAATGCAAAGTTATTAATTCCTGGTGTTTTTTTCCTGAGGCCCTAATCCAGCCACAGTTTGAGTGCTTCAGGCAATATGCAGATCTCAAGGAGAAAACCTCTGAGTCCCAAGGTCATTCCATATGCATTGGATTTTTCTTACAGCAGGAGATAACACAGACATAACTCTAACACTTCCAGAAGTATCCACTCACAGCTGTGTCACAAGGTAAAACACATGGGATTTTTTTTGTCTCTCGTGGAGGCTAATAAGTGATTCACATTCACTGAGCAGATACTTAAATCTATGTGCTATGGCACATTAGTCTCATCTTACTGTGCAGTTTACTTGTTCATCAAACCCACGGCGTGTTCTGCTGTTGGTGCCAGATGCCTGCATCAGGGACACCAGTGTAAACTGACAGTCAGCTGTGAATATACACAATAAATAACTTTTCTCTTTGTAGTGCCAGTAAGGTGTGCTAAGGCACAGGGAGGTGGTTCAAGACAGCCAGCACAGCTTCACTGAGGGCAAGTCCTGCCTGACCAACCTATTGGGCTTCTGTGATGGAGTAACTATCCCAGTGGACAGGGCAAGGGCTGCAGATGTCATCTCTCTGGACTTCTGTAAAGCTTTTGATATGGTCTGCCACAACATCTTTAGCTCTAAACTGGAAAGAGATGGATTCAGTGAGTGGACTGTTGTTAGATGGATAAAGAATTGATTGGACAGTCACGTGCAGAGGGTAGTGGTAATGTCTCAGGGCATCGGTGACAAGTGATGCCCTCAGAGGACCAGTGTTATTAAATATCTTCATTAATGACACAGATGAAGGGATTGAGTGCACCCTCAGTAAACTGGCAGGTGACACTGAGCTGAGTGGCGCAGTTGACACACCTGAAGGACAGGATGCCATCAAGAGGGACCTGGACAAGCTCAAGAAATGGGCCTGAGGGAATCTCAGGAGGTTTAACAAGGCCAAGTGCAAGGCGCTGCACCCAGATCAGGGCAAACCCTGGTATGAGCACAGGCTGGGGATGGACAGATGGAGAGCAGCCCTGCTGAGAAGGGCTCGGGGTGCTGGGGGAGGAGAGGAGAGGCTGGACATGACCCAGCCATGGGCTCTCACAGCACAGAGAGCCAAACGTGTCCTGGGCTGCATCCAAAGCAGCGTGGGCAGCAGGGCCAGGGAGGGGGTTCTGCCTCTCTGCTCTGCTCTGGTGAGACCCCACCTGCAGGGCTGCATCAGCTCTGGGGTCCCCAGCACAGGAAGGACATCAACCTGCTGGAGAGAGTCCAGAGGAGGCCACCAAGCTAATAAGAGGGATGGAGCACTTCTCCTGTGAGGGAAGGCTGAGAGAGTTGGGTTTGTTCAGCCTGAAAAAGACATGGTTTTGGAGTCACCTAATTGTGGCCTTCCAGTTCCTGAAGGGAGCCCACCAGAAAGATAGAGCGAGTCTTGTTACAAGGACTTGTAGAGACAGAAAAAGGGGGTATGGCTTCAAACTGAAAGAAAGTAGGTTTGGATTAGATATAAGGAGGAAATCCTTCACTGTAGGGATAGTGAGGCACTGGAACAGGTAGCTCTAAGAAGTTGTGGCTGAAAGTGTCCAAGACCAGGATTGATGGGACTCTGAGCAACCTGATCTAGTGGAAGGAATCCCTGCTTATTGCAGGTGAGCTGGAACTAGATGATCTTTAAAGTCCCTTCCAACCCAAGCCATTCTATGATGCTGTGGTTTCATGTGATTTACCCTTGGCATGAGAAGCCTGAGGCTTATGATGTGTTTCTGCTATCGAGTTTTCTGGCTTTCAGGACTGCTCTTTTACAATAGGGAGAATGGGTTATTGCTTTTAACCCTTTGTCTCTCATGGTGCTACAAAATATGTTGTACAGACTTCACTTAGTCTCATCACGGGCCTGTAAGATGGTTGATACTGATCAGTTTGTCGTAAGCTTCTGCATCCTTACCTGCTTTAATCTGCTTTACTTATCTTCTTTAAAAGAAATATAAATACCTTTTTTAATACCTCTTGAGATAAATGTGATAACATGGAAACCTAAGGTAAATAGGTTAGGTTAAAAAAATCCAGCTTTTTGGGCTGGATTCAAGTTCAAATTGAAATTCAAAAAACAGTTCTTGCTTGATCAGTTTTTTGTGTCATCAGGAGATACAGCTGCTGGCTGTGATAGTGAAATAAAAAAATGCTTGCAATTGGTGACCAATGCTGTTGGTACCTTTTAGCCTTTACAGAATTTGTGATATAATCTGATACGTAAAAGCAGCAATGAGGTGTTCTCTCCATGTTTCATAACCTTCTTTTCCTTGCAGTACCCTTTTTATGCCTTACACACCTCCTACCTAACTCATGCACAGCTAGCTCCTCAAAACTTACGCTTTCCCCTATGGGTAGGACATTTGTTTCATTGTGGGGACTGCTGAGCAGTGAAAGAGGTGTGGAACAGGGCCTTGTAAGAAAACAGATTTTTCTTTCCAATGAACGGTACCCCTGGGTTGCATAAGCAACTCTCAGTTTGTTGTTTACCACTACCTGTGTAAGCTTACATCCTTAACAGCTTTGCCACATTTTTGTGTACCATTACCTGGGTTTCTCTGTCAGAAAAACTTCAGTCTTCTGACATCCATCCCAGAATAGTTCCTCAAAAGAGTGAGAGCCACTAAGCCTGCTCTCTGTTAGCAGTGTTATCAGACCAGCTGTCCAGCACAGTGCACATGTGATTGATTCCTGGAGGCCAGAGAAGTCTTCATACGCACACATGACTGTAGGGTTTTTGCTGAAAGTGGAGAACAACTGCAAGGGTTATGGATCCCATGTTCCTTCCTGTCTATTTCATGGAGGCGTGATGCTTCTTCCCTCCATTCTTTGCTCTTATCCTGATTCGGAGCTGCATTACTGCCTTTTCCAGCAGCTGCTTGATTTTTCCTTTCTCTGCTGACCTAGTTTGAGTTGTCTTTTCTAGAAGGTCCTAAATCCCCAACATGCTATTCCCTCTCCTTACAGCCCAGTTTTTTCTGCTGTCTTTTGCCAAGTAAGGCTTAAATAATTTTCCAATACATTTCTCTCACACTGCTGATTTCTCTGTTTTAAAGGCCTTTTGCAGTTTACATGCCTGTCCTTCTTTAGCCCTTTCTCTAGTCCCCATCTCTTAGCAAACCATTCCCAAGTTTCTTGTTCTGCCGCTTCTTTATGGATCACTAACCCTCTCACCTCACTTCTTCTCCTTCTTGCCCAAAAAGTTCTTCTTTCCCCTCCTCTTAGCTCTTAATTCCCAGTGTCAGGTACTCTCCTCTGTCAGGTAGAGAGGATACATAGAGAACATGAATTTTCCATATAAAGCCTAGAGAATTTTCAGGGGGAAGGGCAGGGTAGGTGGGGCAAACTCTGGGTTTTCCTAATGACCTGTTTCAGCTAAAATAACTAAAGGGAGAGAAAAAAGTACAGTCTGAGAAGGGTAACCATTGTAAGAAAACATCACACCAGATATTTGTACTGTGGCCAAGTTGTAAGTTACAAGCAGTTAAAAACAAGATGTTTTAATCAGAAGAGTATTATGTCCATGATTCCCAAGTCTATTTGCCTGATATCTTTTCTCTGTCTGGTTGTGATTTGCTGCTGCAATTTAATAGCCATCTTGCTAGTAGGTGCTAGTGCTAGCAGAAGGGAGGAGTTGTCATGTTTTACAAGGATTTCATAAATCTTACAGGTGTTTCTTTTTTTACAAACTTCCTGATCATCCCTAAAGAAAAATAAAAGGAGTTTAGCTGAACCATATAAGTTACAAATTACTCTAACAGGTCCAATTAAAATTTATCTCAAGCGCTTTTGAAACTATGACCTTATTAAAAGCACCTGAATAAACATTGTTTTGTATGGGAGAAAAAAAAAAACGTGTAAAGGTGAAATTAGATGTCCCTGAAACAGAAAATTAAAGGTACAATTTAATTGTCATAAATAACTAGAAAGGGAGAGGAGTTTCACTTCATGTATAAAAATACTCTGTTTTACTTACTGAGTTTTGAGAGTAATGGAAAAATTTGTATTCAAAGACTTGTCAGGAAGGTGAAACCTGTATTTGCTTGCAGTTAATCTAAATAGCCTGCAATTATAAGAAATCAATCTGAAATATCAAATGTATTTCATGATGGGCATTCATTAAAGAAGACCCTTGCTAATCTGTGTTAGTATCTCTTTACAAAGCACATGGTCCTATGATGCTAATCCAGGGGCTAAGATCCTCAAATGGAAGCAGTCTGTACCTCTTAAAAATATGCTATTTTGCTTCTTTTTGTTAAACACAATTGATGGAAGGATAAAATTCTTGTAGTAATCTCTCCTGTCCACCCTCCAGGCTTCAAGAATGCAGAGCAAAGGAGCAAATAACCCTCACAGACACTTAGTAAAAGATGGGAAATAAAGGATTGATCAAATCTTTCCACTTCACATGAGGGCTATCCATGAAATGCAGGGTGGAAGAGAATTGGCACCCCTACCACATGCTCATACCTCTGGTCAGCTGGAAATGGGTCAGTCAGTTGGCTTCTCTGTTACTTAGCATGCCTTTCAACAGAGGCTGTGATTACAACAGGATAATGAGGTATCCTGGCTTGTGCTTGTCTGGAAAACAAATTAGGCAGATAGCTGCGGTGCTTAAATTCAGAGCGCAGAGGTGAACGTTTTACAGAAATGGTGATAATTAAGTTTTGTGGAGATTAAAGGATCTTTTGTATGTGCCATGCAATTCAAATCAAGAGAAACTCTGTATTTGGAAAAAATCCAATTAAAAAAATATAACAAGATATTGTGTTAGTGCCACTGCAGTCATCTGAGAGACTAAGGATAAGAGACAGATCTGATTTTCTTTATACTAGAGAGAATTTGTGCTGTAACCCCAGAAAACACTAAATATCTCCCAAGACTTTCCCTGAGGGGAGGCATTTTAAAAAACCTGGAACTGAACCACTCCATCCTCTTGCCTTTTTTTCATGGATATGAGACATCAGACTGTCTCTGACAGGTTAGGTCAAGGGGGAAGAAACCCCAGAGTCCCTCAGGTCATTTGCTTGAACACCTGTACCAGGCATAATCTAGGAGGTTAAAAGGGGATGCAGATTTTTGTTCCTTTACAGTAAAGTTAATGTTCATTAATCATTTCACAGAACATTTATGCTGAAAAGGAATGGATTTCAAAGTATGAATTTTAGATCTTTTGCCTAAATATGACCTCAGTTAATGGTGTTAAAGTGCAAAACCTGTGTGAGTTGAGAGCATGTTGGATGGACAGCCACTATACATTTGATTGTATTTAGTTTTTGGCTTTCATATAACAGACCGGATTTCAAATGTCAGCATTTGATTTTATAAATCGTGGCATGGCATTGATGCTGATGGTCTTCTCAGTATATCCTGTCATTCGTTAGTTGGATATGGAATGTGGGAGAAGCATCAGCTGCTATGTTTAAACTAGAAATCAGCTGCAAAGGGAAAGCAAATAAGAAAGGATGTGTCTTTTCTGTGCTTCTTTGAGATCTCCCTTGCTGGAGTAGTGGCTGTTTTGCTACTTTCATACATTGACTCACAGTTAAACTCAAGATTTGAAAGATTTTTAAAGATAAACCCAAGATTTTTTTTGTGTAAATTTTTTGTGAGGTTTTTTCTTGTCTTTACAAAGTTCATTTCAGTTCAGCTATTCAGGGATTAGAAATGTAAGAATTTAAGATGCCCATGCAGCCTTACTCAGATGCGTTGGTGCATATGTTACATTACAAATTTTAATTGGAATGATTGCATACATTTTACCTTCCACAGTCACTTGCTGCATAGTACTAAATGATCTGAAGAACAGTCATGTGAGAGAAATGTGCTAAAAAAGGTGATCTCATCTTGATGCAGATGCCTAAACTGAGGCAGGTGAAACACATTTGTCAAATGTCAGTTTTCTTGGGTGGTTGTAGAGAGAGTTTAGGCTCAGGTGTAGCTACTTCAGGTCTGCCCTAGAGAGGTCTGCATTTTGGTGCAGTGAACCCCAAAACAGGTGTCTTAAAATGTCCTCTCCAGACAAATGGATGCTTTCAACCTTCATTTCTTTGATCCTTGCTTGTTTATCTCTACAGTGGGAAAAGCACCATGCTTTTGCTCTAAAGTGTGGTTATAAGAGAAAATCATTAATAAACATGTTGTAGGGAATACTCGGAGGCTGCAGCATACAAGGGCTCTCCCCCACCACATATGCTCAGAGAAGATTGAGAGTACTGTTTAGTAATTAAGGTATGAGCTTGGAAAAAAAGGGAGAAATGTTCCTACTCATTAAATATTCACTGTCTACCTTCCATATGAGGCTCTTGAAGAAGGAAGTATATGTGCTTATTTAATTAAAGAGGGAAGGTAAAAATAAGTACATCCAGGCAATATTCATTCTGGGGATCATTAGGTTTGAAGTGCTTTGTGCCCACATGGTGACTGTAATATTTTCCATTTAATGTCATTCTGTTTGTAAACAGACGCTTCTGATCTTTATTGGTATACGTGTATTTTTATGATGATTTATACTGATATTCTGCAGATTTTAATCAACTTCTCATTTGGGTTTTTTTACACCTTGCATAAGCACAGTTTTTCTGTTATGGTCAGCTCAGCAGTGTTGTTTGGAATAGCCTTTTTCTGAACACTGTGACCTCTAATTTTTCAAGGTCTTTACAGAGACCTTAGGTAAATTTGGGTGGATTTCACTGGTAAAAGAAAAAGAACAACCAAACCCAAAGAAACAGACCGAAAAGAAACACAAATGAAAAAAGCTTTTCACAGTTTCTCCTTTACATAAATTCAGTAATTGCTTAATTATAAATATGAGCAATGGATCATCTTCAAAAAGAAACAAGTCACCAGACTTGCATGAGAGGACCTGGAGCCCCTCGGAGGCTGGCAGCAGGAGCTGCTCTGGCAGGAGGTAAATGTCTTGTCCTGCAGCAAAGGAGGAGCCACATGGGAACCTTGCCAAAGGTGACCCTGGCAGCAAGCTGGCAGGCTGTCTGCTGAGATAGCAGATGATAGAGTGCCCTTCTCATTGTATGGCTATAACAGTTATGGGCCACTTGAGTTTCTAGAGGTTATTGCTTAACTGGGAATTTGGGAGCAGAAATATGGGGAATTGGTTTTGCTGGAAATGTATGCTGCAGAGAACAGGGGATATAGAAGCTTTCTTTTACTTTAAATGTGTGAATGCTCCCAGTAGTACTCTTCCTATATTCTTTGAAACAAGTACTGGGAAGGGAAAGGCTGGAAATATATAAGCAATTCTAGATTATTTTTGCAATGAGGTTTGAAAGAGTTTATGTTTAGGACCATGGTTTCTGTGTTGGATTTAAGGGCAATTTACCTAAACTACTTTCTCTGTTTCTTTGAAATGTTTTTGCTGAACTGCTGCTGAGGCAGTACCGAAGCAGAAAGAGAGAGGAGTAAATAAACTTGTTTACTGACTCATTTTTGTCTGACTCAAACATGCCAAAGTTTGTGCAACCCCTAAGAGCAGAAAAACTTCTTTTCCTTAGTGCAAAAACCTCCAGGTCAGATCTCGGCCTCAACTTTCTGCATGGTAGCCTTTTATAATGTTTCTGTGCCGATGCAGTAATTATTTTAAATTTAATCTGTACTAGAGCACAGATTATTTAACAGACCAAAGTTTCAGGTGAAAAAGTCGTAGCAATAGTACATATTTGAAGGATTAGAAAGTAATATTTTCTGTTATGAACAGCAAGGTGCAGTTTAATTTTTCTTTTCTTCTGGTTCATAGTTACCTGATAGGCCTTGCAGAGGAGTTTTAGACTAGTCTTAAAGTCCTGCCTGTTGAACCAAACCAAATCAACTGATGTCAATGTTAGCAGAAGCACACCCAAGGTCAGCTTTCCAAGGCAGAGACTGCAATTATCTTGTGTTCAGAGGTCACTAACACATGTAAATAGTAAGTAACCATGAATGTATAAGTTGTTATGTTTGAGTACAGAGGAGCCCTGAGCAAGGTCCAGTCCTGCAGCTCGCATACACCAGGCAGGTCAGCCACATGGGAATGGGGCTGTACTTGGGTCACTCTTCCTGTTGACAGGCAGGAGCGAGCAGCTGTCACAGCCTCAGCATCTTGCCTATGTGGCTCTGCTGCTTCCAGGGCTTCAGCTCCATCGCCGTGGCAGAGAGACAGGGGCAGCTGAGGTTCTCACTAACACAGCATTGACTTACCCAGGTGTCCAAAGTAGCCATGGCACACCTTTGCTCTGAAGTTTTTGGTGCTGTCTGAGATGTCCTGTCTGATGGAGACTTGGATTGATGGGCACTGTCAGCTCAATGGCAAAGGTTGGGTGCTTGGCTGTTCACAGTGCTTGCTCCCATCTATGAAGTGACAGAGTGACGGGCTTTGTGCTCTGTAGACTTTTGAAGAGAATCCAATCCCATTCTAATTATTAGTGTTCCCATTAGATGGAACTTGGGGGCATTGTGTCAAATAGGCATAATTGATGGGTACTGCAGCTCTTTGTATTATCTATGGTGTGTACTTATGGACATGCTTTCAAGGTTGGCTGACATAAAATTCAGCACACCAGCTGTATCTTAGTTTGAAGGCTGAGGTGCAGATTGTGTTGCCCTTATTTGTTCTATTTGTTGTGATTAAACAGACAATCATGCAAGAGATGTAGAGTTTTGAAGATACCAAAGTTCTTGTGCATTTTATTTTCTGTCCTACTTGGAGGAGAAAATAAGTACAGGAAGTTCTTTTGGACATATGTATCTGTCTATCAGGCCCTGAGAAGTTTTGAATATTCCATAACTGAAAGTTTGCAAGACCAGATTGGACTGGATTGGACTTTCTGTAACTTGGTCTAGTGGAGAGTGACCCTGCTTTATGGAAGGGGATCGGGACTAAATGGTTTTTAAGGTCCCTCCCAACTCAAACCATTCCGTGATTCAATGGTTCTTTGAGAGCATTTGTGCTAATTAGTGTTTTGTATTGTAGGGCCTCAGCAGAGGACTTATTATTTGCACATTTTCAGTGTCTGTCTCATTTTGGAAGATGGTTTTTAAAAATAATTATTTGTAAGTTCCATTCCTGGAATGAAATGCAGGAAGAATTCCATTACTGCTGATTTCTGCAAACATTTCACAATCAATCTAATGCTATATAGTGTTTCAGGACAGTTTTCAGGAGCCATCCTTCAATGGAAAGGTGCTATTTGAGGCTCAGGTTGCCAAACTAACCATAAAGGTGTACTTGTAAGCTCCCAAGTTCTGAAACCATGTGCTGCCATCAGGGATAGAGATTTTGAGTTCCTAATAGTTCTTTAAGTGCCATGTGAATTTTCGGTGTGGTATTCTTTCTCAAGGTAACAAAGGCAGAAAGTTTTAGTGCCTGGGCTTATTTACAATAATAAACTCAGACTGTCCTCAAAGAGGCAGATCCTGGATTCTCTGTACAGGCATCATCTACCAAGTTGCTTTTGTGTTGTAAATTGTGCAATAGACAGATTGCAGTTTAGATTAACAAGGCACGTGTAAAGAAAAAGAGAGGTAAATCAAGAGATTGGGATTTTATACAGCTTTGAGCAGGGAAGAGGCCTAGTAAAAGTGTGAGCTTGAAACAGTTAGTATGAGGAAGCAGCATCCTGAGAACTGGGGAAAGTATTTTGAGCTGAAGTTGTTTAGGCAGGTTTTTATGGTCTGAACATGAAAGTCCCAAACTGATTTTGGACATGTCCATATCCACAGTCTGGGAGCATTTTTAAGGCAGAGATGGTTCTTCAACTAGTTAGTGATATTTTTTAGCTGAGAAGGATGGTGGGGCTAAGGTTGCAAAGTATGAAATTGGTAAAAGCAGCTCCTAAGCTTTTGATTTGAAGAAGGTGGCTAAATTAGAAGCATATAAATGAGCTGCAGGAATTAGGCAACAAGAGGAAAATTGAAAGACTGTGCCAGTCAGTTGACAAGAATATTAAATTGCTTGTGGATAGACAGGATAATAGGTGGCACATTTGTTTAGAGAATAATGTCTCCATTTTCCATTCTGAGGTTGAGAGGTCTCTGATTTTGCTGGCATCATTCTGCTGGCATCCTCTTGCTATTATTCCTATTTATCATTTTTGAAATTTGATTATTCTAAAGGTGAGAGAGTATAAAATGCCATTGGTGGCTTTTTTCCTTAGCAGCAATTAATGGAGTTTTTTCCTGTGAACTCTGTGATCTTTCTTTAAGTAGACCAGCAGTTCCAGTGGTGCCCTGTTACTTGCATATAAAGGAAAACACACTATTTTATTTATCTATTTTTGGTGCTGGTTTTGCCTCTCTGGTTCTAGTTCAGGTAAAATTATAACAGCTGTTGCTCATTCTACAGCCTGTCTGTAACACACAATACCCCAAAATCAATGGAATGCAAGGAGCACATATATTGTATTATAGATTGTAAGTTCGGCCTTGGAGACTGACACTTCGAACAAGAACAATATTTAATTTTTAAATAGTGGTTCTATTATTAAAAACTGCTTTTCTTTCTCTACAAATATTACTCATAATATGTTGTCAGCTTACTCTGTTTTATAGAATCATGGAATAGTTTGGGTTGGAAGAGACCTTAAATATCATCTAGTTCCAGTCCCTCTGCCACAGGCAGGGATGCCGCTAGATCTTGTTGCCTAGGGCTCAGTCAAACCTGGCCTTGAATGCCCCCAGGAATGGGGCATGCACAGCTTCTCCAGGCAACCTGTACCTGTGCTTTACCACCTTCTGGTAAAGAGTTTCCTCCTAACAGCTAAACTAAATCTCCTCTCTTTCAGTTTAAAACTGTTCCACCTTGTTCTGTCACTATCTACCCATGCAAGAGGTCATTCTCCATCTTTTTTATAAGGTCCTTCAAGTACTGCAAGGCAGCAATGAGGTCTTCCCAGAGCCTTCTCTTCCCCAGTTCTCTCAGCCCATCCTCCAGCAAAGGTGCTCCAGCACTCTAAGCAGCTTCATGGCCCTCCATTGGACCTACTCCAACAGTTTCACAGCTTTCTTAGCTTTCCAGAAATCCCTTTTAGAGCTTGCTAGCTGTCATTGATTTTATTTTGCCCATAAGATCTGCGATGAGTAAAAGGTTACTCTGCTAAATGAAGCATGAACAAAGCCAGGGTGCAAACATTATGCAATGTTAGTAGAACAGGGTACCAAAGCCAGCACCGTGAATCATGCTCTGTGTTTGGTACATTTATGACCTTTAGCCACAAATGTATGAGGAATCAAATAATATTACTCTGAATGAGTGATAATGGTGCTACCCAGCTGTAGGGCATCTTGAATGTTGTTCCTGTGCCCTTTAAACACTGCAGAAGTCTTATTCCTGCCTCTCTTCCTTGCTGCTGCATTCCCTCTTGAAACCATTGACCCATGATCCCAATCTCAATTTCTTGATTGAATAGATCATCTTTAAAAATATGTAATTATTTCCTTTCTTCACAAAATAGAGATCAAACAATCTTTGCGGTACAAGGAAAGTGTATTACATAAATAAGTGACCTCCCATGCCCCCACCTCCGCACAAAAAAATCAGTATTTAAATAACCATCACTCAGATCTCTGTAAGAGACTTGGTTGGCCATCCAATTCATGTAAAAAAAATGAGTAAATGAAAATGCCCCTACAAAAGAAATTGTAAATGGTAGCAAAGTAGCCTAAGTGCTTTATGATGTAGATGAAGAACAGGGGCAAAAGTGGGGTTATGTCAGCTCTTTTTATCTGTGACTTGGTGAAACCTGGAAAAAGAAAAGAAGAAAGGTATCAGAAGCAGAAAGGAAGGAGAAAAGCAGAGAAAAGCTTCTCTACTTGCAGCAGATCTCTCTCTTGCACACACATTTCTAGTTGTAGTTTTTGTTTTGCATGAGATCATGGAAAAGACAGACAAGTTGACTATCTCTATGGCAATCTCAGGAAAACATGAAAAGGGACATAGGGGAGCCACAGTATGACAGAGGACTATGAGCCTCACACAGCTAGGAATGCAGTCTTGCACCAAACTGTGAGGAGCTGGGACAACTTTAAGTGTGTCAGTCTTACGGAGAAAATGTTTTAATGGATACCAAAAAATGGGGGGCTTAGGCTGGTATTCACGTAAAAGAAATACTCCTTAAGAATACAAAAACCACACAGAGAATGACAAGATACGTTAAGTGTAGTTTAAGATACTGTCTGGCAGTAATGAATAGTCTGTGGGTGAATGAAGAAAAGTGGATGTGAATGCACACAGAGTCCCTGAGTGCTTTCACATTGCTCTGCTGTCAGCTGAGCAGTACTGTAAGGGACCTTGCAAAATGGTCTGTATGGAGAGCGTCACTGCTAAAACCACACATCTTAGAAATTAAATTCATCAAGCCTGTTAGAAGTCCTGCCTGTAATTTGGGTTGGTTATCTGGTCTCAAGTTTGAACAGCTAGCTGTGGATTTCAAGTGCCGTGTAAGATTTGTATCAGCTTTGATTTTTGCATTTCAGCAATCTAGCTTCCCTAAGCAGGGGCAAATACTCAGAACTCATGGTGGTAAGTGTGTGGTATTTTCATCCATTTCTGTTACAAAAAGCAAAAAGCTTTTAACATTTCAGCTCTAGTTTCTTAACACAGAAAACAGGGAGGCTAATCCCTAGCACACTGATTCTGGACTGGCACAACCACATCTACTGTGCTTTCCTCACCATTGATTATTCTGTCAATCATAGAATGATTTAGGTTGGAAAGGACTTTAAAGATCATCCAGTTCTAGCCCCTGTGCCATGGGCCGGGACACCTTCCATTAGACAAGGTTGCTCAGAGCCCCATCCAACCTGGTCTTGAACACTGCCAGGGATGAGGCATCCACTATTTCTCTGGGCAACCTGCTAAATAGGTGCATATGTAGAAAAGAGTTTCTCCTACTTTTTTTTTTTTTTTTTTTTCAGGTAAGGCAGGGGAAAAAGCCAAGCACTTGTATTTCTTTAAAACATTCTGCAGCTTCTCTGGGCAACCAACCTTGTATGTTATTCTCAACTGACACTAAGATACCAAATAAAGGCACAGATTTGGTTGCTTATTCTGTGCTTTACACATCAGTTTCATCACTGCTGCTTTTAAGTACCTTCTGCTTGTGTGCTGAGTGCTGACAGTCGCTTGTTGGGATGTCTCAAACTTTCGCTGCGATGGAGTGTTTTGTATTGGACCCTTGTTTTGTATTGGACCCTTTCTGGAGCTCACACTGGCTTATGTACACTCTGCAAACGCATAGTTCCCCTACATTCTGTTGGGTTTTGTTAAAGAAAGCAAGTTCGAGGAAAGGCTTGTGCGTTTCTGCATTTAAGGATTTGTGAGTGTCCATCTATGAGAGTTTACTCAACAGCTTCTTTGGGGAGCAGTCAGTGCTGTCCCTTATACATCAGAGCTGTCACATACATGATTGCTGAGCAGGTACTGGAAAAGATTCATTGATTTTTGTGAATTGGAAAAAGAACAAAGAGAGCAGAGGAAAGCAAGAATGTAGTCTAAGGCATTTGGGAGTAATGGGCGATTGAAACTGATTTCTTCAATCTTTCTGTAAGTGTTCCAACGTTTTGCTCTTAAAGGCAAGAGTGTCAAAATTTCAGGTTTTTTTCCACTTCTCAACAATCTTCCTTAACTTCACTAAGATATGCATCTCTAATCCACTAGTCTGAACATGAGACATGCAGGCACCGGGTATAAAAATTAGGATTACAGAAAAGGAGAAAGAACATAAAGTCTCAGGTGTGCTGACAAGAACTGAATGGAGAAAAGGGAGCTCCTACCTGAGGGAGAGATTGCTTTGCTTAGAATCATAGAATCTTTATGGTTGGAAAAGACATCTAAAATCAGCAAGTCCAGCCATACTTGCTATCTGTGGGCTGCAAAGATTTTGTATAAAGGGAACAAGAAAAGGTGTGAGGGGTAGAAGAGCACACTTCTTCAATCAAGAAAAACTATTTCTGTAAAATACTGTCTTCTGTTTTTAACATAAGTGAGACACATTTAAATCTGTGAAGGTACTGCTACAAAAGTGTTAAAACTTTGTGTTGCAAGAACTACAAGGTTTGAGGACCTATGCATTTTTTCTGGTCTGAACCAGCACCTTGCTAGATTTTTTTTACTACTGTCAGTTAGAGAATCACAACAGAGAAGGCTGCAGGGACCTGCTATACACAGTTTTAAGGTGAAAACCTGGTTAGTCTGTGAACACCTAATAGAGAAGAAGCTTGGAAAATTAGTGTGAGATAGTAAGATATCCACTTGTTTGTCACATCATTTCTATGAAGTACAGCAGCATCCAGGAGAGGTCAATAGCAGTCTTCTGAAGCTGTGTGTTTCAATTGGTCCAGCTGGCTCTTTAGAGACAAAATCTATTTTGACATCCTTCCTCTGTTGTCAAGATCTTTTAAGCTGCTCAAAAAAATTATTTGTACCTTGTTTTGCCATGACTCTGAAAAAATAAAAGAGCAGCCCAAACCTTGCAGTTGAGAAGTGAGAGGCTGCAGAGCACAGGTAGTAGCAGCAGAGCTCAGTGTTCCCACAGGAGCAAGCTCAGTAGCTGTACTTCCCAGTTTTAAGTACAGGAAGGCTTTGGAAAGGAAAAGAAAGGCATCATAGACTAAAAAGGTTGGTTTCCTGTGAATTTAGTGTCATTATTGATCACAAGCTATGACTGAAGCTTTTCCCTCTCTAGGGCAGTTAAAGGTACTGTTTCACATGTAGATCCTCTGCTGCCTAACACAGCAGCTCACTTTCTGGTTTCCCCACTGTGGGAATCCTAGTGTTTTTTGTCCTCTACCACCCACCAGTTGTTGACCTGGATTTCAGATACCATGAGGATCAGTAAGGATTAACAGATATATACATTTTTGAGGATATAAAGAAACGCATGTAATGTGATGTCTTTATCAGGTTAAAATTACACTTTTCAATTTTCAAAATGATTTGTGATTATCTTTTGAGGCAGAGGAGGTTGGTAACACTACTCATTTTATTTTAAAAACATTTCTAAATACTACACTACATATTATTTATACTATACTAAATATAGTATATTGACATATCATTAAATTATATCCAGAATAAAACCCCTTGTTTTCCGTGATTTAAGCTGTCAAATAAAAAAGGTGTGTGGCGTGTAGTTGTATTAGCATGCAGAAAGCAATGCTGCATCCTCTGGGAGGTTTTAATCAAGCCTCTTGTAGTGATTGAGATGCAATACTCTAAAATGAGAAAAATTATTAACAAAATCAAAAATCTAGAGTGCCTTTCACACAAATATTCATCAGTGTATTCATCAGTATCTTATGTAATTACATAGTCAATAAATCAACATAGTGTGTAAGTGCTTCAGTCATGGTGTAAATATCTTAATGACTGGAACATCTTCACACATGAATAATTTATACCTGTATGATTCATTTTTCATATCCACGCTTTACTTCAGCATGAAAAACTAATTCTTCTCTGTCAGAGAATGTGTGCTTGATTATTGCCTTTTTTCTCTTCCTTGTGCTTCTTTTCCACTGTTAGACACACTCCATTTCTTCTCTTCTGGTTCCTCTAATGTAGTTATCTTATTTATTCATCCTGTCTGCCTTGGTTTGTGTCCCCGTGCATTTCAACAGGCACCTGGGAAATAACACTCGGGCATAAGCTGCTTGTGCTTATGCAGTTTCCCAAGTAACTGGAAAAAGGACCAGCATCTTGAAAGATTTACACATTCTCAACAGATATTTGCATTCAGTTTCCTCTCCTCAAGGCAGCCATTGCAGAAAGAACTTGTGCAAGTAGGGCTTTGCCATTTTCTGGATCAGTATGAGTTAAAACCTTTGTCAAGGTACAGATGGCAAAAATTGTTTGAGTCTTCTTCTCATATATTTGTAAATGTGGAACTTGTGTGTAGCTCCAGAAACCACTGTAATGTTCAAGATGAAAATAATTGCTTCTCAGTGTAGGAATGGGAATAAGGAATACTTAAATTCTGCTCTGCTGCACATGTTTATTTGGCTGTTTGCAAGGCACTGCATGAATCCTGCCTTACTTAGACCTTTAACCAAGTCATCTAAGAGAGGAATTTTATTGTGATAAACTCCTTCTTTAGTTAGTAAGAGAAAGACAGGTAAGTTAGTAACTAGTTAGTAAGACAAAGACTGCTGAGGGCAGTTCATCCAGCTTTAAAGCTACTTAGTGCTTGAAGCTCCAGGCAGAAGTGCTATTGGGTGGACTCTATTCTTTTAGCTCCGAATTTAAACATCAGTTCAAGTTTGTGGAACAGCTTATTTTGTAGTGCCTGTGAAGGTTGAGCCTTTAAAAATTCAACCCTATTTGTGTACAGAAATTGTTAACTCAGATTTAATGACAGCTTTCAAAATTGCTGAATCTTGCCTTCAAATCCTCAGATTTTGAACTTGAAAAAAAAAGAAAACCAGCAAGAATCTAAAAATTATTTCAAGTTGTGGGGGGAAAAGGAGTTCTATAATAATCAACTGACACTTTTCTGGTATTGTATGTTATTCTATCCAACCTTTTTTCCATTTCTATATGCAGTTTACCTACATTACACTCTAATGAGGAAGCGCACCTTCACTGTGTTCATCATCCTCTCATTCAATTTCTTTTATTATTATATAGATTGTTAGTTTTGTATCCTAATACAGTTTTACTGTTAATTCTGTGCCAGTATTACATTTTTTACTATTTTTTTAGATTTAAGACTGAGTGGAGTATCTTATATCTGTCCTCTCCTCCATACTTGGAAGCCCAGCTGCAGCTCTTTCACAGCTTCAATCTTAGTGTCTTCTGAGACACATCACAATTGACTGTTGTCTTTGTGTCCTCACAGCTGGTTCCAGTCTGTTGTGAATACCAATCTCTCCTGCTTGCTGACAGGACATTTGGTAACTTTGATCCGACATAAGTCTTCATTTATTCAGTTTTTTCTTACTTTGACTGTAAGCACCTCCCAGGGTTTCTGATAGCACTTTGTTTGTCTCAGTCTTTTAATATCCTTAAAGGACATCATCTCTTACTGTATCTTACTGCACTGAGTTATTGATCAATGGGTATTGGTTAGTAGGAGTTTTCAGCCAGTCTCCAGAATGTACTTCACCCTGATCCCTGCCTGCTTTGTTTTGGCATTTAGGAAGAAGTCTGCTCTCTTTTTGCTCTGTTGTGTCTAGCACTTGTTCTCTAGGGCAGTTTCTCACCACAGTCATCAATCATGACTGTTGCTCCAACTTATTTTCCTGTTTTCTTTATTCAGTGTTGATCACTTACTGTCTATGTCCTGTTGTAAGGCAGTATTTTATCCAGTGGAAGGATGCTAAAAGACTCTTCTGAACTTCCTCACATATATTTTGCTTTAACTTCTACTGTGTATAGGTGTCACGCCTCCTGCACTTTCACCATTTTGGCCTTTCTTTTGTGAAGGATTTCTTGTAGACCCTTTCTTTATCTTCATTTGATTATTAGAGCTGCTATCTACAGACCTTCATCTTAGTTTGTGAAAATCAGTTTCCCTTCCTTCTATAACCTATTCACTGGTTCATTTTTTTCAGATAATTTTCGACTTTTTAAATTAATTCTGTTTTTTCAGCATGTCTGTTTGAATTCCAGGTAATGTTTATCTTCAGTTGTTCAAGAGAATGATTCACTAACACACCCTGTTTCCCTCATCTGTTCCATCTCTGATTCTAACATACTCTGAAACTTTCAGATATCCCAGATTCAGAAACTTTCTCTTGCTTTTATAATTTTCAGCATCAAGAGCTGGTTATTGACTCCTTGAATTATGCTATTCCAGTATTTCTTAAAGTGGCATGTTATCTGGTCAGAGGAATAGAATTGCCATGGAGATTTTATGTGGGGAAACATGAAAATGGCAAAAGTACCACATTGGTATAATACTGATCTTTTGTTGTCTAATTTTAACAGATTCAGTAGCAACAGCTTCTGGGCCACTGCTAGTTGAAGTTGCCAAAACTCCTGGTGCTGCTCTTGGGGTCGCACTATCTACCTCGATGTGCTGCAACAAACAGGTCATTGTCATAGACAAAATCAAATCTGCAAGTATTGCAGACAGGTGAGTGTGACAGAGGACTGACACTGCAGGTCCATGCATCCATTTTACTTCTTTTTCTATTTGGTCTGGTTTTAAAGGAACCCTTCCCTTTGTTGAGAAAATCGACTGAACCAGGTCCTCTCAAGGTTGCATGTCTTAAAATTAGCACTTTGTCAGCTGGCTGTTCCAGAGGGCTGAGTCCAAGGCTTCCATCTATTTTAGCTCATCCGTGCAGTATTCGGTGACATAAGCCAGCCCCCGTAGTACGTGACTGGCTGCTTGCACTGTGCAGCACAGGAGTCTGGCTGTTAAATGTAACACTGTGGCAGAGATCAGGATTTTAAAAAAATAAACATTACCCACTGGAATTCTTGAAGTAAGCCCACCATATGGAACAGCTGTCAAGGGAAGTAAATTTTGAGGCTTTGCAACCTTGGAGTGTTCTTTTAGGATATATCACTCAATCTTGTGGCACAGTGAAATGGAACTCCTTATGTGTGGATTCTTCTACTGATATTTTGAATACAAGTGAAGTATAAGGAAGACTGGCTTCTGTATTTTTAAATTGTTTTGCTGTAATATTTCCACTTCATTTAAACCTTCAAATAAAACCATTTAAACCATTAAAATTATAGCTAGATATTTTTCCCCAGTGGTCTGATCCCCTGCAACAAAGTTGTGGGATCTTTCCTGGGAGATGTGTGTGTGTGTGTGTATGTGTGTGTGTGTTTATACATATACAAGATATTTCTATATTCATATCTCTATTTAAATTTTTTTTAAATATTACGTTTCAGCAGCAAATTCTTCCTGCATGTCCCCAGTCACCCTACCTTGTAACTCCTCTTTGGCAACGGTGCTTTTGGTAGCACCCACTTGTAGCAGTGAGTCTACAGCTCCTCTGTGGGCTTTTCCCTACAGTAGAAACTTTGAGAGTGACGGCCATTGATCCAGGGGTGTTCTCCAGTTCAATGGTGCAGGATGCTTTAATTTTCTCCCTCTGTTTTTTCCCATTTCGCAGGGGGTAACCAATTAAAGGAGCTGTCCACTTGACTGGTACGTCGGGATGCTGACTGCTGTGTTTGCATTTCTCAACTCATCCAGTAGCCAGTCTCTTGAGTGCAGCAAAATTTAGCAGATAGCCCCCTCCCCACCCCACTCCTAGAGTCACCATGCTAGCCCTGGTTTCATTATTTGTTTGACTACTGCATAATTTCATCATCATTTACAGCTTTTGTACTAATAAATGTTTGAATTATAACTCAAAAAATGATGAACTGGGTGCTTGTGTGAGGGATATGTGACCAAGTTATTCGAGTCTCCTTAAGCTCTTCTCATTTTATCCTGCTGCCATTCACATATATTTTAGAGTCAGCTACCCCATTGCAGTTTGCAGTTCTGTGAGTGATGTCTTGGCATATACTGTATTAACGGAATTGTTTTTAAGGTTTGTACTAATAGAGTTAAAGTCTGACCAGTGACAGTGCCTACAAAACACAAATGTCTCTCGAAAAAAAGAACATGTTCATAGTTGTCATGACCAGTTTGAAGGCAGAAAAACTCATTGTGCAAGCAAATAGCATACCTGATCATACCAAGTTTTTCCCCTTTTGTATAGATGTGGTGCATTACATGTAGGAGACCATATTCTGTCCATTGATGGCACCAGCATGGAGTACTGTACACTGGCGGAAGCAACGCAGTTTTTGGCTAATGCAACTGATAATGTCAAACTGGAGATCCTTCCCCACCACCAGACACGGCTAGCACTGAAGGGCCCAGAGCACGGTAAGAGGATCTGTAGCACCAAATGCCTTTTTCTCTTGCTTTCTTGTGCTTTGCCTGCCCATGCTGAATGATCAAAGCTATCGCTGCAGTTTTGTCTGTAAGTGTTGTTTCAGCTCCCCACGTTATGCTTCTGCAGTTTCTGAGCAGCTCTGTGTGTTCTTGGTCTTAATGAACCCTCTGAGATTCCTATGGCCAGAGAGGGAAATGTTTTGCGAAGAAATACCTCTACAAACTTGCAAATGCACATAAAGACACCTGTTGACTCTACTGTTGCAATTGTTGGGGATGCTATGAAATACTTCAGTAAATTCATCTCTACATTGATTCTTAAATTTAGTGTGGGAAAGTAGTACCACAGCCAAACTTATTTTCAGCATATTGATTTGATAGTTCTGGTCAATTAATAACACCTGTTCTCCCCTAAAATACTTAAACCCCTCCCTTACTTTCTCTTGTTAATGGCATTATTATTTATTGCCATCATCTTTTAAAGTGCTTCTGAGATTGCTTCATAGGTTCACTGTCAGGGCTTATGAAAACTGTTTGGAAAGTTTCCTGGATTGCAGACCTTTTCACTGTGATTCTTATGTCATACCAATATGCTTGAATAGAATTGCTTTCCATTCTCAAATCAAATGTTTGTAAAATGTCTTAGTATTTGAAGATGGAAGCTGCCTGTCTTGTCTTCTAACTAATTGGGAGAAAGTGGCTAATTCACAGTAATCCTTAAATTCAGTCTGAAATAGCAAATGTTGATAGAC
Organism: Zonotrichia albicollis; assembly: GCF_047830755.1. Classification (NCBI taxonomy): domain Eukaryota; kingdom Metazoa; phylum Chordata; class Aves; order Passeriformes; family Passerellidae; genus Zonotrichia; species Zonotrichia albicollis. Next base: position 50,490,931 of record NC_133822.1, read on the forward strand.
ATCAAAACAGTAACACGGGTTATCAAATACACAGAGAATAGGTACATGTGTTGCAGCATGAACCAGTGGCTTAATTTTTCTGAGCCTGTGGTACTGTGCTTCTGCCTCCTCTAGACCAAGACAAGATTTCTGAGGTCTTGAAATGTCAGTGATGGTCATGGATATTCTGGGACATCCATGCAGCATCCAGGTTGTCCCTTGATAAGCAGTGTTCTAGACAGTTTCTCAGAGTGGGTAATACTGAACTAGTGACAGAGGAGACATTCATTTCTCCTAGACCAGGGTGAAAAAAAGTAACCTTTGCAATTACATGTTCTCCCTGTACTCAGCTCTTGCCCTTTTCTACTTAAGCTGCTTAGAGCCACAAGGAGCAGAGTGATACTGCACAAGCAGAATGAGTTGGAGCCCAAATTTGCAGTGTACTTCCATTCATTTCAGTTATGACAGTACATTGCAAACAAATCTTTCTCTTTTTTTGAAGCAAAGATGTCATGCAATTAATTTCTGATGGTTAAAGAATTTTGAATACTGGTTTTTTTTTTGGGAAGACAAATGCTGGGGCCAATGATTTGTGTAGATGATTGTATTACTTGAAGCAGTTGGTTTGTTAACCAATATTTATAACAGATTGATGCTGTAAATATTCTAGTAACCAGTGTAGATGCTTAGAAAAAGAAATGCTCTTGCTATGCCAGAGTTAAGAACTGTCTGTTACTAAATCATATCGAGGTGATCAGCAAATGATGATCTATTAGAGCATCTTTTGGGGGAAAATATCCCTAATGTAATAAAGTTGCTTTCTTCAGTAAGGCAGAATAACTAGGATGTTTACAGACTGTTCCAGCCCCTAACGAGGTGGTGCTACCACAATATCATGACCAATTCAAGATGTAACAAGCTTTATGGAAGCAAGTTCCCTCTTAGAAACAACCTTTTATCAGGTGTGGTATGACCTAGAGGCTGCAGAGAGTGAAAATCTCTTTTGCTTTGTCTGGAATAAGCTGAGTCATTAGGGCTGTACCTGCTGAGCTCAGTTATTGGTCTTGTGGGAGTATGTTAGGAATTTAAAACAGGCAGGAAAGTCAGTATATAAAATAAACTGAAATTTTAGCCCTAAAATAAAGTGAAGAGCTCTATAAAATATAGGATTCTTTTTCATGTTTTTTTTTTCTTTATACTCTGCTGCTGACATTCATTTCTCTTGCTGCCCCATTAGTTTTATGTTTACTATACACAGCCCTGTACTGGAAGAGCTGAAATTATCACTGAATTACTATGGTTACACACAAAAGGATTTTCTTTTACAGAACTTTTGTTGAATTGGGACTATCCTTCTACAAGCTGAGCAAACTGAATTTGTGTACTTTCCCACTTTGTAGGACATTTTTATCTCTACTCTCGGCATGAAAATAAAACATTAAGAAAAAATCTCAAGGACTGCCAGATAATTTCCTGCTGGAAGCAGTCTTTTTAATTAAACAAGGCTCACAGCAGCTTGAAAATAATGAAAATCCACCTGGCCACATTGTTCTTATCAGATTTTAATTTTTTCACTGTAGTTAAAGTTAAGAAATCTTGCTGTCTGTGCACGTAATTGAAGAGACGATTCCATCTGAGAAGACATTCTAAGTCTCTAAGACACATAAGGCCATATCAGACTGCTTCTGGTGTTTCCAGGACTTTTCTGGCTAACATGAGATTTTCCAAAGTCCCTGAAGGTGGTGGTCCTAGCAGGTGAGGAACCCAAGGTGCACAGATCCAGCCTGGTGCTGGCATTGCACCTCTACCTTACTTTTGATATCTGATATTGGGGCAAAAAACCAATTCTTTTGATTCAAGTACATGCCATGGCACAGTGTTCTCATGGAGGATTGCAGCTCCAGGGCAATCTGAGTGAAGACTCAGGGCCAGGTCGGGCAGCTCCAGGGCCTGCAGGGTCTCCAGCACTCCACCAGGCTGCAGGGACATGGTGAGCCCCTTGCTCCCCTTTCCCTGTCCCTTCCCTGGTGCGCACTCCATAGATCCACCCTGCAGAGACAGGCATGGCTCTTGAGTCAGAGGGGGTAGCACAGCCAGGCAATTGGCACATCAGTGCTCATGTGATACAAAGTGAAACCAAGGGACAGCTTTCCTTCTGCCAGGGCACAGCGCTGGCTGTAGTGGCTGCCCTTTCCCCACCCACCCTTGTTTTATTTCATGGAATAAGATATGAACATAAGGTATAGGTCCAACCTAAATGCTCAGGGTTTTGGGCTCCTGTTAAAGGCCAGCATGGGGACAGACAAGTCTGCAGCCATTTTAGCAGACTTTAGCTTACAAATCTTTGTCAGAAATTACCTACTACAAAAAGGCATTTCTAAAATCAGTGTATCTAGATATATTGATTTGCATTAGTCTGGGGATATGTGTTGAAAAGTTTAATTTCACATGGTTTTCTTAAAGTAAGTTGTATACTATGAATAATCTTTTGTGTCTACATTATTTAGCCATTTTAGCCATTTAGCAGGTAGCAGAGGGACACAGGTAATACAGCTCATGGGACAAAGGCAGCAAACTCTGTGTTTTATAGAAACAAATTTGGAAAGAGTTTAGATTAGATATTAGGAAGGAATTCTTCACTGTGAAGGTGGTGAAGCAGTGGGACGGGTTACCCAGAGAAGCTGTGGCAGCTTCATCCCTGGAAGTGTTGAAGGCCAGGCTGGAAGGGGCCCTGAGCCACCTGGTCTAGTGAAAGGTGTCCCTTCCCACAGTAGCGGGGTTTGAACAAGATGGTCTTTAAGGTCCCTCCAAACCCAAACCCTTCCATGAGTCTGTAGTATGGGCAAATCCCTTGGTGTTTTGAGACAAAAAATTCAGTGAATACTTCCCAGTTTGAACTGTGCCTTTATGGTTCAGCAAGGGTACCGACATGCTGAATTTAATGATGAGTATATTGTATTTAATCAAGGGAGACTTCAATCCCTTTACTTTAAGATTTGACAACTTCAATGCTTCCCATTATCTTAGTAAATACCAGTCTTCACTTTCAGCACATAGAACCCACAATTAAATAATTAAATACAGTATCAAATTTCATCCAGTGAAGGATTATTTTAAAGTTTTGAAGATCAAGTTTAAAAAAAACCAACACAAAAACCACAAAACAAAAATACAACATTGCAAATCCAGCTAATCAATAAGACCTCTTTTCTTTATTAACCAGGTTTCAGGATAGTTTTCCTGCTTCTGGCATTGGGAAGTCATTTACTGCACAGAATAGCATAATGCCAGCAATAGATTGTGGCAAAATTAAAATGTCAATACAGTAAATTGAAATGGCAGGGAAGCATCTCCATTCTAGGCAGTGCCATGTAAAGTATCTGGTTGGTCTTTTTAAAATAGATTAATGCAAGCAGAGAGTTATTAACCTTCAGTTAGTGGTCATATGTAATATCTTAGTATTTTGTGAGAAAGTTTGCAATCTTAGCTCCGTAGCCAGAAGGAGATAAGAAATCAATTCAGTAACCATAATTTTTGAAACAAATATAAAAAAGAAAGAAAAAACTCAATCAGAAATGTTTTTCTGAGAAAAAATATTATTTCTGCTCCTCAAGTTAGAACCCCCTGATAAAAAGACAAGACCAGGTTATTTATTTTATTTTATTTTATTTCATTTTATTTTGTTTTGTTTTGTTTTATTTTCAATTTGTTTTCTTTCTTTCACTTCTGGTCTATAGTTTTTTTTTTTTTATTTTGTTTGTGCAATTCAGTTACTTTTACCTCTTCTCTGGTCCTTTTGTTTTCTGATTTTCCATCATCCCTTCATGCGGGCAGTGAAGGTTGAAAGAAGCAACAGGCAACTTACCGGGGATTCGTGTGCCAACAGCCAGAGCAGCCTCCTCACCTACCACCATTATAACACCTACCACCCTGACCATTGCAGGATGCCAGCCTTGAAATTCCAGAAAGCGCCTCCTCAGAAAAGCCTTCGTAATGTTCACACCTTTTCCTGCTGACATACTCACTTCTCCTCCTCCTCCTCCTCCTCCTCTCCTTCCTCCTCCCTCCCTTCTTCTTTCACTCATACTTTTCCCATTTCAGGCTCTAAAACCTTTTCAGTTTTATGGATGCTACACTTTTTCATAGCCATGCCAAGGTTATTTCTGACATTTTACACCTTTTCTTCTCTATAACAAAGCAGCCTTTGTAGGCAGGAAAAGGCTTGAAAATTCTGAATTAATCAGCTCTTCTATGTATGAGTAGACCATTGGATTGGAAAAGTGTATACGAAGCATGATTTTTGAATGCAAAGCCTTGCTTACAAATCTTTGTCAGAAATTACCTACTACAAAAAGGCATTTCTAAAATCAGTGTATCTAGATATATTGATTTGCATTAGTCTGGAGAGGTGTGTTGAAAAATTTAATTTCACATGGTTTTCTTAAAGTAAGTTGTATACTATGAATAATCTTTTGTGTCTGCATTATCTTTGTTAGCTTCCAGCAAGTGTTGTCATGAAATGCTGGCTTTACTTTTTCCTAGGGTCGCCTGTGTTTTTTAAATGTCTTTGTTATTAGAAGTGCACCAAGCATTCCTGTGCATCATACACAGCCTATACATAAAATGTTTGATTCATTGATGAGTTACAGGCATGTGCCGCGCTCTTCTGTGAAGACTGAGTGCTGTATGCCAAGTGTTTGATTTCTTACAGCAGCTCTGGTGTCTTCATCCTTCTCTCCTACCTCCATGAGTGCATACAGCCTGAGTTCCCTGAACATGGGGACCTTGCCTCGCAGCCTCTACTCCACCAGCCCACGGGGGACAATGATGAGGCGGAGGATGAAAAAGAAGGACTTCAAAAGCTCCTGTAGGTGGTAACTGCATTTCCTCAAAAATGTGCAGTGAATGAATGGGTGGAGGAGGGGGAAGATGCAGGAAAAAAGCAGAGTACCTTAATTAAACACATATATTCTAGACAGAAGAGAGAGTTCCTGGTAGACGTAGGGAAACACAAGGGTGAAAATATTTGTCCAATGCTAAAATGAGATGAGTAGATGCTGTCTAGCATAACTATCTCATCTGAAATTTATAAAGGAATATTTTTTTCAGACAGTGCTGGAAGAGTTTGTTACACCATTACTGAAGTGATTTTGAAATTCCTTTTTTAACTCTTCCTATGTTCATTAGGGAATAGTCAAAAGCAGATTGCTGGTAAGCTCAACCAGCTGTCACATTAGGGAAGGCAGAGCTTGCCACAGCACCTCCTAGGTAGTTCTAATGTTTACATCTACACCATGACCTGTACAGTCATTTTGGTGAGGGAGAGCATGTTACAGTGAAGCCTAAGTAGCCTCATTTGACCACTCTCTGGGACTCAAAGCATGGATTGCCTATGAGTCAGTCATTTCCCAAGCCAGAACAGATCTATTCAGGCTGTTCCATTTTGCATATTGCTAAGCATTCACTAGGCTGCAAAGAGTGTGGCTGTGTCAGTGCATTTTTTCCCAGATTCCATGAGAGTGCCTCCTCTCTTTTGGTTTGTCTGTCTTTGTGCAACCCACAGCAACTCAGTTCCTCCCAAGCAGGGAGGTGAGAACTGCTCTGTAAATCATTTGCTCTAGGTAACAGTGCTCAGAAGTCCACTCTGAAGGAACTGAGCTGCTGCACATTACAGCACTGCTGCTGTATTTTAAAGATTCCCCATGGTCATAGTAAAACCAGAGCAAACCAGCAGCTTCCAAGGCCAATCACTACAGAATTATGAGAACACATTAGAGAGGAACTGAGGTTTTGCTTTCTTGCACTTTTTGTTGCTTGCTTGTTATTTCTTCTGTAAAGCACATATTTTTGCATAACATTTGCCTGTAAGTGCATTTTTTGTTTTTAATCCGATCAGCCATTTTTCACAGCTCATCTATTGACATGTTAGCTTCTAATGCATTCTTTTGGGTCAAGAGGGGATACTGTGTCTGTCATGCTATGGTATCAGTAGAGGTCCAGCTCTTACACCTTCTCCTTTGCGCTTGAGAACCAGTAGTAGTGTTACACTAGTAGTAATTGATTTGAATAGTAAAATCAATGCAAAAAATTGTTCATCAGTTGTGCTACGTTTTAGCTGTTCAACAAAGGATGAAATCTTCAAAGCTAATCCTGTTATGGATCTTGGACACAGCTATAACTTGCACTGTTAAATTTTTCAGATATTTTTCCTTCAACGAAGCCTTGTCTGTGTTACCTTGAAAGACTCAAAACAAGGCCAGTGATGTGGCATTTAGGGGAACAGTCACATACGTACTGCAGCCCACCTAAAAGATTTTTCAAGTCAGAAGGCCCTGGGGATGACAAGCTGCTATGAGTAAACAAATCTCTAGATAGGAGAAGTTAGGACAAGGCTTAGTTATGCTGTAGTTTATTACCCACTCACATTGTGAGGTCTCAATACAGAGCATTACAAAATACCTGAAACTGGCCCCATCACTGCATGGTCAGTGCCTCAGTACAGCCTGTGACTGCATCAACAGCCCTGAACTGGAACTGGCTGTGGAGGAATTGGCCGGCCAGCCAGACTTGTTTGCTCTTTTTGTGGGTTTGCTTCTCAGCCCATGCAGAGTTCCTTACTCTGTTAGTAGACTTATACCCATACTTGTGACAGCAATAGCAGCCCACTTTAGAGACCCACACTGCTCTGGACCAGGATAGAGAATGTCCAGTCCTGTATCTTTCCACTATCATCAACAAGACTTGGAAAACCTCTCCCTTTGTGGGAGACTCATGAGAACCAGGTAGATTGACTGCTGTGCTTTTCATGGAAAAAGAGTAGCAGAGTCTTTCATTTTTAGTGGGACTTTTTTCTTTAATCCAGTTGGATCATTTGAGAGTTTTATTAAAGTAAAGTTTATTAAATCTTTTAGAATGTTACTTGGTAATAAAAATACATAGGTTGCTATAAAGTTTACATTGCCAATTATTTAAGAATATTTGTACAACATAATGTGATCATGGCATAATTCATGAAGATGAAGTGTGATGGCACGATGGGTTAAAGACTTATATCGTCATGATTTAACAATCATTGCATTAGTTATGCAGATCCTTCTAAACATGTGGCTGTAAAAATTGAGGGCATGCCCTGCTGCCACTAGCTTTTTTTGTTGCTTGTTTCAGGTTTTATTCTTCTTCTGCTTTTGTTTGTTTGTTTGTTTAAGGTGTGGGATTCATTGTTGGAACACTTAGATTATTATTTCATTAAAGTTTAAATCCTGAAATATTTTGCATTAGGTCCCTATTAGTGGTTGCAAACAAGCCATAATTTATACCAATTTACTTTACCAGGATTGCATATGTGGTAGAAGTTTGAGAGAGTATTAGACATGCACAGGTGCTCTTTTTGCAACAGCTATCAGGAGGAATTGTGAACATTTTTCAATTGCTTGTAGGTCAGAGTGGGAGACTGGAGGCATAATGATCCATAGATGCACCTTGAAGCACATCTTGTTCTGTTTCTTGTATAACTGCAGGCATAAAAATGCATAATCTTCAAATTCACAATCATGATTTGCATAACTGCAGAGCTTATAGCAAACCAGCCCTCAGGAATGTTGCTAAGAGTTAGATGAGAGCTAAACAACTATGCTGGAATGTACCCCTAGCAATAGCAAGCAGTGTTCGCTGTAAATACAAACATATTCATGTCCCCTTTTAAAATCAACAGCGCTGCTTCCTGGCCTGTAAAAATTCTAATCCACCAAGGAGTCAAAAAATGTCACTGTTTCTTGCTGCAGTTACTGTTGAGTTACAAACCCCAACGTGCTCTAAGTCATGGGTTTTGGTACCTGTGACATTTTACATTTTGGGTACCTGTGGCATTTAGAGTCTTAGGAAATATTGATTAAGAGACATGATTAAGAAAGGATAATTTTAATCTCTGAGAGGTTTTTTTTGTTCCTGTTTCACTTTCCTTTTCTTTTGGAGTAGAAGGAGTTCCTAATTATCATATTTAAGTGTCGACATCATCAAAATGTTTATCAGAGTGAGTTTTAAATCCTGCAGATAGTGACTTAATTTCCCAATGTGAATTAAAACTTTTACTGTCTTTATTTCAACTGAAAGTTGAAATAAATTTTATGAGATATTTAGCTTCCTAGTAGGACATTATAAAAAGAGTAAGAAGGTTACAGAGTCAACTTAGATACCTGCTGCATGGAGGGAATAGAGGCGTAAGCGATGGGAGATAGAGATGAAGGTTACAAGCAATTGTTATATGACCTTTAAGAAAGGGAAAATTGAACTTTCCTTTGCCCTAAGTTAAGATGTTTCTAGAAGGTGTCTTAGGTATTATATTAATTTATTTGGTTTCATTATATTTTAGCCTTTGCAGCAGTGAGGGCTGGAGAAACCTATTTCTCAGATGCAGTAAATGCTAAAGCTGATGGAAGTTTCTAAGAACAGATTTTTAGTATTTGTATTTGTGTATAAGCATATCTTATTGAGTGCAGATAAAAGAAAGAGTAAGAAGGAAGCTGTTGAGTATCTGAAATGATTCTTTAAAATTATTCTTAGAATTCTTAGAAAGAAAATTTAAAACAAGATATGAGGAAGAATTCACAGTTATTTGGAAGGGACAGTTTTAGTGTGGGAAGGGGCTTTGCTGGGAGAAAACAGAAAATTGTGAGCTTTTTGGCAAGTGAAAAATTTTGCAAAGATCTGTCATTGCCAGCTGTGCCACATCTATCAGATCTATACTGATATAGAGCAAAATGCCAATGCTTGCAGCCCCATAGTGTGGGAAAATACTTATATAACCTCTGACATCTTTTTACAGTTGCACTAATACTGTCTATAATATCAACATTTTTTTTTCCCTGTGTCAAAGAAAAAAAAATGCACAAGTAACCTCTCCCTCAAATAAACTATGAAATTTTACCTAATCCGTAGCAGACGTGTATGACACGAAAGGCAATAGTTTAGTTTGTCACTGGGGGAATTCAAACCATAATACAATAGATGTTTAGACAGAGGTCAGGGAGGCAAAGATGCAGTCCCTCCTTTTACAGGTAGTTTTCGTCTTGATCTGTACTGCAGCCTTTCAGAAGAGGTGTGAGTAAAGCTTGAGTTTCTCATAGAAGGGTCCCCCAGTGGCTTTGAGAGACCCCACAGGGCCTTTTTTCTCACAATCCCTTGAGATACGCTGGTTGGCAAAATAGGGTGGTTTGTTCAACTTCCATACATTGCCCAGTTAGCCTGACAAATTGCTGACTTATGGTAAACACGTACAAGAAGAAGGCATCCTTACTTCTTGCAAGCAAGCCTGATTCGTGTGCTTTCTTGCTAACTACAGTGAATGGCTGTGAGATGTTCAAAAGAGGAATCTGCCTGAATAACAGCTGGGCTTGTGCCTCCAATTGCCTTAGTTCCTGTTGAAGTTCTGCTTATCCATGCCTCCAACCTAATGCAAACAGAATTCAAGGATGTCCTGAGATTTTTGGAGTGGGGATATCACACACATTTATTTTACTCAGAACAAGAATTATCTTTTTGCATTCCAGCATACAACCAGATGTTTTCTATTATCTTATATGCCATAACTGTTTATTCATAATTTATAAACTCTAGCCTAAATTGACTTTTAAAGAGACATTTCATTGACTAGATTTATTGTAAAGAACAATTTTCTCAAAAAGCAATGAAACTTCTGCTGTATATGAATGTCTTTCCTCCTGGTCTGCTCTGTTTTATAGTGTCTTTAGCCTCTAGCACTGTTGGTTTGGCTGGGCAGGTGGTCCACACAGAAACCACAGAAGTGGTGCTGACAGCTGACCCCATAGTGGGGTTTGGGATACAGCTCCAGGGTAGCGTGTTTGCTACTGAGACCTTGTCCTCTCCACCTCTCATTTCCTACATTGAGGCTGACAGCCCGGCGGAAAGGTGAGCTCTTGGACTGACTGCTGAACACATTCCATGGGCGTTCTCGGGGGCTTTGGGCTTCTTGCTGTCTTCCAGTCTGTGACAAATTGCAGGGCCTTGCTCAGTGGAGTGGGGCAAGTAATACACTTTCTGTTCTGACAATGGTGTTTCATGCACTTGGTCAGCTATAAAAGAATGACAAGCACCGGTGTTCTGACCATACAGAGTCCTCCAGAAGGAGACTGGAAGCTATATTAATGCAAAACAAAACCAAAAAAAAGAAAAAAATCAGAAAAACCAGTGAAGTCAAAATAGTGATAATTGAGTGTCCCGGGGGAAAGCTGTATCCAGCTCTTTTCAGTTTTGGTACAGAATCAAATCTTAGGGAGTACCAGAATTTTGACTTACTAATTATTTCAATTACATTTTTATGCTTAAAAATGTATTTAATCGTGTCATGGGAATGATAGCAGCTGCACAGACAAGCACCAGCTGCCATTTCACCTGCAGCCCAGGGTCAAAGGCACAGATGATGTCCATGGGTGGGGTGGAAGCATGAAGACCTCTCTTCCTGGGTCCCAGCACCTAGAGGACACAACCCATACTGGGAGCGCTAGATAGTGTCGTGGTGTAAAGGGGCAGCAGTTTCTGTGCCTAGGTAGCTTTGTGAGATGCTATGCCATAATTGTCCTTCAAGGTCCGGTTAAGGTCTTTGATCAGGTGGGTCATATCAGAAACTGAGCAGCCAGCCAAACCAGGGCAGTGATCATGTCCCTGTGCTTGGCACTGGCGAGGGCACACCTCAGGTGCTGTGTTCATTCTGGGCCCCTCTTTATATGAAAGACATTGAGGTGCTGGAGTGTGCCCAGAGAATGGCAATGGAGCCAGTGAAGGAGATGAAGAACAGCTCTACCAAGGAGCAGCTGAGGGAGCTGGAGGTGTTTAATCTGGAGGAAAGGAGGCTCCAGGGCAGCCTTATAGCTCCCCACAACTGTCTGAGAACAGGATGTAGCCAGGTGGGGATTGGTCTCTTCTCCCAGATAACACACAACAGGACAAGAGGAAATGGCCTCAAGTTGTGCCGGGGGAGGTTTAGATTGAATATTAGGAAACATTTCTTCAGTGAAAAAGGTTGTCAAGGACTGGAACAGACTGCCCAGGGAAGAAGTTCAGACTCAATTCCTGATGGTATTTAAAAGACATGTAAACATGGCAAATCAACAATGAAAGGGTGGACTTGTCAGTGCTGGGTTAATGACAGGGCTCGGTGATGTTAAAGCATTTTCCCTAATGCTAAACCTAAATGATTCTGTGATTCTGTGATACTGCTGGTTCTGGTAACATGCACATCTGATGATTGTTTTGTATCGTTTTGTACCAAGGTGTGGGGTGCTGCAAATAGGAGACAGAATAGTGTCAATAAATGGTGTCCCAACAGAAGACAGCACATTTGATGAGGCCAATCAACTGCTCAGAGACTCCTCCATCACCAACAAGGTCACTTTGGAAATAGAATTTGATGTTGCAGGTATGAATGTCCTGTTATTCTGTCTTGCAAGAAAAATGAAGGAATAAATCCCAAGTACGTTGCAAGTGTTAGGAATCTGAGGTAGAGGTTTTCTTCTCACATCTACACCATTCAGTTTTCAAGTGACTTATTTGAAACAGCTTTCTCATTTCACACAGCCCTGCAGTCTACTTCTGAAAGCAAATAGAGATGACAGGTCCTGTAGTAAGATCTGGTGACTGTCTCTCCTCTGACTTATTTCCAGACATTTTTCTGGCCTGAGATAGAAATGTTCTGCTAAACAGAGACAAATCCTCTACAGGCCAAATAATGAAATGTTTCACAAGACAGAAAACTATTTAAAAAGGTGGATAAACAAAAAAAACTCTTGAGGTGTTTCACTTACAGTATCTCTAAGTAAAATAATATAAAATTAATTAATAAAGGTCGGAAGAATCATTGTTAATTTTTCTGGTATTATTATTAATGGCATTCCTTTATTCTGTAATGTGTTTAAGCACACAGAATATACCCATGAAATCCCAAATTGTGTATATCAAGTACACATTATGTGTGTGCACCACTGGATTCGTTTTCTTCCCACTAGATGTTACACGCATGGCAGTTACCTTAGTGGACAGTTAAAAATAAGTGCTAGTCCTGCAGCAGCAAAGGTCAGAAATCCTCATGACTCAATCTTCTGTCCTTTTAATTAAAAGCTGTCTGCCAGCAGTGAAATTTTCCCATGTGCTCACAGAACTTGCATATGAGCTAAAAACCTGCAGTCTCAGCTGGCTGCTGGCCCATGCAATCTCCACAAATTCAGTTAAACCTTAAAATAAATTGAGGACCGTGAAATTACCAGTAGAGTTATATATCATACCTCCTTCATTTTAGCACCCGTGTTTCATCCCTGCCTTGTGACTCTGGTGTGATTTCATCAACTTACATGCATAGTTCCATGCTCGTGGAATTGCTGTGCCTTATAAATTATCTAACATTTTAAATATTTTTTAACAGAATCAGTTATACCAAGCAGTGGAACATTTCATGTGAAACTACCAAAGAAGCATAATGTGGAACTTGGCATCACCATAAGTTGTAAGTACAAGGGTTTATTTTTCTGACCACGTTTATGGGATAATCTGCAGATAGTAGATCTTGTAGCTACAGACTAGCATTTCTTTTGGTATTTTCTTTTTCCTTTTTCTAGCTTCTTTTACTCTTTTTCTCTTTTGAAATACTGTTCTGTAATATATTTATACTGCCCTTCAAGTAGTTAACAAAGCCAGAAGTTTGCCAAATCTAATGTTTGACTTACTCCTTCACATGCATAGTAAATATGTAACTCCAATTAAAGTTACTTATTAAAAAGAAAATCAGAATTAGGTCCATGCAAAAGTATTTCCATAGCTAGCAAGTTTATAGCAGAGTCTGTCATGGTCCCTCACAGGCTCCTGAACAGAACCCCACTGAAGGGTCTCACAGACATGAGGACGCACGTACCTAGGGTTGTTTTCTGCTTCAGAACCCAGGTACATCCTCAGTCTCTAGAACGTTTGGCCAGTCCTGAATGTGCAGCTCACAGCAAAATCCCCTTTCACTGAGGACTGCAGAGACTGCTGAAGAAAGCCACAAGAGCTGGCATCAATCTATTTCTCAAGAAGTATTTGTTGCTGTGGTTTGAAATTAAAAGTGTTCCTATATTTATTTTGTGAGGAGAGAGTAAAACAATGTGTTAGAACTGGATTTTGGCCAGGTGAACTCCAGCATACTGAATTCAGCGCTTGAGGGATGGAAAAACAATCCATATCAAAGTTAATGGGCTTGACACTGCAGAATCTCGTGTCATTAGAATTAACTTTCTTTTATGGCTGTGGCCTTTCTTAGGCTATTAGTCTTCCTTTGGAGTTTTTCATGTGTCTTGGGGGAAGATTATGCTTTGTCTTGTATTCTCAGGGCTTTTAGCAGCACTGTGGAATATGGTTAATCAAAAGTACCGGGGGGATCTCACTGCTGAGGATTACATCTCAGGAACAAATGAGAGACACTGCAGGCCTGTTTGTTTGTGTTGTACACTTGAATGAGTGTGATACTGTTGATCTCTGTAAGATGTGATATGATATTTGAAGCAAAATCGGAGGTCTACATGTATCTGTGCAAATGAAAATATTGAGAAATGAGAAAACCTGGAGCAAGGCTGTTCTATTTAAATGTTATTCTTAAGATTGATAAAGGTTTGTAAGGTTGTTGAAAAAATATGAACTTACTAGTAATTTGATTTGTGTTGTTTTTTTGGAATGCAGACATCTACTTTTTGTCTGTAGGAATAAACTTTTAATGGAAAGCTAATGTTCTTGGAATTTAGTTTTTAGCAGTCCTCTTTCAAACTTTGCATGCCCTACTGATCTGGAATCTAATTCAAAAAAATTAATGCTTTATAAAATTAGTGCTTTATATAATCAGAGTAACATGTGGTTGCTCTTAGCTCTCTGCTCTTGTGATTATACTGCAGTATCTTTATATTTAAATTAAATTATCTCTTATATATAATAATCTCATTGATAGTATTTAATTCATATAAAATTTATCTAGGATAAATTATTTACATGGCTTTAAAGCATTTTGTATTAATAACTGGTAGAAGTCTTGAATTGCTGCATGTCATGCTTGCTTTTCAGTATTTTGCTCTGTTTTACCTAATTAATTGCTAGATAAGGCAATATGATTTGAAGAATACAAACATTTTATATTCATTTTGTTAAATTTCTGTCAGGGCACATTAGCATGCCATTGATTACTGATATTTTCAGAAAGCTATATGATTTCTTTTAAGGAACAAATACTAAAGGAAACTTGGCAGAGGTGGTATGGATGGGGGGGATGGAGATGATCAGATTCATTCACTTGTGGGCTTGACCTCTTGAAAGGGCTACAGACCTGTTTCATCCTCTTCCTTTTCAAGTTAATGGAGTTAATGGTAAATGAGAAAGTGCTATTAAAACATTACAGAGAAACACCTTTCTTACTTTCCATATTCCCCATTTAGTTTGGAATTTGTATAAGAAAGTCAGGAAATTACCTAATCTGACAGACAAGACAGACATTTTTTGTCAGACAGGAAGTGCAACTTCACTTTGGACTGGCATGTGAGCATTTTTCTATTTTTAAGTCCCAGAGTTCTTCTAGGTCAGCTGTTAGGAGTCAGAGATCCTAGAAGAGGAATTTATTTCTCTTTCTTGGAATTGTTTTCCATGCTAATGAGCACCAAGAGTGCTTGCACAGTTACAGCCAGGTGCTTTATTGAAGGCATATCTGAGATGACACACAACACTAAAGACAAATAATTCATAGACTTTGAAAAACAAGACTTATAATAGGAGAAGAGACTTTCTTTAGTTTCAGATTTATTAATTCAAGGGAAAAATAACAGAAAACATTAAAAATCCCCTTAGATAGCATAACCCCTTAAAAGCAGGAGAGAAGAAAGTTTCATGAGCATCACTGTTCATATTAATCCAGGGCTCTGAGTTTTGGATAGTTCATATCAGTTATCTCCCAGTATAGTGGTTTTGCCTACTGCTGCCTTCATACACACATTGCAGTCCTATCATTTGTCCCTTAGCTCTGCACTATCTGTCTAATTTATCAATGAAAAATACTTACACTGAATATAGATATTGTTTCATATTTTCATATTTTGCTAATATACATGACCTTATATTTAATGCTTCACATCTCACTAGTTTCACACCCAGTTACCTGATTAGAGCAAATAGAAGGCCTCAATTCTTAAAATTATATCATCCAAATTAAACACAGGAGTGTTCCTGTGCATGTGATTATGCTTTTGTAGCCGAATCATTCCCTAGAAGAAGGAACATTTACACGTAGTGCTAGTAGTACTCAAAGCTGTTTCAATTTATTTGACATTGACTTGAAACCATGTAATGAATATAGATTTTCTTTTCAAAGACAAAAACCTTTTTTAAAGGTTTTTGAGGCAACTGGCTACTTTATCACAGGCTAATTATTTTTTTGTCAAGAACATTGAATGATGTCCAGTAAAATGACTTACTAGTGGATTCTGGTAATTATACTTAACAGCTTTTTTTTTTTTTTTCTCCTTTCCTTTTCTTTTTTTTCTGTCTTATGTAAGATTCTGATATCCTTACTGGTAATGAACTGCAGCACCTTGCTTCATAAATAATCTCTCTGAAGCTAATGGGACTATTCAAGGAATAAGAGGCTGCAAAGCTGGTAAGAATATCAGAATCTCACCCAAACTATCTTTAGTTTCTCTGAGTCACTTTGTCTAGCAGCTATACCATAGTCAGCTTTATTGTTTTTGTATTTCATTGGAAACAAGCTTTGTAAATATCTAAAGATGCATTGACTATGAGAATTTATTTTCTAAAACATGCTTCTGTGTATTTTGGGATTCATCTGGCAAGTTCTACTTAATTTTGAAGCATTACAGGTAATTCTTTTCAAGACAGAAAAATATCAATGGATTTCTCAGTGGCTCCACATGAACGAATACTTAAGGAACCAAAGAGATTCATCAGTGTAATTTTAAAAAACTTCTTTATCTATTTATTAATCACACTATTCTTAAAAATTTCTAGTAGCAGTATACCAGTATTGTGGATAAATGTACTGACTTTGTATAAAATGTATTTTTCCATCACATGAGCATCTCCCTTTATTTGTTCAGTTTGTTCAGAGCTTGATCAAACTCCAGAGTTTGAAGCCAGGCTGAAAGTAGTGGGTTTTGTCTGGCTGGTGGGTGGGATGTCCACCCCAAAATCTGTTGAGGTCACTTTGTGGGCAGTTTTGTTTGAGTTAGCAATGAAATAAGCAAGGAGCATTTTTTTAGGGTTTTTTTAAAATGTAATGGAACAGCTGATACCCAGAACTGACAACATTTCATTGAACTTACTTTCAAGTGGCTGGGTAAGTGTAGTAGAATAGGGTAGAGAGACCTGGGATGGAGACCAGATCAAAGAGTAATTTAAAGAGAGACAACAAACAACTTGCTTAAGAGCAGCCATTTAGCTTCAACACTAAATTTAGTACCTGTACAACTTCGTGCACTCTTCAGTCCACTTGTAGTTATTCATATAGATTCTAAGGTCTCTGCAAAGCTGAACAAGACTAACAGCTGGAACAGGGAAGAAAAAGATGAGATGAGATCTTCATTGGACGAGGAGAGGAAACAAGTGGAAAGCTGTAACAGAGAGGCAGCAAATGAGAGGAGAGACTGAACTGTGATCAGGATTAGGGGCAGCTGGGACTTGAACAAGAAGGCTGGACATGGGTGAGTGGTAAGGTGCTTTATTTTTAACAGCCTCTTAAAACCAGAAATAATTCTGAAGTGGAGACTGGAAGCTGTACAGTGTCACTTCAAGCTTACGTTAATTGATGTGGGTATATGAACTGGTCAAAGACTGCTTTCCCTCTGGATCTCTGGTTTCTCTGCTCCCTGGGGAGAGATGAAACAGTGGTGTGTAACAAAGGGGATGGAGGCTGCATAATGAGCAGGATGGAGGATTGCAGAAAGACAAAGGAGGCAATCTCATGGTCAAGGTGGTTTAATGCTACCCTGGAGAAATTAGGGTGGTTTTCCTTTTCTCTGCAAAAGACTTGTGCTGAGACAAGTCATTCTGGGAGTGGGGGGTGGAGATTTTCCACTGGTGGCTGCTTGATTTTATGCAGAAATATTGAGATCATGGGGTTGCACTTACAGAAATGCTACTTGTCTGCAGCTGTTGCTGAAAGTGCCAGTAGTTGTATTTCAGACATAGAAGCTGTTATATTCTACAAACTATTGTGAGATATAAAGGCATGGATATCTCAAATTGCTCACTGAAAACTGTCATACTTTGACTAAATTTTCTTATGTTTCCTTTGCTTATCTGTAAAATCAGGGTAGTACTCAGTCTTCTTGCTGGAGACAGCATTTGTTCACCAGTGTTTTGGAGACAATCTTAGCCTGTGGTAACGTGCAAAAAGGTCCAAAATTTCAGGAGGGAATTCGTGATTTTATCTCTGCAACACAACTTGAATAATTTGTAGGAAGTATGCCATGAGCATTGAACAATAACAAAATGAAGTGTGGTGTACTGCTTCTCATTGTGGGGGGATTCATTTCACACAGAGCTGTTTGGTGCCTGCAAAAAGGCATTTTCATTCTCCAGACCAAATAGTAGCCCAGGAGAACTCTTAAAATGCTGCTGGTTCACACTTCCTCAGTTTGAAACTGATAACTTTGTGTGCAGCATCATAATCTTTGCATCCACACGTACTTTGTGGCTCTGCTCTTTGAGCTGTGCTCTTTCCCTCATTTTGGTTCCTCCTCTCTTCTTTTTACAACAATAATGGACTGTTTTCTTAGTTCTGGTAATTTTGTAAGACACTTTCATGAAAAGTATTTCAAAACTCAAACCCTAGTCTGCGGTGGATAGCCTGTAACCTGAGAGTAAGGCAACCCAGAGGGCAAAAACATGGAATTAAAAAATCACCAAAGTGATACTTGAAAATTTTAACAAGATACTAATTGGTAAAACAAATCCAAAGGATTCAAGTAAATTATGGAGTTTTAATGTATTTGACCCATGACATGAAAGTATGAGAAACAAGCTATGAAAATAACATATCTTGCAAAAAGTTAATTACTGTTCTCTGAATTGCAACATAATCATTTCCTGAAAGCATGCTGGTTTAGACAAATTTCTAAAAATTCTTCAGAGTCCTTGTATATCTGTCATCTGGACTTTCACGTTGCATTTGAAATATGGCTCTTTAGCAATTCTTGAACAGTTCCTTTGGACATTCAAAGGCTGTCTCAGCCAGGGCAGCTAAGGTTAACAAGACCTGTTAGCATATTGTGTTGGAAATGTCATTATTAATTTACCATGTGGTTGCTGTAGGTGAAGATCTGTCATTTTGCATCAAAGAGAAGATTCTTGAGCAGCTAAAGTAACTGACATCAGGATTTTGTAGGTGATCCTCCAATAAGGGCAGTTTTTTGGGAGATTGTCAGTTCAGGCCTGGGAGCCTGCTGGAAAGGTACCGTCTGTGAAAGGATGCAGGGGCTCAGTTCACAGAGCAGGAATGGTGTGGGGCAGTTGAACAATACTAAATGTGCAAAACTAATTAGTGCTTTCAGGAGAGCTGAGAGCGTTATACCACATGGCAATGTTTTATTATCAGCACACTCTTTGTTAGCAGTCCACTCTGTTAGCAAAAAAGTCTGTCTGTGTTCACCACATGGAGCACCTCCTGGGCAGAGCAGCTGGAGGTGATGTTCTTCCCGGAGGTAGACAGCATGTGCCACACAGATGTCTAACAATGTGTCTTCCTCACCCTCAAATTCTAAGGTGACTGCTTGCCATATCAGATCTACAGTGCAGTCTTCTGTCAGCAAATGGATGAACCCTCCAAAACAATGCACTCAGCGAAGCCACTTCAAGTAACAGTCCTCTGGAAATAGATAGTGATCACTGTTGACTTCCTCTGGTGTATTTAACTGCTTCCTAGGCAGCTAAAGGTCAAGCAAAATTGCAAAGCAAATTTCCTGGCCAAGGGAAACTTGTCAAATACTTTTACACAAGTTGGTAAAGAATCGCAATGCCTGGCATTGAAGAACAGAGCATGTTTTTAACCATGAGAGACAGATAGAAAAATTGACCATTAATGTCAGATTCTTCCAAAAAGAGAGAAGTGTGCAAGGAGAGGAGTGGTGGGACTTTTACTAAGCTGCCTGGAATTGCAGAGCTTCTGATAGGCATCCCCAGTACAAAGTTGGGACAAGTCCACAATTTTTAAGGTCCAGCAGCACTACAGGGGGGCAAGGTTACTCTCACCAAAACAGGCAGAGGGTGCTTTAGAGGAAGCAGTGCGTTAGAGTGAAGCAAACATTGGTGTGCTGTGAGCTACACCTGTGCAAACATGCTAATAGTGTATCAGCCCAGTGGGGTGTGTGGCCACTCTCCACAGCATCTCCTTTATTGGAAGTGGGTTCCTCCTTCTCAGCCAGCACACCTTACCTTCATACCTCTGCCTTGAGCACTGGATGGGACACAAGTGGATGGAAAGAATGTAGACTAGCCCACTGTAGATATTTTGCCAGAGCAGCTCTGTTGGACAGGGATATGGTATTACAGGATTTATTCTGGCAAAAAATCACCATCAGTAGTTGCAGTGAAAGATTATAATGACAGAAAGTCTTCCTTATGTGTTACAGCTGTGCAGAATTTTATGATAGATGACTGGAGCTGTACTGTAGTGTCTTCACATGGCTCAGTCCTGGTCTAACCCAGAATTCAGACATATCAGGCTAAGTTCCCTTTGTACCACTCACTGCAATTCTGAAATTTTCTAATGTTTGAGGAGTATCCAGTCTTGCCAATATGCTGCTGGTGTTAGTTTTCAAGTTCAGATTATTTAGGGGTAGGGGAGGGATATGACACAAGTAAGAAATGTGTAGGAAGTATTGGTTTGGGTTCAAAATTAGTCCATCTGCACATCTAGAAACAAACCCAAATGTCTGTATATATTCTTTATTACAGCTCCATCAAGCAGAAAACCAGGGGACCCTCTGGTTATTTCTGATATCAAGAAAGGAAGTGTTGCTCACAGGTAAGACTCCCAAAAAAAGCTCCAAATAAAAATCTGTTTATGTGTGTAACCAGCCAAATTCAAATTAAACAGAGAGAGCTTGTAAGAAACTGTGCGCTTTTTTTTTTTAATAAAAACTTCTGTGAAAAGTTAGAAAATAGAAGGCATATTAAGAAATAATTATCCTAAAAATCCATCTTGTTTCTATAATAATATTTAGACCTTTCCCCAGATACCTTCCTTTTAATGTTACTTGAGTTTCATGTCAGCTTGTTTGCTTGTTTGCAGGACTGGGACACTGGAACTGGGTGATAAGTTGCTGGCAATAGATAATATTCGCCTTGACAACTGCTCCATGGAAGATGCTGTCCAGATCCTCCAGCACTGCGAGGACCTTGTAAAGCTAAAGATCCGCAAGGACGAAGATAATTCCGGTATTAGCAATGACTATGGCAGATTCCTGTGGATTTTCAGGATTTCTAGAGCATAGGGGATTTCATTTCAATTTTAGTGAAATGTTTTTTCTGAACATGTCTGGTTTATGCTAATGATAATCAGAAAATGTCACCTAAAAAGAATTTTAATGGCATATAAAGTGTTGAATTTTCTCACTGGCTATATTGCTTGCACTGCAAAATTAGGTCTTCAGTTCAGTGAAAAGACAATTGGCCCTCAGGTGCAGCCATGTAAAGTAGATCTGTTTCTTACCAGAGTATTGGGATTTTCTCTGCTTTTAAAATTGGAATCATGGTTAGCAAAGCATAGATTCCTAGGCTTCAGTTCTCCAACAAAGTGGTGTAGTGTGTGCTTTGTCCATAAACTTAAAAATTTGACTTTTGATAAGGTAAGTAATACTTTACACACTGTGCTGGGTATGATGGGTGCCATGTCTGATCAGCCCAATGGAATAATGGACTTGCCATAATTTTCTGCACCTACATGTATTCATAGTCTTGTGTCTTTCCCACAGTGGATTCCATAAGAGCAGAATTTCTACCTAGAGATAATAAAGTGAGTTCTGTTATGCACTGTAGGGCAAAGGAAGTAAGACAATTATAACTACTATTACTGCTGGTGTTTATATTACAGTGTTAGACAAAGGCACAAAGTGGAGATTCAGTTCTCTTCAGCTCTTTTTGTAAAGAGCTTCTCACAGCAAAAAGGCACAACCTGCCACACTTTATTATTTGAAATTAGGTGCAGCTGTTGAAGTGCTGTTTAGAATTGCACTAGAAGACTCTTTTCCTTTTTCTTTCCCCCTTCTAATTGATTTTGAAAGCAAACCAAGTATCTTCTTAGTATTATAGTACAAAGCAAAGGCAGCTGCATTTAGTACCTTGTGCAAATTGTTGCTGTAATTGAAATGGGGATTTCGGTCTCCACTCATGGAAAATAAGATCTTTGCTCTCTTAGGTATTGCACGCCATGGTATCTGGTACAGATTTTAGTCTCAGTGGGATTCTTATACCACAGTTTCCTTTTACACACTCTCATTGCTTGATATGTATCTGTATCAAGATTCTCACACAGTGTTTTATCCAGACATGATTGGTGTAACTGAACAGATTCAAGTGTAACTGGACAGCTACTCAGAAACCTACTAAAAAAAATTCTTTGTACAAATTGTTCTTGTAAGAGTTGACTAAGTGTCAAAGTGTAAACGAAAGTAATTATAGCAGATTTGAGGTACTTTGAAATTTAAAATGAGTGTCTCCTCAAATGTTAAAGAAAAAAATATTTAGTGGTATAACAGTAGTAAAGGGGTAATGAAAAGTATATCTCAGTTAAAATAATTCTTTTTGTGTTTGCCATTAATTTACTTATGAAAGGTTTTTTCCTCACAAAGGAAGAAATGTGCTACTCAAACTCAACAGAGGAAAATAATAAATTCCCTGAGAAAATACAAGCCTAATGCAGATTGATGAGTAGGCATGGAGCGCTCCAAAATGTTTTGTAAAGCACAGAATAAGATTAAGATTTAAACTTCTTTTTATTTGTCACTGCATGCTTTTTTGAGGAAGGTGAGGCAGGGAGGGGGGCTCTCTGAGCTGTGTTCCTCTGAGCCACCGTGCAGCTGAGGCCACAGCAGGGTGAGGCATGTCAGGGCTCCCCGGATCCTGCTGCTCTTGGCCCTTGTCACTCTATTGCTCTGATGTTGCTCTGATCAGCAAGAGGCCACTGGGCACAGCAGAGCCACTGAAGCACAGAGGATCTACTTTCATTAAATGTGGTTTCCAAGAATTAGCCACAAGAATTGCATCACAATAAAAGAAAGATGGAAAATCTCAAAAAGATGAGACCCATAACCATAGTACTTCAGTTATATCTTCTCCCCAGATGGAGGTATGCTTCCAACAATTTTTGCTTTTCTTCTTGCCAGCTTCCCAAACTGAGGACAATCTTAAATCCTGATTAACCTCATGGTTAGCTCCCTTTCTTGAATATTACCATTCTTTGCTTTCACATGGCAGAACTGGCCTTCCTGGTAAATTCAGGCCACATGTATGCCCTGTTCTTGGACAGCTCCAACATTCTGGTCAGCATAACATTCTGCCAATAATTGTCTGACCTACAGCTAACCAGAAAACAGACATAATGGACCAGTCTTCTTTCCAGTCATTCACTGAGATCTATAGATTTCCAGCTCTCATATGGAAGGGCTGCTGATTGTTAGTAACTTTTTATTCACTTCGTGTATATAGCAGAGAAATGTTGATGTTGTGTCACTTGTTAGCAAGTGCTGGCTATTACATTTTCAGCTAGCCTGGTGTGTTACTTTCCGCCTTTCAGCTGAAGCCTTGTACCATGTCCATGCCACATCTGGATGAACAGTGCCAGCGTTAGACCTCAGGGGATTTATGGTTGTTCCATCAATGCTTTAAGCAAGCAAAGCTGCCCCTGTTCTGCTGTGCAGTGGCAGCTTGCATGCCAGCCCACTGTGAGCCACACAGGGGCTTCCAGTGACATCTGGGCAGCTGGGTGCTTCTGGGAAGGGCATGGCAAACAAAGTGCAGTTGATGTGAACTGTGCCACAACACTGATGGCAGTGCCCCAGGCAGGCACAAACCCCGTGTTCTTTGCTGAATGAACACCACTAATGCTTCTCTCCTTTGAGTCTCTGTGTGTAGCTTTTTCTGTACATGGATAGCAAGGAGGATATAGAAGGAGAAGGTGGGGGGCTGAAAATCTAAATTTTCTGAAAATTGGGAAGAAACTTAAGTAGCTTCAAATGTATTAGTGTTCCTGCAGTTCTGCCTAAAGTACCATGTTCAGTATTAGAAGGAGGCAACTCTTTGAGCCTTTGCTAGTGATGTAGGTTTGGGATTTTTTTTTCCCTTTCTAAGCTTTTCTATCTACAGGAACAGGAATTATAACATTTGAATTTTCCAAGTTGTTTTAGTTTTAGTAACATTTATGGAATGTGCATCCTAGACATTTTCCTCGTTCACTGAACTGCTTAAAATGTCATTACCCACAGATCTAAGAGAATTTGTCCACCAGACCAGTTGTCCTGGCTGAATACCAATATCAGAACATGAGCTAGAAAGCATTTGTTATTTTGAGCAGAATTCTGGCATTTTAAATTTTAAAATATTACTTCACAACTCAAAGATGGAACAGTTGATTGCTCTCCTTCTGTGGTTAGGATTTTTTTAATAATATGTAAAGAGCATTGTGTAAATACAGGCACATATCTTGTTGATGCAATGCCTATTGAGTGTTGTTTAAGGAAATACATTGTATTTAAATTTACTCAGTGATGGATTCTTTTCCAATTCTGATAATTGTTTGGTGAGATAAAACTTTAAAATAATGCAAATTACTTCAAGCAATATCATGAAATAATATCTAATGGACTTACTATTCAGTTTAGTTGATAATTCAGTATACAGAAGATATTTTTGATTCTGTTACAAAAAGCTCAAAACATGTCCATCAAAAACATGGACTATTTACAAACACAGCTGCTCATCTTACAATGACTTTTGAATTTAAGAAAGTTTGGGTTTAAAACTTTTGAATTACCTTTAATTTTAAATACCTTCTATTCAGTTCAAGAAACAGATGAGTATCAATATTTATACCATGGTAGTAACTTGCCTTTTCTCTAATAATGTGACACTGTGGCAAATGAGGACAACAGCCTCCTGGTCTGCAAGAGGCAGAGCCTGGCCAGCAGGTCAAAGGAGGTGCTGCTTCTCTGCCGCTCAGCAGAGCAGAGGGATTTCTGGAGTGCTGGGTCCAGTCCATGGGCTGCCCAGTGCATGACAGACATGGGCACACAGTGCATGAGGTCCAGCCAAGGGTCACAAAGGTAATGAAGAGGCCAGAGCATCTCTCGTCTGAGGAAAGGCTGGGGGAGATAGGACCACTCAGCCTGGAGAATCTTATTAGGGTGTATAAATATTTGAGGGGAGGGTGTAAAGCAGACAGAGCCAGGCTCTCCTCAGTGGTGCCCAGTGGCAGGACCAGAGGGACTGAACACAAACCTAAGCATGTTGAGGTTCTGTTAGTGTCAGGAAACACTTCTTTACTTTGGAAGTGACCAAACACTGGCACGGGCTGTACAGAGAGGTTGTGGAGTTTCTACCCATGGAGAAATTCAAGAGCCAGCTGGACACAACCCTGGGAAACCAGCTGTAGTTGGCCCTGCTTGTCCAAGGAGGTTGGACAAGGAGGCATCCAGAGATCCTTTTCAACTTCAATCAATCTGTGATTCTATAACGAAATAGCCTTAAGTTCTAGTTTGATAGGAAAATCATCTAAAGATTTTAAAGAGAGTAAAATTTAGTCTTAACAGAATGAGGAGAGTTTTTCTATCAACTTGTTTTTCTGTCAACTTTTGGTAATAAAAAAATTGCATGATAGGTTCTTTTTTTGTTTTTTAGAAAATAATCTGGTAGAATATGATTAAGAATTGTATCTGAGATGTGATCCTTTGAAAGTGTTGTTCGATTACAAGTCACTAGACTGAATATGCTATTTTTTTCATTCCTTCTTTCATAAGAAATCAATTGCATCCCCTTGGCATTTATTGCAGATGAACAGGAGAGCTCTGGAGCAATTATTTATACTGTTGAGCTCAAGCGCTATGGTGGGCCTCTTGGAATTACAATCTCTGGTACTGAAGAGCCCTTTGATCCCATAATCATTTCCAGCCTTACAAAAGGAGGATTAGCTGAAAGGTAAGTTGGAAAGAAAATTATTTTTAATATTCTCTCTGTCAAAATAGAGGTTTATTTTGTTTACCTAAAAACCCTGATTTTCCTGGGTTAGCAATTGATTTTTTTATAATTCTCCAAATCTGAGTTCATAATCTTTTTGCTGTTGTTTTTTGATCATTGCCAAGCTCCAGGAGCATGAGCAGGATGTACATACGATACAAGGCAGAGGATTGTGTATTATTATAGATCACCAAGGAAAACCTAATCAATCAAACTGAGCAGTTTGATTAACAGGAGCATTTTAGCAGTCTTTTAAAACCAATACGGTTGTATAATATAATAAATAAAGAAAGCACTTCATGTGTGCAAGTTTATCTGAACCCATCATACACTTATCTGCTACTGCATCTGCATGTGCACTTACACACACCATAGAAAGCGTTATCAGAGGAGCAGAAATGTTCCTCATGGTAAGTGACAGATAGAGAATAATGAAAATGATCAGGATTTCTGTCACCCGTCATTTCTCAGATTGGATGAGTCGTTGAAATTTGGTGGTTTCACCTTTGGTGGTGGTTTCAGAGAGAAGGTTCAGCACACAAAACATGATACTGTGCACAGCCAGAACCATTTACACAAAAATAATTTATTTTCTTTTGTTGATTGATCCATCCTGAAGGCTGGTTTGTGAAATAGCTGTGTTGCTTGCTTACAATGTTATGAGACTTCTAGAAACCTGACTCATTTTAGGATTTACTAAGCTGTCTGAGATTGCTCTTGAGCAGGTGGGCTCAGTGAGTTTCATCCACAGGTGATTAACTCAACTGTCACAGTAACAGAGAAATGCACATAATGCCTCAGCTCTGCTATTGTCACTACAACAAAGGTGACTTGCTTTAAGCATTTCTAACAAAAGAATTTCTCTGTGACACAGCAGTAAAAGCAAAATGAAAGAAAGGGAGATGAGACTTTAATGCTCCAAAATGCAAAGAAATGGCCTTTGTTGCCTTTTATTCTCTATTCTCAATGTTTTATTTCTCTTTCTTATTGTAGGACTGGGGCAATTCACATAGGAGACAGAATCCTAGCAATAAATAGTAGCAGTCTGAAAGGAAAACCTTTGAGTGAAGCCATTCATTTATTACAGATGGCAGGAGAAACTGTCACCTTGAAAATCAAGAAGCAAACAGATGGTGAGTGGGGCCAAGAGTACTATCCATGGTCCTTAATGCACGTGTTACTGCAGATTAACAAGCATTTAGCCATCCATGGAAAAGCTTGGTGTCAGGAGTAAAAACGAGATTCTCAGAACTGCAGTAAAGCAAGGATCAACACCTTTTTTTAATATAATCCTATTCAGCTACCAGTCCCAAGAAATTTTCTGTGCCTGTGGGTCACGTGAGTGAGCTGAGTGATGCTGAAGATGAAAGCTCTGCTGCACAGAAATCTGGCAAGCTCTCAGACATCTATTCCACTGCAGTGCCAAGTGTGGACAGCGCAGTGGAGTCCTGGGATGGCTCTGGTATTGATACCAGCTTTGGAAATCAAGGTACTGTCAAAAATACAATCGACATTTAAGGCAGGAATTATTGCCTTCATGGTTGACCTTCCTTTGCCCTAAGTAGAACTTTATCTGTGCTAACTTTTAACCCTGTACTTTATAATGTGCTGCTCTCTCATTATGACCACACATCTCGGCAGGCAGCATGATTTCTTGCACTTGGCTGGCCTCAGATTCATTCTTTCATGAGGATGTGATGTGTTACAAAGCATTTATCAATACATTAACAGGCTTTTGTTAGCTTTACTGACATCTGAATAACCTGGTCCATAGCTCATCCACAACTAAATGAGTTTATCCTTCAAGCACAGATCAATGCAAAGCGCAGAACACTCTGGAGATGTTCATGAGTTTGATGCCCATATGCATTAATTTTAAATGACAACAGATTTATTATAAACTGCTCAAGGGCAACATTAGTCATTGCCTATAGTTTGTAAATCCTTTGCTTCTTCCTCATTCCTACAGTATTAACACCTAACTGCCAGCTGTCAAAAACAATAATTCCATTTAAAGACATTATTTTCTTTAATGATAATTTTTTTACCTCTCTCTGACTATTGTTTTACATAGGATTTTCAAATAATTTCAATTTGTAACATATTTATTTAGGCAGTGAAGGATATAGACATCTTGTAATATTCTTGATAACAAGAAAAGTAACTTACACACAACTTCAGTGTTTTATTTAACTCTTTTAAAAATGTTCCTTCCCATAGTGAAGCATGTATTCCCATTACCTGGGAGGTATTTGGACAGATAGATCCTTACTTCAAATAACTTTTCCACTGGAGTTGGAATTTGGATGAATTTGATTCCTTTCCTTAACTGTGTTGGTCTGTTTACCAAAATAAGTTATATTAGATTTTTCTTCTGGTATTTTTCATAGTTCTAAGGAGAACTATTGCTGAATAAGTGCCAGGATGGTAATTCTCATTTTCTGGATGAATTGAATGTATTTGGAGCAAATTGTTCAGCTGTGGAAAGGATTGAGGCCCGGAATGCTTTCCAAAGTCCTGATTATTTGGATTCTGTGCCAAAGCTGAACCAGTATCTCAAGGCATTTATTTTTTAACTCCCTTGAAAAAATCAGCCCAGACTTGGCTGCATACATGGCACCTCGGCTAAACAGCCTGAGTGCAACCAGATTTGTGCCTTTATCCCTTGGTGTCGTGGTGGCCACCATTTCTGTAAAAGTTCATTCTGTCTTGACCCATCAAGCTGAGTTTGGCTTTGCTCCAAACCTTCTTGGCAATAAGCACAGACTAAGCAAGTTGAGGAGTTTGGGGGATGGTTCTGCAGCACCAGATAATGCTTTATCCTATTAATTACCAATTTAATGCTGGTGAGCTGTCTTTTCTCTCCTTGAATTAATACCCCATTTTGTACCTTTGTCTTATGTGTCTGTTTTACTAATCCGGAGTCTTCCCCACACAGCAATCACATTCCCCAACCAATACCTTTCCTAGAATCTGGGACTGTGTTAATATCTGCCAGTTTGCTGGGAAATGCTCACAGCTCTGTAGGTACACAGCATTTGAGGGAGACAGGTCTAGACTGATTTATGGAAGCAAATTTCCCTCTTGAGAGGGCGGCAGCATTGATAATAATAACACTTCCTAATCCAATATGCACAATATGCACATCAAAAAACACCAACTTTTTTAGTGTACAGAACTAAAAAAGTAATATATCAAGGTGCAGTATATTATATATATATGTTATATATGTGTATGTGTGTATATATACATACATACATGCACACAGACAGACATATATAGTGTATATATTATGTATATCATTCCCACCATAATGGATTTTGCTTACTAGATCAGCATCAGCTTGTGACCCATTGATCCATGTGTTCTTGATACATCACTTGGAAACTGCTTCCTACCTGGAATTCAAATTACACCTGGTTTCAGTTAAAGTACTATTGAAATAGTACCTGCTTTGCTAGTATGATAAAAGCACCCAGAAATAAACTCTGCAGGTCTAAAAGCCATGTGATGCCACTTACACAGCCTTGAGACACTTAGAAATGGGTGATAGAGATGCTGTATATTGGTCCTGGGAATGTGTGCCCATTGTAAGACAGGTCTTTCCTGAGCTCTCGGAGCCCTAGCAAAAGGGCACATGAAAAGCCAAGTTCGTGGGATTTTTTAATGCATCTTTGGAGACTGTTTTCAACACATGTGAAGCAGTTTTCTTAATAAGTTAGCTTTAATTTTGGGCATGTTGCATATGACCATGTTAACATGTATTTAACACATCCATAGCATGTGATTTATTCACTACTGTTCAATCTAGGATGTTGAATGGGAAATTGATAAATTGTGGCAGTATCTAGAACTAAATATAGAAGCAGCTGAGACATAAACAGTAGGAGAACAGTGTTAGATGTATTTAAGATTTTGCTTTCAGTGGACTTTCACAAGAGAAACTCTAGAGCATACCTAATTCCAGACATAGTCTAGGTCAAATAATCTGGCTACAGACAAAAATAAGTTAACAATGACAGATTCAACAGTTCTTGAGAAGCCAGCTTCAGAGGTGTGCTTTCCTGTCGCTTCAGCATATGCATTGCTGCAAACTAGTAATTCCTCTTTTTAGGACACACCTATCAGGCTTCAGGCTACAACTTCAATGCCTACGAGTGGAGGAGTCCCAAGCAGGGCAGTTTGTCCCCTCCCAGCAAGCCACGGAATCACCCGTTCCACGATCCGGGGCTCAGCGACGACGAGTGGGACCGACCTGCAGCAAGCACGTGAGTGCCTGACCAGTGTCTGTTCTCTGGCCTGCAGCTGCAGCGCTGCCTCCAAAATGAACAGCACTAGCTGTCTTGAATGAAATTATGTTTTCTAATGAAGTTATAGCAGACACAGTATACTTAATGAAACTTACTGGGATGGATTAGTGGTCTTTATGGAGGATTATGATGCCAACACCAAGACCTATATTTATTTCAAGTTACTTCAGCCTATAAAACACAGCATTTATCCCTTAAGAATAAACAAACAAAAAAATTAGGGCATTTCCCTGGGCAAGTTTCAGAAAAAATCTGATCTGTTTTCCACTGCACAAAACTAAACCTACAGATAATGTGGCTGAAGACAGCTGGTGTGTTAATCTTTAGTCTTCTATGAAAATTCATTTTGGTTTGGGCAAAGAAGCACAAATTACAATCTTCTTCCATAAATGCTTGAGACATTCACATTCAGTAGGAGTGATTCAGTAGGAGTAAAAAGTGATCCAGGTACAAATGTCTTGTCCAAACTATTGGTATTTTGCCATGCATTTATTCCTTCTCTCCTGAGAAGTAAATCTCATTTTCAGTTAATTTCTCTGCAGAAAAAAGCATTTCCTGAGGGAAAAAAAAATTACTTCACAATTCCTGGAGATAGTGAAAGACCCAAAAATCTATCTTCTGTTCTAAGTTTTCTTTTCTTTTGGATTTGTTAGTGCATCCACTGCAGAGGCTTGGGTAATTTCTGCCAATGAACAGTTCTTCCTCAGATGTGGGAAGACAGGCATCACAGTAAAAGAGATTTCTGTGCTCTTTGCACGCACCCTCAGGATCTGCAGACATGCATGTCCTTCATGAGAAATACACTTTCTTGGTGTGCCAGCACAGCTAGCCTGAAATCCCAGTCTGTGAAAAATTCAAGTTCAGTATCAAAAATCCCCTTCCTGGTGCCTGTATAAACACACTGGGTAAGGAAATCCACGAGGTCCAGTCTGTAAGCTTTGAAATACAAATCAAGGCAAAGATTAGATGCTGCTTTGAGAATTTGAATGACAAACCCTCTGATACAGTGGCATTTTGTCTGGAGACAAGCCTGGCAAGATGGCAGCTAAGATATGAGCAAGTGTGAATTCCCAGTCCATATCCAGCTCCTTTGGTCCCTGCTGCAGAAGCACACTGCAGTTTTCATAGGCTAGTAGTGGACAGTGTTTGATAAAGGAAATCAGATCGTTTTCTTCATACTGGCCATTCTTGGTAGCCTAATATTTTTAGTTTAATAGGGTCTTTATCCACAGTTACAGCCCATATTTTGTTTCTCAAATGAGATGCAGCCATGATTCCAGAACACCTAATGTTTTGCAGCTATGGAAGTAATGGGCTGAAAAAGTTGATGAGCAGTGAATCAGGGAGCTGGATTGTAAAATACAGAATCTTCTAAATGAAAAGCATGTGTTCTATTACCATTTTAAAGCACTGTTCAGCAGAAAGTATGCACATTAAAGAGTCTTGTTCTGCTTGTCAATATGACTTACACCTGAGAGATACAATACACATTAAAATAACGATTACTTTAATGCTGTATCTGTAAAATGGATGGTGCCACATCTGATGGTGTTGCTATCCCAAGTGCTGGAGTGTTTGAGAAGGCTGTGTCTGTTCTCCAAGCCTGTTACAAGCACCACTTTTCTTGTAGTTCTAGCTAAACAACTTCTCTTCCTCTCTAGCTGTAGAAAGTAATTTTTTCTTGCCTTTTTTTGTGTAGCACAGCTTCCAAGAATGCGTGGCAACAGAAGGAGACTGAGACATTGGGAGAGAATCAAGAAAACCATTTAAAGCAAACATCTGTAGAAAGATCAGGTGGAGAGAGCATCAGGAGCGTGAAGAAAGAGGGAAAGATGTGGAAAGGTGTCTCTGGAGGGCAAAGGAAAGGTGGGGGACAGCTGGAAGAGTGGAATACTTCCAGGTAGGAAACCAAAAAGTGCACAGAAGTGAGATCCAGCTGGGCTGAGGCAGAGGTGGGGGGCAGGGGGTGTGAGAAGACAAGGGAAGAAAAGAAAATCACTTGAAATGAGAAAAACAGGGTAAAAGCAGAAAACACCACATTAACTTGCTGTTGATTGACAGAAATTTCAGTGGGCAAGCAAAGGAAACCAGAGAGCTTAAACCACTCTCTAGCCTGGTGTCTACCTATCACTGGCAGGTAGGACAAGTCTGTCACAGTTCCTGCTCCAGAGAAAATGTTTAACACATTAAAACATCAATGCTTACAGGAACAAGTCTGCCAGATCCAAGAACCTCATGATTAAGAAAACTAAAAAACACAAAGATTTTGTCCCTCATATGGGAGTGAGAACCAAATCAGATTCCCATGTCTTCATTATCTGTCCTACTGCCTTTCCTTCAGTCTTTTCATGTATCTATTTCTGACAGCTCTTTTAAAAAGCGTCAGAAAACCAAATATGTTCATTATGGATCAAACAATATTTCATATGTTTTAAAATCAATCCCTCAGGTTTTAGATAAAAAAGACATCTAGGTAAATAATTTTGGTACCTCTTCTGGTGTTTTGGTGTAGTAGCTCAGCTACAAGTTATTCATGTGGCTGTAATAAAGATGCAAAAGTTGAGATTTCACACACCAGGAGACGAGACTCAGAGAAAGAGCGCAAGAGGAGAGGAGAGCTGAAAAAGAAATTTTTTCCACTAAGAAGTCCAGACATAGAGGCATCATGATTTTCTGTTTCACAGAAGTCAGAGAAGAAATGGACCTCCAGTTCTAGGAAATCCAGGTTTTTCTGTCACAGACAGTTGCCTCAAATTATCCTGTCATTAGCTTAAGCTCCATTTGATATCATTAATGTGCAATATAACAAGAGATATTGTAATGGATAAATTAATCTATATTCAAAATTGACTGTTGAAAGAAGTACATAGATTTATGGGAAAAGCTCATTTCAGAAGTCAAGGATCTTTCTAAAATCATGTTTTAAATACTTTCTTGTCTTGCCTGGGAGGAATTGCATCTGTGATCTGAGTAGGTATTCTTGCCATTGCTGTATCTATTGCAATATCTTAGAAGAGACACTGATGCTAGGTGGAGAACCATTGCAATAAGAGATTGAAATGGCTGACCATTGTCTGCTTGACTGATTGTAGCTGTAAGAAAGCATCTCTGAGGCAGAGTATCATGTGTGTGAAGCATTCAAGCTGTCCTCCCTTGTGCTGGGCAATTCTCCTATTTAAAAGCTATTCTGTAAACAGAATTACATTCACGCTATTCTCAGTAATACATTGTTTGTCAAGCAAGGCCTCAGATGCTTCCATAATAGTGTTTGCTCTGTTTATGTGCTGGTTAAGCACCACTAGCTGCAGTCCATGGGCAGCTGCTCCAAAGTAACAGCTTGCTGCCACCAAAAGGGCAAATTGTCACTTTCCTTCCTCATCCTTCTTCCCCTGTGCCTTTCACATAATCAGCCCTCTCCCATGCAGCAGCTCTGATGCTTGTGTGAACATTTATTGAGCTGCTTCCCCTTGCTAAGGTAGACCCCCCTCCTGCTTCCCTCCCTGTGTACACACGTACACTGTAAAGGTGTTGCTTTGGGCTGTGTCACCACAGCCCAGAGTGGAGGTTTTTATCAGACCTCACTTGCTGAGCAGCTACCCTAAGCATCACTGTAACCAACATCTGCTCAAGAGTGCTTTTAGTAAGGCTTTGGGTGCATTTATGAAACACCAGAAACCTAAGTTTCCATGCAAGACAGGGGCATCCCTGAAAGTTTCTCTGTGTTTATGTATGAAATGATTGGAGCAGTTTCTATTATGGCAATCAGGTGGGCTTAAATTGATAAATGCAACTTAGGCTGAAGGAATCAGGTAAAAAGCACCACCAAGCCTCTTTTAGAAAATGTTGTTTGCAAAAAAAAAAAAAAAAAAAAGGACTCTTTCCATATTGCCTGGGAGAAGTCTGTGAGGTTGAAAGGTTTTATTGCAAATATTTGTTGCACGGAGCAGCTCCGCACACAGCTACTGGTTAATTCATTAATTTTCATAGGGAGGTTCCAGTTTCAATCCAGTAAAAATGTGTATTGAATTGTTCTTGGAATCCATTTATCTCCTTACTGAACAACTCGCTGCTCAGGTCCTGCCAGCTGCTAGTGACTGCCAGGTTATGAGAAGGCTTGTCTGTCATGTGCTCTGCATGTCCATCCGGCCTCTCCTGGTCAGCCACTCTCCCACTCTCCTGCATAACCTTGTGTCATTCAAGTTGCAGTCTGTGGCAAGGCACGTGTGTAATATATATTTTTAGAGGGGGGAAAAAGTCCACATTTTTTTTAACTTCTCATTGTAAATCTAGCTTCACAGGTACCCATGATAACACCGAGGCTGACCAGGAGGAAAATTTCTGGTCTCAGGCTCTGGAGGATTTAGAGACCTGTGGCCAGTCAGGAATTCTGAGGGAACTAGAGGTAGAACAATCTTAACCTTTCTTTCCAATTATAGAGAAATATAATGGTTTTGGTTTGGTTTACATTCATTTTATTTTCTCCTTTTTTCTTTTAAGTTGCACTAATCACACCAATTCATTTAAAAGCTTTAACCCCTCTCCGCAGGACAAGGCTGCCAGGCGTCTGTGTTTGAGAAACATGACTCTCTTGGTACCTACCCTTTACCTTTATATTTTTGCTTGTGCAGCTGCCTCCCCTGCCCCTAACCAGAGCTGTTTTCTTTTGTGCAATGCAACCAAAATTCTATGAATGTGTTCACCCCAGTGCTTTTGACTTGCAGCTTCTGCTGTGCATAACCATCGATGCTGTCTGTACAGGCAGCAAATGGCACAGAACTTCTAAGTGGGCATAACCTTCCTGCAGCAATACATTCCACTCGCTGACAGATGCTTCATGCAGCTTTTCTTAGCATGTTGTAGGTTGTCTTTTAAATTGAAACTTAATTTGATTAAGATGAACATAAAAGAAAATCAGCTTCTCAAAATGTTTACCTATAATCGTACCACTCTGAAAGAAAAAGAAGCTGCCAATGTGAGAAATGTTCATTATGCAGCAGTTTCTTCACTGTGTAACAAACTTCCATATTTCATCCTTAAGTTTATTACAAATCTAACCATGCTTTGTGTTAGATTGTGCTGAGGGCATCGGGGGAAGGAAACAGAGTAACTTGGGAGTGTTTAATTGTCTAATCACCTTTTCTCTAAGTTACCTAATCAGAACAATTACCATTATACTGCCAATTAAAGCTACAGAACGAAAGGTCCTAAAATATTTTCTTTTATGTTCTTTTAAATTCCTGGAGCTGCAAAACTAGCAGAATCTCATTTTCATTTTTATGTTATATAAAGCCCTTTAGCAGCCAGGAGGAATGTGAATGGCATAACTGGGTGAAAGTTTTTCAGTTCAGATTAATTTACTTCCTCAGATTTATGGCTTTTGTATTGCATGTTCGGGTAGCAAAATGTGATTCTCATATATTTGTTATTGAAAACCAGAGAAATGTAGGAGAAAATGTTATACTGGTTTAATTCCATAGTTAGATATGGTTTAGTACTGCAGGCTTCTCTTGCAGTTTTCAGTATTCAGAGTATAATAAAAGGATATGGAAATAGATAATTCCAAAAGAGAAATAGGTCATCCATGCTGACCAGAATTCAGTTATTTCAACACACTGAATTTTCCTCAGCCTTTCACGAAAGTGAAATTCAGAACTGTAGATGTACCATTTATAGCATCGCCCCGTTGCACAACCCCCAGCTCTGAAAAGAAAGCCAGACTCGTTCAGTGTGACAGGATGCTGAGAGTGGCCATGTCTCTGCTTTATGAAGTGCCATGGTGTAGTCAAGGACTCCTTATCATTTTTCATTTCAAGGTCTTCAGCCAAAGAGCAAAGCAGGCTGTTGTTTGCCAAGTCCTCTGGCTGCTTTTGCTCCATCAGCCAGTAATATCAGTCATTACTGAGCACAAAACAGTGTTATGGCTACCATCCATTATCTTATAGTGAAAGTAGTGCTGCAGCTGTGAGAAGGAAGGGTGACAGACATGCTCACCAGAGTTAAAGGCAAACATTTATTTGTCTGTTTTGCCTTTATTTTTTACTTCTCCCATTCAAGCAGGCTGTCTGCATCCAGTCGCAGTCAGAGTTCAGGTTGTGGTCTTTAAATTTCCCTTTCCAGTTGTCCATCAGAAGAGATAATAAGTAGGAAATTCAGCACACTCTGTGCCCACAGAGGCTGTGCCAAAGTGCATATGCCTCTCATTCCCCAGAGCAGAAAAGCTTTCCCAAGGGTGAAGGCTCATTGCTGTGCATGGATTCTTTTAAAGTTCAGTCTGTTCCACACAGCGGGCGAGGTGACTCCCATCATCATCTCTCATGATTTCATGTATTCTTGCATCTAAAGCAAAAGGCTTTTACTGAGATTAAAACCAGCAGTGAGACCAGGGCCCATGTAAGTGCTGAGCTAAGGCAGCCACTCTTGCAGTGTGCATGTCATGCACAGTTTCTTTCCAGGCACTGAGCTCACCTGCCCTGAGTTTTCCCTGAGCCTGCGTAGAGCCAGGCACTCTGCCCATGCTGCCTCTAGAGCTACAAATTCTGCTGGCTCACATATTTTTACCTTGCACACACAGTGTGCATTGTAAATGCCTTCCTGTAGTTCCAATTCCAACAAATGCAATTATGCCACAACTTAGATGTTGTTTTATTTATGTGTAAAATATTTTTAAAGTAAGCAATTGCACTACATACTCTTCAGTCTGCCAGGGGACTGGCTTACAAGCACAGCAGTTCTGGTGCTCAGTATTTTAGTTCAAAATGCCATCTGAAAACTTTTGCCCATAGGGTTCATATATTGTTATTGTGTTTTGTTGTGGTCTTTATTTTATAGTGACTTGCAAGCAGATTGAACATCTGTCCTCTTGCCTTTTGCTGTGCCCTGAGTGATTGTGTTCTAACAAAGAATAGAGGTGTTTTTCCTACTGCTATGAATTAACTGCTTACTTAACATTCTCTGTTACAAATTAACCTGTTCATTAATGCTCTAGGCCACAATCATGTCAGGAAGTACAATGAGTTTGAATCAGGAGAGCCCACAGCCACGTAACCAGCTGGGAAGACAAGCCAGCTTCCAGGAAAGAAGTTCTGTAAGGCCACATTACAGTCAAGCTACTCGTAGCAACACATTGCCATCAGATGTGGGGAGAAAGTCCATGGTTCTGAGAAAATTTAAGCAAGAAATGAAAGAAATCATGTCACCAACTCCTGTGGAGTTACACAAGGTCTGTAATTTTTTTTCTGACAGCTTTGAAATAATATATTCAGCACATGAACTCTAATTATATGGCAACACAGTAAGCACTTTTTATAATGACTCCACAGATGTAATTTGGGGGCCATGCATATTAGTTCTTACAAACACATTAATGATAGATCCTTGTGGGGGAAAACAAATGAATAAGATGCATCCTTGTCTACTATTTCATTTTACAATAAATCCTCAAAAGGCACTGCTCTTTTGAAAGGAGCATCCACTGGTAATTTGAATTGACAGGACCAATAACTCTTCTCCACAAAATGTGTTCATTAAGAAAGCAAAGTTTAATTTCTAGAAAATACATTTCTTCAGGAAATTACTCAGGAGGGTTTGGGGCTCCCATAGGTCCTTTTTTAAATTAACACTCATTTTGAATCAAATACAAGGAATCCAATGTACATAATATAGAATGTTATTTCAAATTAGGTATTGCTTCTTTTTTAATTCCTTTGCTCTAAAAAGGATAAATAATCTTCAGACTATGCAACTTTTCACTGCTCAAGATGGTTGGAATCACTCAGTGATATGGAGGTGGCACTGCATTCCTAGCAAATACTGGATAAAGGATGTTTGGATATGCCCAGCAAACACCTGACCACTTTAGGTCTCAAGTCCAGTGTGGTCATAAGAGCAACCAGTTTCCAAAACTTCAAGGGACATTATAATGCTGTTCCCCCTGATGGGAATGAGCATCCCATTTCCTGCACCCACCTTCCTCCTAAAGGTCTGAGATCTTTCCAGAGAGGAGGCAGAACACAGGGATATTTCATTAATATGTCACCTGGTCATTCTCCAGAGATCTGAGTTGGTTTCTAAGCCCTGTGGATTTGCCTGAGTTTAGTCTGTAGTTCAGTTGAGTTCAGCAGCGTAAGGACTTGCTGAGCATGGGCTGAATGAATGTTTATAGAAGGTAGTAGAGAATTGATCTCATATATGGTAAATTAAGTCATTGCCAATGTATATGATCAATAAGGATGTGTTGGGATAGTTTTAAGCTATTCCTATTTCCAGCTTGTTGTGGTCAGTGGAGTTAGGTACTGGGCTCAGTTTTTGAGTGGTGAATAAATGTGAAATAGAAAACCAAAGTATGCCAGTAGGCATTTCACAGTGTGCTCACATTCAGCAAAGGCACAGCTCTGGATTACAAAGGCAGCCTTACATGTTAAAATAAATCATTATCTGGAAAGGAGTCCTGAGATTTCTGTTAGTGAGTCAGTGGTATTCTGTGATAGTAACTAGCTGTTGAGTCCTGGGCAGTACAAATAACCTGTCCATGAGCTTTCTCTTGCTTCAGCTGACTATTTTTAAGATTGCTTTGACCTTCCCTTGGAGTAATTTCCAGATTTTGTTCAGACAATATACCCACTTTTCCCCTGTCTGCTGAAGTGATGCTGAGTTTGCTTTTACTGTCTGTTCTGTCACCCAGAGAAAAGTAATTTCTTCTCTAAAAAATCTAAACGTTGAACCTGTACCAAGGATTTTCCAAATCCTTACTGTCATTCAAGAAAAATAGAAACTAGTGACTGGATCTTATGCTCTGATTCTCCAAAGTGAGGTTGTACCCCTATGACACATGCAGGTTAGGCCAGGCAGCATCGGCTGCTTTTTACCTGAGCAAGTTCTCACTTGTTAGTTTTCCTGCTGGTTCTTGTGTAGCAGTGTGCCTGCTATTTTCCCTCATGTATTCATGTTCATTTTTGTATTGGACCTTTAGTTTAGTACGCTTGAATAAGCTTTGGACAGCTTATTCAACCAGAGTTTTCCAAAAGAGCTGCAATGCCATAGGAATGACTTCTCTGTCAGGGAAATGCCTTGGTTGAAGTATTTTTCATGTATCGTCTTGCTGGCAATGTGTTCTGCCCTCTGCAGGCAAGTGTCTTAATTAGCTGGGCCACTGAAAAATAGGAAGACTTGGGAAAACGTGATGGTATGGGCAGTTCTGAGGTACAAGCCAAGTCACAGCTTGTCTAAGACCTCCCTTGGCAGATTCTCAGGCCCGTACTTGGCTGAGCTGTGCCAGTGTCTGGGCAGGGCAGGGCAGGTGCCACTGTCCTGTGTCACTGTGACCCGTCTGCATCCCTGCTGAGGCAGGGCCTGGGTGCACACAGGTCAGAGCTCACTCTGCAGCAAAGCAACCTGAATTCTTCACTGCTCCTTCTTCTGCATTGCGTTCACCAGCTGTGCTCTTGAACTGTCTGTGTCCTGAGGAAAATAGGATTGAGATAAGTGTCCTACAAATCTCTTCAAACATTTGTTCTAGATGGTTTAATAACATTTAATTTAGCTGGATAGTGTATTGCTATATCAGTACCCAAATTTAATGAATACCTTTAATGATTTTATCTACTTAGATAATAATATAGATTAATATTTTTCTAAAAATCATAGCAGACCATTTTTTAGAAGTTTCATAGAGCACACTTTCCTCTGAGAGCAAAAATATGCACTAGGATCAGATAATTTTTCAATATTATTATTACAAGTAGTCATTAACCTAAAATTACAGTCAGTTAAAATATCTCAATAGCTGATCTGTGCAAGATGTATGAATTTAAATTAAGCATTTTCCCATAGACTTGAGAGGGAGAAGAGGCATAGGCACAGACTCAAAATGTATAAGCTTGTGTTTTGAATTTGTAACTATTTAATTGCTTATGAAATATGAATTAAATTTCCAAATCCACTTTCTTTTTCCCTTAGGCTCCTGATGTAAATTTAAAAGCCTAATAAATCACCCAGATGGAGATTTTGCTATTGAGATCAGACCTTCCAAAGAGTTGTGATCAGCAGTACAGATAAACCAGCATGATTTAGGTGTTGTGTGAATTGTCTGCAGTTTTATTCCTTTCAGAGAGGGTTGCTGCAAGTCAAGATGAGGAACCTGTGGTAGGGCTTTGTCCATACTCATTATTGAGTAGAAATTGAGTATTTCAGGTAGCAAGGCTTTTATCAGAGATTCTCTTTGAAGAATATATGTTACCCTGGGAAGAATTAGCCCAAAAATTATAACCTCTAATACAAAAGAAAGTTGTCTGCAGCTGACTTCCATCTGAAAAATGTGACAGCTGTCAAACATGCAACATAAGTTAAATTGCTACCTCATCCCTGAAGCAAGCATCAGTTTCTTTAAGATCCAAGCTCCTATTAAGCACAGCAAAAGTCAAGAGAAGACAGCCATAAGGGAAGCAGGTTGTAAAAATCTAGGATCTGTATATCTGAAGAACCACAAGCTTCAGGAAATATTTTGAAATGTGTAAGTTGTGATTGATAAACGACTTGGGATGATCATTCTCAATGCCCCTCCTTGTACCCTGCCTTGCCTGCTCTACTGCAGTCTCTTCCCATTGACTCTCTAGAGCAAAGCCCCTCTTTCATGCCCTTTGTAATTTGAAATGCTCCATTTTTTGTCTCACAAGGTGGGCATGAAGGAGCACATGCATTATTACAGACAAGATCCAGGTTAAGGTGTGCTAATGTGTCATGGCTCTTCCTCTGGGTGTCTAGAGCTGGATTTGTGTGTGTGCTGTTTGCTGATAGATCACTCACTGGAAACAGGGAAAAAAGCAACTCTGGCGTGGAACATACGAATGGGACCACCATCCCTGGTGAGCTATTCTCCACTCCAGTTCGGCTTTGAGAAGGTCTTGGCTGTAATAGTGTCCAGTATGGGATCTGAAACTTAAAGAAATATGTTGACCATATGGACAGGATCCAGAGAAAAATAAGCCTTATTTCGCATCACTGCAGAGAAAGACAGAGTAAAGTGATCTTGATCTCTGTGGATAGCAACAGGCCTAAGCCTCAGCAAGGGTGTTTCAGTTTAGACCCAAGGGAAACATCTGAATAACTAGAAGGGATTACTTTAATAGACTGTGGAATCTTGATCAGCAGAGATTTGAAAATGTGGGGCAGATAAATGTATCTCTGAAATGCCTTAGGTGCAGTTGATCCTGTCTTAGGACAAGAATGAAGTCTGGATGACTTCAGAGAGTCCCCTCTTTCATGTGCTTTTGTTGTTCATCTGGGGCTGGAGCCAGCTCCATTTGACTCCAGTGCCTGAAGAAGGGGAAAAGAAAAGGAGTAAGTGGAAAAGGGAAGTTCCTTTTAAAAAACATGCCATCTGTGCTGGAACAGGACAGAGTATTTCAAGTCTGCTTCTCTTAGGCATTGTATCCCATGTTTACATTAACTTTTCAAGGCTTCTTGAAGAAGCAGTTAACTTGAAGAACTTCTGTCCTTTGTGATGATGAAGATAAAAAAGTTACTTTGCAAGAAGGGAATTTGAGTCTTGGTCCAGAGCTAGTTATTTTAAATTTCTGCCAGGCAGTACAAATCCAAATCTATCAGTAAAATATATCTCCCTGCTTTTGTTTTTGGTTTTGTTTTCAGTCGTGCAGAATGGTGGTCTTACAGCACTTTTGTAGCAGCCTCAAACACACTCTTCATTAAAGCCATGTTAAACATGCTGTGATATCACCAACAAAAGCCTCTGTTCATAGCAAATTATTAGAATTTCCCTAGAGTCCTGCTGATAATAGCATCTGTTGATACAAATTAAAATCATTCTATGATTAATTACTGTGAATTTGCAGATAGGTTTTTCAGTAGCTAAAATGCCCATTGACTCCTAAAGTTCATGCAGGGATGGAGGACATAAGACAGATCCAGTAAGAAGTTATCTTGGAGGAGGATGGGGGAAAAGAAGGCAAGAAACTTCAATTCCACAGTCCCTGCAAAGTATGAAATGGCAGCTCATACCCAAAAATGTCCCTGGCAGGAAGAAAACCTTTAGCCTAAGGGGACTTTAGGTGTGGCTTCCTGCTTTGCAGGGCTGTTCAGAGGGACAAAACAAGGGAAGAGGATGAGCTGGGGTAAAGTAAGGGACGAACACCACGTGGGGGTGTTTGTGCTCCCCACGGCACAAGGCTCTGATGTTTTCACAGCAGCCCCACAATGCACCATCCACATTCAAGAGAAAATGGTGCTAAAGCTGCAGCCACTGCCCTTGTGTCCAGCTTCTCTCAGCTGCTGCCCAGCACAGCTACCAAACCTACTAGGGAGTGTGATTTCATTCTGGTCACAGCAGGGCTGATACACCCCTAAACCCAAGTCAAGAAAAATGCAGAGAGCAGGAAAGAAACCCAAATCCTTTACTCCTGCTTTGGGACAGCCTGGTCTGTTCTGGCATACCTTTTCACACTGGCAGTTTAAACAGGAGCTCAGCAGCTTTCTGAAGGCAGCACCAACCAGTGCTGTGCCCTAGCACTGCTGTGCCTTGGCATCCTTCTGTGAAATACTGACCACGTCCTCAGCCTGCTTTGAGCAGGACACTGAACTAGAGACTTTCCAAAGTCCCCTTCAATTCAAATGATTCTTCAATTCAGAAACATCAGGAAGGAATTCAGTGGCTGGTGCACACACAAGGATGCAACACATGGAACATTATTTGTACCAAGTCATGATAAAATTTTGGAACAGTTAATGTCATTTTTATCAGCCAAGGTATGATAAAATCAGTGCATTTTGAATTAAAGGTGATACACGCTACAGCCTTAAAAACAGGGGTTTGACTGTGCAACTGTAACTCTGCACAGTGGCACACCACTCCACAATTTACTTGCATGGGTCAGCACCCCTGATATGAGGGAGGACCAAGAAAAAAGAAAAACCTAAAAAAAGCATGCCACTTACCCACAAAGAAGTCTCTATCTTTATCTGTCAAATAGCTAAATTCACAGAACTATCTGTGAGGACTTATCTTCTGAATAACTGAAAAGCCTTCTCCTAACTGTTTCATCTTCTGTTTCCTGCTTTTTAATGACCACCTCATGGTTATGTAACTGTTAGAACACTGCCTGCAAGCTCTTTCAGAAGGAGCCTAATTTGTGCTTCCTTAAAAGATTGCATTATAACTCTTATACTGAGCACTTCTGAGGTTAGGCTTTACAGGGTGGACCACTGCCAGGCAGTCTGGAGCTTAAACTGACAATAGTCTTCATTCCCTTGATTGCAAGACACAACACCAATTGTTTGATTGAGGCCAGATCTTTGTACTTAAAGCAAAACTAAGCCATATCTTGTACTCAAATCCTGGCAGCTAGAGAATAGAGAGACAAAACACTAAGAATGAAAAAGTGACACCAGAAAAGGTGGCTAAATACCACAAATTTCCAGCTGACAAGCAGAAATGAAAAGGGCTGTTTATTTACAGAAGAAAAAGGTGGCTTCTGAGAATATTAACATAATGTCAAAATGGCAACAACTTTAATACTGTAAGTACCAAATAGTAGGTAAGTGATCTCTCTAATGTGAAAAAAAAAAAAAAATTAAAAATCACCAAAACCATCCTAGGAAGAAAACCTGCTTCATGCTTGTAGAAATGGGGGGATAAGTTTTTTTCTCATCACATCACCTCTCCTCCACAGGTAACTTTGTACAAGGACTCTGATGGAGAAGACTTTGGGTTCAGTGTCTCAGATGGTTTATTGGAAAAAGGAGTGTATGTTAAAAACATTCGACCAGCTGGCCCTGGTGATCTGGGAGGTTTAAAACCATATGACAGACTTTTACAGGTAATGTCTCTGGCACTGTGCAGGTGTAGCATGAAGGGGCATGACATAAATACCACTTTGTAAAAAGGTTT
Source organism: Zonotrichia albicollis (assembly GCF_047830755.1). NCBI lineage: Eukaryota > Metazoa > Chordata > Aves > Passeriformes > Passerellidae > Zonotrichia > Zonotrichia albicollis. Next base: position 50,534,374 of record NC_133822.1, read on the forward strand.
ATGACCACACTGGGGGTATTTGGGTGTCTTTGGAGATGTGATTGTAGAAAACTGCACTTTTGCAGTTTTGTTACTTGGAACAGCCCTGTAATCTACATTGCTTATTAAATAATGAGCACCACTGTTTGTTTGTATTTCTGCTGGGAAGGGATGTGTGTAGGGGGACCAGGAAGGACAAATGACCATAATTGCTCTGCACCACAGGCTGTGCTGTGTAGATTTCTGAGATTTCTTTTCTTGGCAAGAAAAGGCAGCACTTCATGGAGCTTTGGACTTTTATGCAGTGATACTAAAGCTGGATTTTCCTGTGCAGTCAGGTTTATAGCAACAAATTCTTTCAGAATGCTAGGTATTTTAGAACTCCAAAGGAGACATACAAATGCTCACTAGGAAGCTGCAATTTCCCACATCATTTCCAGACAGATTTTTTCTTTCTTGCTTTTCTTGATACAAACCTGAGAATTATTTCTGTGTTTAATCCAAGTGCTTACTGATGTAGCTGGAATAATGTAATTCTTACTCAGCACCACACTTTTCACAGTGCCAAGTTGGACTATGATGAAAAAGCCAAATTATTTCTCAACTAGCCTAATAAATTTATTAAAATTTATTAATTTTAATAAATAAAAACCAGAGAGGACTTGAACTGAGTTGAAATTACAGATGTGTTCTACTGCATTTTAAGTGACAAACACCATGAAAAACTATGTGCTGTTAAATGTCATTATTGGAGTGAGCATTGTGAAAGCTGGTAACAGCCAGGACCAGTGTAAATATTCTCACTTCTGCTACATTCTCTTTACAAGTGAGTAGAAAGCTTAATGGATGTCTTCAGACCAGACATCACAGTTAAAAAGTCTTATACTGGATGATTCTCTACTTGGAATAGTTAAATCATGCTCCATAGTCTCAAGGATAAATTGTTTCTCTTGTGATCTCTGTTACTTTTTCCTAAACCGGTAACAAAAATCAATCTTCTCCCCAATCAGGTAAACCACGTTCGCACCAGAGACTTTGACTGCTGTTTGGTTGTGCCCCTCATCGCAGAATCTGGCAATAAGCTGGAACTGGTCATTAGCAGGAACCCCCTGGCATCCCAGAAAGGAGGCTCGGAGCAGCACCCTGCAGGGAGCGGGGAGTGGAGCGAGCCCAGCGCCGCGTTCCTGCAGCAGAGCGCGCACGGCAGCGCCGGCGCGGAGCCCCGGGACCCCACCAACACCTTATAGCAGCAACCACTGCGGCGGGACCCGGCAACTACAGACAATTATGGTGCTAAATCCATGCAAGAGTGCTCTGAGACTGAGGCTCAGATGCTGTACAGCACTGAAAAGCACAGGAGGGCAGTTGGTCTGTCTCAAGGCTTCTATTAATCCACAGTTACTTTGGAAATAGTTTCATTCTTCATGAAGTCATTTTCCATTCTAAGCAATCTAGGATTAGTAACAGTAAAAAAAAAAAAAACACATAAGGGCCTTTTTTTTCCCCTAATAAGAAACTGGGGAGATGTTTTAAACATGATCTAAATGTTCTTCTCCCTTCAGTAACAGCAGCTGTTTCAGGGAAAAACATGAAGTTAACCTCTGCTAACAAACAGTAGTGTCCAGGTTATGGTGTTTTTAAAAATCCTTTTATGAGGAAGGTGCTGCTGTCTGATGGACAAGGCAGTGGTTTACTGCACTGGGTTTTCCTGGGAAATGGCTACATCTCTGATTTTGGAAACCTTTATTCGCTGGCGAGAAGGGTGCACTCATTAGACAAAGCAGGGTTTAGATGATATAACAAAACGCTTGCAGGAAGCTGCAGTCTGCATTGAACATTGCTCCCCACTTCAGCAAACTTTGTTAGAACATATGTTACTCCCTATGCAATGAAATATTTAATGGTAGGTCTTGCAACCTGTGGGGATTTTTAAAGCAGAGACTTTTTTAGTGGGATAAAACCTCTGATGAGGGATTACTGACAAGAGTGAAACTGAAATGAGTTCAGACAAATTAGAAAGGTTTTTTAAAAAGAAAATGGCTTTTTTAAAATTATGTCAGTGGAGATTGATACAAAAGCTGTTTAATGATCCATAAACCTGTAAACTTGTACTGTCACACATGAGCTTTTTAAGTCAATCGGTTTCTTGAAGGAAGAAAGGTCCTATTCAATATGCTTTGTTTTCAGCCTTCTTTATGATAAACATTACCCCCTGCCACACATTTTTAGAATATAAAATTGTAAATATATTTTACAAACACATCACACAAACTGTCTCCTCTCCCCTCTTCCCCCAAGCAATAAAATACTGCCAGTTGCTTTATATGCTCACCAGCAGCTGCATTGGTTTCTTCTGGTATTCAAGTTGTTATTGGTAATTATTGTTATTGGTGAATATAAAGATACTGGATTTGTACATTTGTAGAGTCTCCATATCTAAGCAATCACCTTACAGAGTTGTTTCTGGTCAATTTAAACTGTTTAATGTATCCCTGTTGCTGTTTCCAATACATAAACAAGCTCACCTGCCCTGCTCACACACGAGTAGCTCTGATTTCTATTTCAGCACTGCCAGAAAAGGTCAGAATGACATTACAGGCTGAATCATGTAAAAAAAAAATCAACAAAACAAAAACTCCAAGGTTCATGAGTCACTTAAATATGTATTTTTATTTGTAACAAATAAGTATTAAACTGTAAAGTATTTTTGTACAAATTTAATACTTTAATAGCATGATATTTATCGTCTATGTTATGTTTTTTGAAATTCAAACTGTTGCAAATATTTGTATGGAAAAACTGTATAAATTGAAATAAACAGTGATTTGAAGACATTAAAAATGAGGTAGAGTTTTTCTACTTCATATTTTTCCCATTTTTTTTCCCACAGTTTTAGAAAAAAATACCATTTTTATATTTGTGGTATACTTTTTCCTACCATATGTGAAAAGAAAAAATTGTTGAAGGTAAGCAGGTTGTCCACATTTTAGTACAATGTGTCTGATGTTTGCTTGAACATTCAATTTATTAATTTCAAAACTGCAATGCAGAAGTCCCAAAGCACACATGAGAAAGCTAAAAGTGGAATGTTATTTCACCTCTGATTTGGAGTTTTGCTTTTCTTACCAAGATCATCATCAGCACAGAACTATTAGCTAAAGCAGCAATGGCAAGTTCTACATCATAGAAGAAGTTTTCTATGTCACTGATTGCAACTTTCTTGTTATGCTTATAACAAGATTAAAACCCATGATCCATCAAAGTTTCATGGCCACAAATCTGCTATCAGAAAAACCTAGACCCCTTTGTAAACTGTTTTTTTTTCTCAAGGAATCAATAGTAAGAGCATCTCATCAATATCATAGCATTTGGAGATGGATAAATCTTGGTATGGACAACTAGGAGTCTTTAAACCAAAATACATCCTTGTGTATTTTTTAAGGGAATATCTGGAACCTCAAAGACCTCTAAGTTCAGTCTTCAGCAAAATGAAAGAATTACATGACTTCTGATGACCAGTACACCAGTGAATCTATTAAAAATGGATCACTGAAAATTTAAGAGGCTCAGCATAAAATAAGCTGTTCTTCACAGAATATGCAAAACCAAGAAATCCTTTAAAAGGCACCTGAACATTCAGGATCTCCATCCCAAAAATCTTCAGCAGGTTCAATAAAGGTTCATACCAAGACCAATTAATAATTGTCTGTTAGCTTTTGAAGAGTTTCCTGGGAATTTGCTGTCCCAGTGTTAGATTCTTAAGTCTGGAAGATCCAAGTGGGGATTCTTCTACTGTTGTCTGTCAAAACAAAAGAAAATGTTACCCAAGCTTGAAACAGAACTAAAATATATTAGCTTCTTCAAAACAGGCACTTTGTCCATGAGCTCAGAAATCAGATGTAATGAAAAAAAAAAGCATCTGTTACCAGGTTTGACTTAATAAAAATCAATTTCAATTATTAAATTTTATATACATCTCTCACAGCATGTCACCTAAAAACTGACATTTGTGCACAAACCATAAGCTGATACAGGCTAAGCTGGCTAAGAGATCACTCTGAGAGTAAAAACACATGTAAATTTGCCACTATTGACCATTTTTTTCTGTAATAGTCATATATTAGTCTGCAAAGACATCTGCCAAATTTGACTGCTTCACCAATTACAGGTCAACTTGAAAATTATTAAATAAATGTCAAACAAACAATCGTAACAGTGCCCTGGTAACTTGTGGTGGTGAAAGAGAGTGCAAAAGTTTGAACTTTCTCAGTAAGGAGACACTTACCAGGGGTATTTCTGTAGCATCCTCAGGTGCAGGGATTTGTCTTTTACATGGACTTTGATGCAGACTGCCCACCTTCTCTTTACTGAGAGCTGATGACCCTTCCTGCATCATGAGGTCACTCTGAAGTTCAGGTGGGTCAGGAGCACCTTGAGTAGCAGAAACAGACTGAGCCTCGAGCTCTTGATTTCGCCAGCACCTCTTCGGGGGGGAGGGCATTTGTTCGGGACAGTTGTTTGTTTCTGCAATTGCCTCTCTCAGAAACCTCTGCAAACGCGTTTTCCTGGCGATCTCCTTGCTCTTCACGGCTCTCCGCAGGTGCAGCTCCTCAGCCACGATGTAGACGCGGCAGCGCCCCCTGGTCACGGCCGTGTACACGTGCTGCCAGTGCTGCCGGCCCGCGTTGCCAACCACGTACACCACGGTCCTCTCCTCCGAGCCCTGCAACGCGGGAGAACTCTGGTTCAAAGACCGATCTCCAGGAAATAGTTAAAAAATGACAGGACTGAGGAAGTTGGAGGCAACTGGGGACACTCTCGAGAATCTTTTCTATCCTGCATTCAAGGAATTCTAGTTTCAAGAAAAGTTTCTGATTCTTTCATGAGAGAATAGAGTGCATTAGCTCAGCTGACAGCTGCTGTCGTTTTACCTGGAATGTGTGAATAGTTCTGGCCCAGGCATGCCTGATGTGACACAGCTTCCTCAGTGCCGTGTAGTTCACAGTGAACGTGGAGCCGTCTGTGCTGCTGATGGTCAGCAAGCGCTGCTTATCAATTTCTACATCCTAAAAGAATAGCACAACACTCAGCAGTGAGCCTGGAACAATGTCTGCACTTCCCTATTCTGGCCTGCCTCGAAATTACAACAGCTGCAAGGTCACCCAGCTCAAAGTTTCAGAATAAATTGCTGTCTTTCCCTGACCACCTTGAAGGAAAACAGTTTTCACTGTTCAGGGCCTATGCTAACTACTGATACTTTCACTGCTCAACTCACTGAACCCAGCAAAAATAAACCAGTTTTTTGTTGCTGTTACTTTTAGGCCAGCTTGGTTTTCTTCCGGGGAAAACTTCAGCTGTAACATTACTCTTTACTTCAGACCATGTTAAACATTATCTATTTCAATTACAGTACATGTGAGTAGTTACAGACTGTATCTACATTGAACACAATCACACCAAGTGAAACACATTGTACCAAAAACCCAGCATAGAGGGTTTTTTACTTTTCTACCGTACCTTGCCTCTTCCCTGCCTTTTAGACAACTGTTAAGCAGAATTCAGTATGCATTAGGGGCCAAATTTTAAAAGTGCCAATTGTTTTGTTCTGGGGATTCAGCAAGCACTGAATCACTTCCCACCAGGTTTTCTTTGTGCAAGTTCTTGCTGCCAGGACTTACCTCTGTTATGAAAAATATATCTCCATTGCAGAGTCGTTTGCCCTCCTCATTAGACTCTGCAATGAGTGGGGTTTCTCCACTTCTGCATTCCTGGCCATTAGAACCCTCTCTGACACCACGGGTGGCCAAGAGATCCTTGAGATAAACATTGCGTGTGCTGGCAATCTTGTCCCCAGTTTGAAACAGAAATCTGTTCTTATGGTCTCTAGGTCAGAGAAAGAAAAAGGGGAAAATGTATTTACAAAGTGTGCATTTACCATCTCTCAGTATTTTTTCTCTTTCCATTCTCTATACTTGACCCAGATTAAAAACTTCAATAATATTTAAAATAGTTAGGGTAACACATTTGTGTCTTGAACTTTTGTAAAACAAATTGGTAAATAAACAATAATATAAACCAGTAATATAGAGTAGCACAAAAATATTTCAGAATCTATTTAGAAATCATATAGTAGCAAAAAAAAAATTTAACCTTGAGGATTTTTTCATGTTGCTTTTATATGAATTTTGAATATTCAATAGTAACTTAAAATCTCAGAATTCACATAATGAATTTAAATGAAAAGCCATTTACCACTATTTAAAATGAGATTAAAGAGCCCATCAAATAAAGTTTATTGTATGAATGATTTATAACATAATCAGATCTAGATGGAACATTGGAAGTTTTAAAATCTTATTTTATGGTATTGGTCTGGCTATAACACTTAAAAACAAAATTAAATTGGTGACAAGAAAAATGCGAAACACTGGCTTACCTGGTTAAATGATCTGAGTAGTGTTGGCAACAAAGTTCATTTATTAGATCACAATCTTGCCTAAATCATACAAAACAAGAACATGAACAAAGTCATTATATATAAAACATACAATTACAAGCAATGTCACATAAGCATTACTTTATAAATAATAGAAAAAGCCCTTTTTCTCTCTGATGCTCTTCCACCACCTATCAGAACAATTACTTATTCAGAGTTTAGAAGACAGAGCAGTAAAGGAACAGTTTTGTCTGAATAGCACAGAAAGCTTTTGCACTGTACACCTATATTAGCTAGATTTGGTTTTAAGATAAAAAAGAAAACTAAAGAAAAACTAAAACATGGACAGATTATTTTCTGTCTGTGGATATATTAAAAATAGCAGTAAGATTTATTTGCTTTTTAAAGACCTAGAATTTTAACTTTTAAATGCAACTCAAGTACCTACAAATATATTCTAGAAGAATCATACACAAAAATGACTAATAATAGTATTGTACCTGAATGCAGACTGGAGAAAAAAATTGATACCAGAGTGACTCAGCATTCCCAAATCACTTATTAGCTCACTGGGAACCTGTAAATAGCGCATGATTTTTACGTCCTGAGAAAATGTTCTTCACAATTAAAGGTGGAATTTTTTCTTAATCACCCTTTTGTGCAGAACTGAAGGTTATGGACTATTGGTGCTAGTGCACATTATGCCTTTTATCCCTTCAGTGTTTCTGCAAAGCCATGCATACTATTCATGCTCCTGTGATTACTGACTTCCAATCTTTCTCAAAGTGTGTTACAGCCCTACATGCCACCGTTCCTAGGTGATGACTATTCCGAGTATCTAGCAGCTTTATGCTATTGCTACTAGTCTCTCCAACTCAACATACTCAGCTATTTTTAGACTGTGGCTGCTAGCAAGGATTTTTTCAATGTCTTCCTGCACACTCCATTACCTTCTGAAAGCAATGAATTGTGATTGTTTGGCATCCTCCAATCCTGGCCCTTTTTTAAGTAAAATCTTTATTGCAGTTTGTAAATCTGTTTTAAAAAACGTAAAAGGTAAGACATAAAAATATTCAGAATTTAAAAAAAAATATAATTCAATATGAAATTGCCTTTGCTTATTTCTTGCTTTAATGACATCTCAACTTGTTTAAAACAAAACAAAAAAGAAACGACCCCCCCCAAAACTCCCACACAAAATGACACACCCCCAAAAGAAACAGAAATACACCATAAAACACCCAAGAAAGCATCATGCAGTTAATCCACTATTAAAATCAAAGAAATAAGAGAGATATGGAAAGAAACAAATTCTTATTTCTGTGTTAAACAACAGCTGCATGGAGCATATTTCATGCAAAGTAAGGTTTTGCTACAGCACACTGAAGAGGTAAAGATTAAATGTTTTCAAGCCACAGACCTATACACTTGGATTTCACAGAAGAAATCTACTTTCAGTGTTCTGCTTGCTGAGTATTTTACTAGAGTAAGATAAGGTAATAATGTTCGTACTATTTTTTTTTCTGCATTCCCCTTGAAGTGTTTTGATGCATATAAAAGAGAGGCTACTCAATCCACTTACACACAATAAATGTCAAAAAAACCCCAGTAAACAATGGCTCTAGCCCTGACCCCAAAACATTTTAAAGAGACATCTGCCATCCCTTCTTAGAATTTTCCTAACTCAGTTCTACAGCAGGGAGCACATTTCTGTCCAGCACACCATACTGTTAAGAGTCACTTTTTACTCAAATGATTCACCTCTGAATCAATTCTGAAAATCTCTTCAGGTTTGACAGCTCCACTACAATATAAAAAGACAAGCCCATTTGGTTACAGTGGTGGAAGCTGTCCCCTATTTCAAAGTCTCACTGGTGAGCTGGAGCTCTACAGCCCATTCTTTGCACTTACAGGTCTGGCTGTGTGTACTTACTTAGAAGGCAAAAGACAAACTATGAATGTAGCATTTAAATTTATGCCACAAACAAAGCCAGATTAAAATTTTCCCCAAATTTTTGCTCCAGACAATAGTCTATGCTTTACCAAAGGGAAAATCAAGATCAGAAACTGACATACTCTGACAATTCCCGCCAGCAGGCAAAGCAATAAAAATAAATTTCTTCTCTGGGATTGGCATTGTCATTTCCTCATTCCAAGCAGAAACTTTCAGCACCTCATCAAATTCAGGAAGCTGCCGGTGAGAGATTCTGGAGCAGAGCATTGGAGGAAAAACAAAAAGTTATTTTCAGTTACAGAATTCCAGCATATCATCATCTGTATCAGTCTGAAGTTCACCACCTAGAAATCTTTTGTCATCTACTCTATATTGCCTGAAAACTCTTTCCTCAGAGCATAACTTGATTTCACATTGAAAAAATTGGTAGTTTGTTCTCTAAACCCTCCATCACAGCAGCAGATACTTAGTATTACTCATACAGTTCTTCCCATGGGAGCAAAGTGGAGTGAAACAGAAGTGTTATCAAAAAATAAGTAAGAATGTTTGTGAAACACTTAGTGGTTCTGGACATCTTGCAAATGCTCAGAATATTCTCAAATTCAAATAATATCAAAACGTAGATTTTCTTCTTAGAGGTTTAAAAAAGAAATCAAGCACTGGTAAGAAAATTTCCAAAACAAAAGTAATGCAAATGCTGGAAACATTTAGACTCCTTAGCTATTGACAGAGAAAAAAAATACAAAGAACCTGTGATGTAATGGCTCTTGACATCTAAAGTCTCCAAGCAATTCAGTCTGTTTTAGTTGTTGTCATACTTACCAGCAATGTCTTTAAAACTTCATTTTTAGAGGAGCAATTGTCAGCCATATTAGAAGGCATGAAGTCAGTTGTGCATTTACAACTCATTTGAAAGCAGAGAGTATCTGATAGCACAATAGTGAAACACATTCCATAAAATTCAAGAGCATTCCAACACTATTTTTGTCCCATATATACGTCTGAAAAAATCTGTAGCGTTTTGTTGCTGTTGTTTTGGAGGGTTGTTTGTTTTTAAAACCAATGTTATGGATTTGGACTAAAAAAACTAACAGAAGCAATACTACAGAGTCAAATCTGGATGCAGGGCTATTTGCTGGGAAAAGGCCAGGCAAGCATTACAAGGATTCTTCACACACACATCAGGATATCCTACCTTGACGCATTGTCTACAATTAGTTGTGATTCAGCTCTGTGGTTAGTTCGCAGTTCCACAGAAAAGCCTCTTGATTTTAGACCCTCAAAGATATCAGCTAACATGTTTCCTGGGTCTATGCTTGGCAGCTGTCTAGTGTCACCTAAACAGAATGCATGTTAGTCTTTGTGAGAAGAAATAACACATCAGCTGAAAACTGTCCTTAAAAAAATGAATACTTGTATGAACAAATACTCAAGTGTCTACATAGTAACATCCTTAATGCAATTCACATGAAAGCAAACTTTCAAGAATCTAAGAAACTTTGGGAATAAGGCTGTAGTGTAGTTTTCTTATACTCCTCACCCAGTAATGCTTTACTAGCAAGTGCAAATCCTTCTGCCTGATCTGCACTGACAGTGATCACATCTTACTCAAACCCACTCTGAAAGCTACGTATTTAAAAACAAATGCCATAAATAGGGTTTCAAAAAGGAAACCTCTAAGAAAGCATAAAAAATTGACTTTACATTTCTTTGCTTTCCTTTTTAAATTAAAACAAGATGATCCTAGCATTTAGAATGACATGAAAACTCCCTTCTAACATACAATTCATATGCTAACAACAGTTCCTTCACATTTAAGGAAATCAGAAAAGTTTTCCATTTGCAAGATGTAATAACCTACCACATGGAAGTCAGAATAAGACAAAACACTGCTAAAACAGATAATGGAGATACTGATACTTTCATAGTGACATTTGGGAAATTGTCTACCTCATATGACCTTAAGAAATAGCAGAAGTATCCAAGTACAGAACAATGTAACATTTTAAGAGACTCAGTGCGAGCTCTGATACTTACACTGTATATTGGGCATTATGAAACATTGTACAATGCTAAATTTGCTGTTTCACTTACCTAGAATAACAAGCTTAGCAAGCTGAGCATGCTCACACAAGAGTTTCAAAACTAAACTAAGAATGCGTACAGACACCAAACTTCCTTCATCCACAATGAGAACTGTAACTGCAGAAAATTTCCACGGCTGTTCTCGGTCACTCCGCCTCCACGACTTAAAACTATAGATAATCTAGAAACAAATAAAGCAAGCTCTGACACTAATCAACTCTATGTCATAAAAGCTATGCCATAAAAGTAGACAGTGTGGTATCATCTGATGTATGTAGAGCTATTATCCAAAATTCTGAACTCACACCTGTAAAGACCAAGAAGACTCAACCATTTTGTCTTATTTTCTTCCTCAGTGAACGCATTTCTAGCTGAGATTAGCAACACTGACTTAATAAAAGCATAGTCTTTTTTTCCTGCAGAAATTGTTAAAGACACTAGGTCAGCGATTAGGTTGCTCAGTAACAGAACACCTCCTACTACAACTTGCTGTCATTAATAATACCCAAAATTGCATGGGGAAGGGGAACAGGTAACTACCTATCCAGTCCCCCAAGATAAAATAAACCAACAGTACTTTTTATGTTATTATAATTTCTATTAACATGGGTTACTATGTAACTCCAATGTCTTCTTGGCACTGTTGCTACCTAGAACAAGACAGACTTGGCCTAAGTTTATTAACAAAGTTTGCTTTCTACATTTTTCTAAAAAAATTCCACCTAACGTTAATTAAGGAAACACTGTGCAAATGAGATTTCTCTCATTATTCAGCTCCAGGCTACTGATGTTTTCATGTATGTGCTGCTATGATTGCTAGGCAACAGGATCCTAGAAAACATCTCTACCACCTAGAAATCATTTTTGCCTTCATTAAACTAAAATGCGGAACTGAGAAGCTGAAAAAACCAGATGCCCTAGAGTAGCACAAGTTTCAGATGTATATAAATAGTAAAGAAACCAAAGTTAGAAAATAATGTATTTCAAGTGACTGATTTATGATTCCCCCAAAACATAATGCTGATAAGCTGTACCCAAGCATTAACATTAATAACAATAAAAGGCCACACATTTCTTAAGGGAAGTCCTATAACAAGCTGCTTTTCTTTTCTAAAACAACAATGAACAGTGTCAAAATATGTTTCAGAACCCAATTAAAAAAAAAAAAAACAAGAAACAAAGCCCAAAACAAACAAACCTTACCTGATGTAGTGTATATGCAGGAAGCTGCGTTTTTTCTCTCAAAAGACTTGTTGCCCTCCCTGTAGGTGCAGTGAATAGTACATTCAAATATTTTTTTGCATACATATTCTCTGGTTCCCAGTAGTGATCAAATGTATTCCATTCCTCAGATGCATCCAAGTCTCCTTCAAAGACCTTGGAAGCAGCTTCCACTTCTTTTTCCATTTGCTTTAAGTGACGAAAAAGGTAGCTAACTATTGTACTCTTCCCACAGCCTCCTTTTCCACTTATGATTGTGACAGGATTAGAACAAATTTTTTCTACAGCAATCACCTGATCTTTGTCTACCTCTGCTTTACTTTGGATACCAGACACAGAGCCCACCTCCTTTTCGGGAAAGTGATTTTCACCATTATGACTGTCTGGATTATTTTCCTCTATTTCACGTGCCTGGGTAATATTCATTTTGTTATCTACAGTTTCTCCTGGTGCCTCGGAAATGCTAAGTATCTTTTTGACATCCACATCCAGTTTCCATGTGTGTTTTGCCAGAAGGTCACCTACATACATTGCAATGTCTTTTTCAGATTTGTAAAGATGAGGCAGAAACACCAGCTTTTTCTCCCGTATCACTACATTCTGATCTTTCAAAAACTCAAGAGATTGCCAAACATGCTCGATGGACATGTGTTTGGATAGCAAACGAGCTAATTCATCTTGATCTTCGTATGTGTGTCCCATCTGTCTGCAGCGTGTCTTGAGCTGATCATACAGAATCAATGCATTCTTCTGCAAGACAGGAATCTTCCGGAGGAGATGTTCACACTGACAGAAGGCAGCCCATGTTGCCTCACAGTAAGGAATGTTCAACTCCTTATACATAATCTTCTCCCCAAAAAGAGTAAAAGCAAACATAGATTTATTTCAGAAGATGTTAGCCTCTTGCTGAACAACATCCCTCCTAGTAAATACAAATTGCAATTCAGAAGGTGGAAGTTTGCAAAAATTTGCATATTTTTCATAAAGCAAAATACTTAAAAGTAAGCTGGAATAAGTCCTCTTACTTACCCATCTATATGAAACAGAAACTTTAAAAATAAAAAACCTGGCAAAGAAACTGGGTACTAGGGAAGAACTCGTGCACACCAAATACAACATTTTCATGTAAACATACACAAACTGTAGAAACAGTGCACAGGAAAGCCAGTAGCCAGAATACTGTTCCTAATTCTGAACGTGTTCAAGAAATATGCCACCTCTACAGACACTACCACAAAATAGTGAAAGATCAAGAAGTGCAAAACAGACAAACTATTGAGAGCAAGAAAAATTAAATGTACTTGCTCAGGTGTAAGAGAAAAAGCAAAAGAGAGTCTTCAAGCAATAAAAAACTGCAGTGAGAATGCAGGTCCTCGAAGCAAGAGAGCAGCAAGCCCATACTGCATAAGGAACAGTCAAACTGGACATCAGGAAAATCTTTTCAAAGGAAATTACGTGAAACACTGGAATATATTGGCTACCCTGCTGAATCTCTGAAATTAGATTAAGCCAAGTCAGAACCTCCATCAGTAAAGCACTGGAGGCCTAAAGAAGGAAAACCAACCACATTTGTGAACACCTAATGCTCTCCTGTAAGGTCCAGGATTGCTAAGGTGAGGTGCAGGACCAAAGCTCACAGCAAGCGCAGCAAAGGAAAACAGGAAGGTAAGCAGCCACTGCAAATTCCATTGCAAAAAACAAACTACTAGACCAGATTATCTCTAACAGAGAAACTTATCAACCTTACTATGAAAGCATAGATTTTGTTCTATATATCAGGAACAAATGTCTCACCGGTATAAAATTGAACAGTTGAGGATTTTAAATTAGCTAACTTTTGGCCCAATTACCTCAAGCATTTTATTTTCTGTCTCTTGTAGAAAATACTAAACAAATGGTTGTAACAAAACCACTTTCTAAAATCTTTTGAGATTAATTAATTCTAGACCAAAGGGAAAAACAAAACCCTTTGCTAAAACTGAGTCCTGTACACCATCCATTTCCAAATAAGCTACACTCAGCCCCTACTAACGCCCATTCAACCAAGTGAACCCAGCCAAAACATTACTGTAGTCTAATGCACCTCAAATGCAGCACACACCATATTGTTACCATACATAACATTACTTACCCTGCTGAATCCAAGTTTCCACGGCTCATCCTTTAGTATCTCATCCAGTTTTGTTCCCATCTCATCAGCCACCTCCTCATCATCCACATCAGCCTCTCCTTCCCAACGTATCTTATCTAACAGACCGCAAAAGTGGCGTGGCAGAAGAACTGGCAAGAACTCCAGTACGCTTGGAAAGGCCAGAGCTCCCAATACCGCTTTTCCTGCAACTGCACACACCATAAACACAGGAATTTTTAGCTCATGTACAAAGACTGTTGCAAAGAAATTTACACTGACTCTGGCATCATCCTTCTGCTTTCATTATATCCAAGATATAATGAAGACAAATTTCTCTCATTTTCTTAGCTTTCGTAACACTTCAAATTTCTTTAAAGTCTGTTTTCCCTGAACTGCCTTAAGAAAAAAAACAAGGTAAACAGATGACATAAAATCAGCAACTAAATGTATTCACTTGGAAAATATGTACCGTTCACTTGGTTTAAACTGCATACTCAACAGCATTTTGTAGAAAGTCAGTTCAGACCTCACTATGCCTGCCTCTTACCTAGAAGTAATTTTCATACAGATGTACAGAAGAACATTTCAAATTCAAAATATAAAAAGAGACTTCTATATTTGAAGTATCAGATCAGTAGAGGAATTTACCAAAAAAGTGCTCTCCACTAGCTTTCTCAATGACCCCAAAATTAAGCTATCACTTTCCCTATTTACATCAGTCATGGGCTAAGAGTGAGGAATAATGAAACTGATTTGCTCTATATTTTGCTTTAAAAAGGTAATTTCAGAAGAAAGAAAAACAAATTTAAAAAGAAAGCGAGACTTTCAGAATCTTTAGCTCACGGAAAAAAACAGGCTATTTTTAATTAAGTGTTAAGGAAAATTTAAACCACTAATTTTTCTCAAATACTTTTTCTGATCACTGTCTTATCCTCATAAAACCAAACCTTTTCCCTTTTAAGCAAGTACTTAATTTACACATAAATCATCAATACACACTATTTCCACACATAAAAAAATACCATGAAGGCTTGAAGAACAAACTACTTAAGCCCATAACAATTAACGACAACCAAAAGAATTTACAATACTAACAGCAGCAACTGGGGTAGGGGAAGGGTCTACATTGCTCAATGATAAAGATTAACACTTAAAACATAGCAAATTAATTTAAGCTAGATACTAGGAAAAAATCACCAACTACAAGAAAGGTGAAGAGTAGGCACACTGTGCAATCTTTTCTATCATTACAAAATGAGAACAAAAAGCCTGAAAGCCTACAGAACACTCTCCTCCCCTTACCAATGGGATTTGAAGTACAGTCAGCTCAAGTCTAGCAGAAGCTCTGAATTATGCTGTTACACATAGTTTGACATCCAAAAGTGATGTCACCTCCATCATCTGACCTGACACTGCCCAGTAAGCAGGTACTGGAAAACGCTGCTTGCTTACACCTAACAGCAGGTAGACCCAACCTGTGTGTACAGGTCATGGAAACAGACCATCAGAGCAAAGCAGAGCTCTAACTGAGGCCACACCTCAGACACACAAACTTTCTCATATTTCAGTGTTTTGCCTCAGACCAACTGTCTGGTCCCACAGAGTGAATGCCCTTTAGGGACTGGAGTACCTCAGGCATGTAGGTGGAACACCTTGTTTGGGTTTTATCCAGCAGGGATACTCAGTCAGTACTCTCAGAGATTGCACCACAGCGAGGACAAGGGGGATGTCAGCTTCAAAAGCACACTCCTGATCCAACCTCTAACACTCACACTCATGTAATCACACCAACGCTGCCCACAACAGTACCCTCAGAAGCCTGAAGTGGGGACACTCCAATGCTTCCACAGTCTGTTCCCAGCCATACCAATCTGCTGACAGTGGGATCCAAACAGACCTAGACAGACTGTTTAGTGCAGCTGGTTAGGACTACACTGAACTCCTTCACTGATCCCTGTACTACAGAGAAACACCTGTACTACTTCTGAACATGTGCCAGCCCTAAAAAGCCATCCCCACCATGCCTAAGTAATGATGAACCCATTCTTCAATAAGCCTTGCTATAGCTGAATAAACTACAGGAAGCACCAGTGTCCTTGCATGCTAGAATCACAGAAGCACATAAAATAATATGGGTTGGACCTTAAGGATCAGCTAGCTCCAAACCCCTGCCACTGGCAGGGACACCTTCCACTAGACCAGGCTGCTCAGAGCCCCATCCAACCTGGCATTAAGCACTTCCAGTGATGGGGAATCCTTGGCACATACAATTCTACTTGGCCTACAGAATTCAGCAAAGTCTTTCTGTATGCCTATCTTTAACTGATAAATTGTCCTACACATTTCAAAAAAATACATGTTAGTTTGAATGCTGTATAAGAGAGAAAACTCCTTAGATTATAAAACAACTGGAACAGCACAGGATATACCTACATGATTTTGAAACATAATGGAAGATGTTGTAATCCTTGGTATCTCTTTTGATCCCTCTTGGCTGTAGCTGTGAAACTTGGAACTGTTTTAGTTTTTCTTCGAGGTTGCTAAAACTCAGCACAGACTCCATAGGGAGCCAAGCAAAAAATTTTTCTTTCCAATCTTCAGGAACATGACACTCCTTAAGAAAGAGTGAAAATACTTGTCGGTTGTTCTCTTCTACATCAGTCTGCAGAAAATACGATGGATATCCTTGCACAAAGTACTTCGACCCCATTTTTTTAGCTTTAACATTAACTTTCCACCAAGGGCCAACTAATGGAAAACGTCCAACCACTTCATACTGCTTTTTGGAGCCACATTCCTGTATAATAACTGAATCATAAAAAAAAAAAAAAACAAATCCAGTGTTACTTGGCAGTCATAAAAATTAAAATTTTGTGTTGATTAACAGTATTGTTGGTTCAATACTTTTTTTTGGTCTTTTCTGTAAGTTACAGTAGTAATAGTAAAGCAGGGGTTTCCATAAACTCCTAATGCCTGTCTCTCCACTAATATTTAAAAAAGAAAGTGAAACCAAACTCAGAAACAAGCACTAAAACTTCTTCTCTAAGCATGAGGAATAAATCTTGCCTATGAATTTATTACACTAATGAAATACACATGGTATAATATTATGGCTTACTATTTATTCCACCTCAAGTTTATAGCTGAATTTGAAACAGTTTTATCACAAAGTATTCTATCACAATGCCTACATAATCTTCAGATACGTCTGTATACCAAATATTTCCCATGACTGGAACCACCAAAATTATAACGAATTAATATATTTAATTCTTAACATTTTGTAGGACCTGGTTTGCCTTCTCCTTGCCTTCAAAAAAAAAAAAAAAAAAAATACACCATTCCCTGATCGGCAACTAGGGACCAACTGCTATGACCAGAACAATGTGCGCACCTATGCTCGGCAGGGCC
Source organism: Zonotrichia albicollis (assembly GCF_047830755.1). Taxonomy (NCBI): domain Eukaryota; kingdom Metazoa; phylum Chordata; class Aves; order Passeriformes; family Passerellidae; genus Zonotrichia; species Zonotrichia albicollis. The sequence continues at coordinate 50,551,591 of NC_133822.1, forward strand.
TCTTCCTCACCAGGACAGCTCTTAGGTCTGTAATAACTTACTCGTTTCTTCCTGGTTATTTAGCTTAGGTAGTTTAGCCATTTTAACAACAACTTGCAGATAAAATACTTTTTAGGCAGAGGTTGCTCCAACTTCACCTACTTTTCCAAGCTCTAAACAGAAAGTTGGAAGTCATTAACGTCAAGTATGAACACGCTCGTATGCCATAAAAGAAAAAAAGTGCATGCTTTGTGTAGAGTTAATTTGAATGGGAAACCTTATATTTTCTTACGGCTGCAATCCTGTGCCCGTGGAAAAGCAGAGACCACGCTTCCCTCGCACTACCTATTCATCGCCTACTTCGGTTCCCAGGCCCTTCGCGTGTGATCAATTCCGGCAGTGAGGCAGGGCCGAGCCAGGACCGTCCCCAGGCGCACAGCGCCGCGCCCGGGCGGGCGGGCCGGGGCCGCCTCCCCCGCCGCCATTCATGCGGGGCCGGCCCCGCTCGCCTCCTCGCGCCCTGCCCGGAGCCCGGAGCCCCGAGCCCCGCGCAGGGAGGGCACCGCAGCCCTGCCCGCCCCGCCCGGCCTGGCCCGGCCCGGCCTGGCCCGCTCCCGCCGCCCCTCACCGGCCTGGCCCGCTCCCGCCGCCCCTCACCGGCGCGGCGCGGGGGCAGCGCGGCCGGCAGCTCCGTGCCGGCGGCCTCCAGGAGCGCATCCTCCGCCAATAGCTCCTCGAAGTCCTCGTCGCTTTCCTCATCGTCGTCCGCCACCTCCCAGTGCGGCAGCGGCCGCAGGTGCCCCCAGAGCTCCAGGAGCTTGCCCTGCAGCCCGCCGGCCTCCGCCATGCCTCCCCCGGTCTGCCCGCCCCCGCGCAAGGGCGGGACGGCGCGCCCGAGTCGGGACGGTCCGCGGCGACGAATCAATTTATTTTTTTTTTTAACACTTTGGGACATAATTCTGTGTGTTTACATGACCCTATCACAAAACTATCAGATCAAAACATCGCACTTCCAGTCTATCCGATTGTGTTTCGCCCACGTCCCCCAGAGTAGTTTAATGTTGTGTGTAACTGGCAAACTCTTCTCCCGAAGGCCCTCATTGAAAACCACCTTTCCTTCCCTACACTGCAACCCTGGCAATTGCTGCTCCGTCTTCACTTTTGCTCAACACCGGATCCTTGCCTTTTCTGAAACCTTATGACAGTTCATTGATGCAATACCAAGATTTCTCATGTTCAGTATTGAACTCTCACTGAAGACCCCAGAAATCCTGCTGTTCAGACATGAAAGCAAGTCTTTCTACAACCTGTTTTAAACAGATTTTCACTCATTAGTAATTAGCAGGTTAATATTTGCCATGTTGTTACATAGCTTTATTTTTTCAGCAAAATTTTGCAGTTGTATTTTTGCACGTTCACGCTGCTAGCAAGCACGTTTTCATCAATGAATTAAGTTTTGTAAGATTTGTTTTTCTAAAAAAAAATAATTTTGCTGACTCCTGTATTTTGATCTACCCTGTCTTTATTTTTTTAACTATTTTCTTCCAACTTCTTTGTTTTGTTCTATATTTTCGCACAGTGCATTGGAGGCCTCTGTGGATGTCTCATTGATGCATCAGAGTACTGGCAAGCAAATTAAAGGAGACACAAAAGCAGCAGGTGCTGGCGCATTATTCTGATTGAGATTAAATAACTGGGTGGTTTCACACCCCAAAAGACCAAAATGCAACACAGAAATGCCCCCAATGCTACACCAAATAGAATACAGCAAATAATTTGCCCAGCTTCTGAGAAGCTGTCAGCTGCACAGACATACCCTGCAGAACAGTAGCATAGCTTGTTTGTATGTGTGTTTAGAACAAGTGATGTATAATAAAATAGATCAACATACAACAATTGCTTTTGGTCTAACCAGAAAGAAACACAATTCTTTTCCACATTGTTTCATGACTCCTTCCCACGCATGATCCAGGAGGCCTTCCACCCACAGGACTACCCTACAAAGAATGTCCCCCTCTTTGCCACATTCCTGCTTACAAAATTGAGGGGCCTTCAGCTCTCTCACACAGAAGCATGGGACTTTGTCCTGGCATGGTTCTCTGCCACCTCTCCATCCCTGGGAATACCTACATCATTGTGTCCAAGTAATACCTATAACATGACAGAGGTGGGTAAAAACTGCTGTTACTGCGTTAAAACCCAGCTGCAAGTCTCATGCACACATAAGAATATTGAAATAGTTGTTTTCAGTTCTTATGTGAGAAATATTGGGGTTCTTTCTCCATCTTAATTCACAGAAAATGAAGTAACTACTTGACATGGCAGGCTGAAAACACATGGCCTATAACAGGGAGACATGAGAGGAGATGGAAACATTGATGTTAATTTTAAAAATTTAAAGCATTAGCTTACTGAAGTGTTTAATGGTGTTAGGCAATCATACATTTGACTCAGTGCTTTAAGATACTTTTTCCTTATGAAACATCATTTCACATTTAACTATGTACTTGTCTAAGTGAAACTGGATATCTGAGTGCCCCAGTCTATTCTGAAAATACAAATTTAATACTGTATTCATCAAGGCTGACTGGAATTTTGTAGTCTTTCCACAATCCATACTATATATGCTGAATTTCTGTATGATGCTTTACATTTACATTTCTCCTTATCATCCAGTCGAATGCGTCCTGATAATGAATGGCTTTCTATGTGCCCAGCTTTATTAGGTAAGGCTTGATTTTCAAAAATATGACTATTTGCCACTCATGTGAAGTCAGATTGGTTTTCTAGAGATTGGTGAGGATTAGATGATTTTTTTGAATATTTGAGACTAAATGTTTTGCTTCTTTCAGGAAAGGAAATGAAAGCTTGTGATTTCAATGAAGATAACTGGTCAAGCTTCAGTCCTTTTCCCTGCACTTTGTGTTATCCCGTTCACTTTTATTGTTTTGACTTCATTTCAGAATTTTCTCCTTGTTTTTAGCATTTCATTTCTTTAATTTCTTCTGTGTTTGTTTACCTTTCTTCCCTGATTTTGAGATTTCAGTGTAAAGAATTTTGGCACCTCTCGGTCCTTTTCACTGCATCTCATTTCACCTCAGTATATTTTCTTGTAGTCACTCCATTTCCAAATTTCCTTTTTTTACTTCTATTTTATTTTATCATATCTCCTTTCCAAAATATTTGTTACACTCTGTTCTTTGATTTCAAGATTTCATTTCCTTTCCTGTCACAAAGATTTTAAATCATACTTTGAAAAAGACTTGGAAATCTTAGATAGCCTTCAGGGACTAGCTTATTCTCCATCATGTCTCACTTCAAATATCACCCTAAAATCCAACAATGTACAGGAAACAGCAACATGCTTTGATAGCCCTTTGATTTTACTTTCCAGTGCATCATGACATCACTGCCATGATAATTCATGATTCTTAAAGTATAATCTGTCATGCCACTACAGAAGTTAGTGTTGCTCTTGTGTGTGTGGAGAAAAAAATCTGTTTATAAATTTGAACAAAATATTGATGCATTCAGTGAAAAAGAAATGCAAATCCCTGAAAAGCAAACTCATGATGAGCAAGGAGAGAGAATTTGCCGTGGTTTACTGCTTAGTGTCTTGTCCCACAGTAGCAAGTGTATCTTGTCCCATATTGTTTTCATTTAATAAGAAGTATGCCCATATAAATCTCCCTCTTTTAAAAAGGTGTGTGCAATCCTGGAAACAATTTTCAGAACATTCTGACAGGTACCATTTATACACTGAAGGGTTATATTTATGCCAGCCTCCAGATTTGGATAAGACTTGGTACATTTTTTAGTATATTTAGTACATTTCTCCACACCAGACACCCTCTTTCACAGGGTGCCTAGCAGTTCCTCTTCAAATCTGACTAGGGCTGGGAGTAGGGGGGGCATTCCCTAGTCTCAAATTTGCCTGCATATTCACTGCTTCCTGATCAATGCTGGGATTAAAGACATTCCTGTCTGCCAAAATCAACACTTAGTCTGAGTTTGCCTTCTGAGCAGCAACTGGAAGTCCTCAAAGGATGAAATTAGGTGATGTATCCAGCGCAGCAGGAGGCAGGAGTAGCAGAGGAAGGGTTAAACTCTAATTCCTCTTGAGATGGAAAGGGTTTGGTTTTACCCTGTGGTCTTTCAGGGTGTCATAGAGCAATCATGTCCACAGAAATACTTTTCAGGAAGTGAGGCTCTGGAGAGCAGCAAGGCAGCCTAGCTGCCTTTTGGGATGTTACACTGAAGTGCTGCACCCAGACAGCAGTGAGCTGTCCTTGCTGCTAGCCACGAGCCTCCTGGAGCACAAGGCCCACAAGTGGTCATCTACCACCAGACTGACTTGATAGCGGAACGTGGGGATTTTTGTGATCTAGTATCCCATAAACAGGCGTCAACATATGGAAGCTTTCAGAGGGTGGTGGCTAGTGAAAAGGGGCTGTAAAATGACTGCAGATTAATTAGCACTTTTACTTACCAGAGTTTCTAGTGTGAAATCTCTTCAGAGTTGGGCGACATTTCTATGGATGAGGCAAAAAGTGCTAATTCCACTGACATGGCTTTTTCCCTAGACAGTAAATTTCAGAAAATGTCAAACATGCCATGAATGAGATATATACTTCTCACAATCCTCATTACGAATCAGACTGGTAGAACTTGAGACATATAAACATTCAAAATCTTTGAAAAGTGAGATCTTCAGAGGAATAATACATCCTTCTTTACAGATTCGCCTTGCTCCAACAGAACCACACCTGACACTTCAGGAGGGCTGCAGCCACATTTCCAATTGGACTGCCACCAACACCCTGATCCACAGGGTGTCAGGTTGGGTTCTGACTCTGTCAGTGTTGTTCTAGTGTACTGGGTGATATGTAATAGAGTTAATTCATGCTGTAAAAGTAGATATGTGTGGGTATAAAATATTGTAGAAGTTATGCTTTCTAACCACTCCAGCCAGGAGCAGAGTTCTATTCAAATTGTAACTAATTTCGGGGGCAACATCGAGATAATATCAGGCCTGTTAATGTCTGAATGGGACCATCCTGGACAATCAGTGATGATTTCCTTGGCACCTACACCTGGGAGATAACATCTGGCCTTCCTGGCCCATGATTAATTGCAGTGTCCCAAGAATTTCACGAGACTCAGACCTGCCCTGATTGCATCTGTGGTACTCAGGAACCGATACCAACTTATTACATGTGAAAGCAAACTCTGCCTGGATGCTCAGACACTTGTCTGAAAACAGGGACCCGTCTTTGTCTAATTCAACATATGTATAGAAATAGCTTTGAATTCAAAGAAGTGAATAGAAAGATGCGGTCATCTGTGCCTCAGGCAGAATAAACTGTATATAAGCTGGGCCCTGGAAACACTTGGGGTGAACCTTTGGGGGAACGCTGGCACTCTGTCAGCCGAACCTCTGGTTTCACCCAGCACCTGTTCCAGGGACAGATGCTGCCTTGATTGTGGTGGTTGCTCAAAATTCTATTTTTTTTTGTAATTGAACCAATAAATTGTTGTTAATTTTTTTATAAATTTGGCTATTGATTTGATCATTTATAACATACTGCATTGATAATTTTATCCTTTAATTGTTTTTCGTTCCCCTATTAAAGAACTGTTATTTCCTGCTCCCATATTTTTGCATGAGAGCCCCCTTAATTTAAAATTTATAGCAATTTGGAGGGGTGGGGAGGGTTTACATTCTCCATTTCAGGGGAGGCTCCTGCCTTCCTTAGCAGACTCCTGTCTTTCCAAACCAAGACATAGCCAAAACCAAAAACCCACCCAAATTACTATTTTTATAATTAGGTGTATGTGTACAAAGATTTCTGCTGGAATATATTACATTCATTCACCAGACTTCATGTCATACTTGCGGGTTTGTGTATCTCAGGAGAGAAGTCCAGTACTGTTATCTAATTTGCCAGGAACACATAAAACTTCCCTTAACAGTGTTTCATAGTGAGTAATACTTGGAAGTACTTCTTTTAAAACAAGTCTGTATCTTGGTGGCTTATAGAAAAAATCTCCTATGTTTATCTCCTATGTTTATCCGATTAATGAAAAGGCTACAGAAAACAGAAACAACAACATCAAAACCAAAACCAAAAAAAACCAAACAAACAAACAAACAAAAAAAAAAAAAAAAAAAACCCAAAAAAAACTTGAACCCCCCAGAAAATTAAAGACAGCCTTCTTAAGAAATGCCTGACATTCTCCAGTTCTACTTGTAAATGAAAGTACGGGTAACTTTAATGACCATGTGATAATATTTTGATTCACTTGCCCCTGGCTTCCCTCCCTCAGCATCCTTTCATAATTCATGGTTTGGAGGAGAAATGAACTGCATAAGTCTGCATTTTTGCAAGACTTTTCTTTATAATTTATAAAGCTATGTTGGTCTGTAATGGTGTAATCTCTACATCCTGGTGAACCACACAGCAAAGATCTAGTTAATAAACTCAAAATGAAATAGAAAGAAGTTTCAGAAAAGGAAAAGTCTTTGTCTTTTGAGTCTGTCAAACAAAAGATTATTAGTAAATATATTTTAAGTATTGTTGTGTAGTTGCTCATCTTTACTTTGTGAGAATATTTTTCTGATAACAGGGAGGACTAAATGGGGGGAGAAGGGGGGGTAAGAGGGTGGGGTGAATATTTCCCTCAGGATTTGACTGAAGACTAGTATTTTCTGGGCTAATGGAATGGGTTTTTAAATTTTTCTAAGGCAAAGGTCACGCTGTGTGACTGTCAGGGTGTGATTCTGGGCCCAATTTTCATCTATGTTTGCAAACTAACCTGGGCCAGAACAGGGCCTGAAGTGAATGTGTGCCACCATCCACACTGTCTGCTGCTAGGGCACTCTGGCACATTTTGCCCTGTGTCAACAAACACCGTCTCAGATGATGCCCAGACCTTGAGAGTTTTTCTTCCCCTTCTCACAGTTCAGAATCAGGACCAAAGAACAGATCCTGTTTTCTTTTCTGGTTCAGAGGTAGCCACTAAAGCTTCCCAAGAGAAGTCATTTACCTGACTATAGTTCTACTTTGCAGCTGTTTGCCACCAAAGGCCACCGCTCCCATTAGCTCTATAAAGCTTTTTGTGATACTCAGATCTGGAAAACATTTGTAGCCACTTTCTCCCTCTTTAATTTTTATCTGGAGCTTTCCTTGAAAAAGAACTAAACAAAAATGAGTAAGCACTTTCACAGTCGAAGGTCTGAGCCAGTTTCCAGAGGGTCCTTTGAGAGCCCTTCCAATTACTTGCCTTCAGCTGGGCTCCTGAGTTTAGCTATTAATTTTTCTTTGTAAATAAATCACATCTGTGCACTAACCCTTCTTAGTTACTGTTCCCCAAATCTTCTATACTTTTCTGGTAACGAATTTAATGCAATTGTCTTCATGTGGTCTTATAAGCACAATGAGCAGATGGAAGTGCTCGGATTACAGCTAAAGCCAGCTTAAATGCAACTGTTCATCTTCTTTTGAAACAAAATCAATGAATACAAAGATTAATTTCTGCCTAAGTTTGATTTGCCTCTTTTTCTTCAAAGAGCCACTCACAATAGGTGTTCTGCTGGAAATAGCAAGGATCCAAGAAGGATTTAGAGAGGAGAAGGGATGGAGAAGGAGCAGATGAGAGATACTAGTGGAGTTGAGTGTTACAGGAAAGACCTTTACAATCCTCCTATTCATCCCAACTACTTCCAGGTCCGGATAGAGAGTATCAGACTGTAAACCCTGCCTTTTGTTTTTGTGTAAGGCTCTCTGATACTTGTGGTTAATAGAAAAACTGGGAAGAGTTATGGCATCTTGTTGATTGATGCTGTCAAGCAGCAATGGGAATAGAGGTCAGGAGGATTTAAAATCCCCTGGGATTTAATGTCACTATGCACTTTACTCTGGGATGGCTTCCATCCTAAATAAACCACCTGGAGAACAGAAGTACTTATGACAAGAGGGATATGGCAGCTCTGAACTTAATAAAAAGTAAAAATGCTCACATAACACAGTGCTGGGTCGCACATCTAGTATGGATCAGAAGATACTTATGGAAAGTGAATGCACAGTGACAGGCGAATTGCCCAAACCACATGGCTTTTTTAGCATAGCAACGATAGTAAAATAAAGAATAAAGCTCCCTTTGGGGTCCTCAGACAGAGTGAAATTTAAGTTTTCCAGACCAAAATGCCAGATGTTGGTAGAAACACATTGTGTTTTGGGATTGATAAAGTGCTGCAGCTATTATGCTTTTCCTTTGGAAATGTATTAGACCTTCAGTGATCACTGCAGGCCAGGACTTTGTTATTTCACAGAAATAAAATTACAAGATTATTTTTTCCAAACTTTAAAAGATTTTTCAGTCTTGATTGCACGTAGCAATTGTTTTGTGACCATGAAACCAGAACTTGTTTTCTTCACTGACATGTTTGCTCCCCTTTTGTTGATATACAACAGTTTTAGCAGTAGTGGGTTGTGTGTTCTGGGTTTTGTAGTTTCATAGGTTTTTTGTTTGGTGTAGTTTTTGCAATGAACTTTTCATTTCTTCTGAAGCATAAAATTTGACACAACACATGGCAAATAGATAAATTAGAAGGGCAAGCCTAATGTGGAGTTCCAATATTTGCAATTTAGCCAAGATTTCTCTCATAAGCTATGGAAGAGTTTGCAGTGGTATCCATGGTGTGTGGGAGTCTCTCCTCCAGTCATGGAATGCTCTGCAGTAGTTTTAACAGAGCACACAGAGAGGGAGGGTTGAGGGAAAACACAGGAAAATGTGGGGGCTGCCTTGAACTGTAAGCTGAAAAATTTTAGAGGATGCTGGATTATGGAGGAATGGGGGAAGATGTGAATATGGAAAAGGAAAAGAGGTCCTTTCTGAGGATGCAGTAGGAAAAAGTAGAAAATTCATGTAAAATAAAGAAAAGAAAGGCAGATTTTCCATAGCTGTTTCTCAAGGAAAAAGCCCAACACTAATAAGCAGCGCTGTCTCCACTAAACTCATTTATAAACCAGATCCTGGCTAGCATTTTGATTAGTAATTATGAGCATGTTTCCTTTCACCTACAGCTTTCCAGGGAGAGAGACCAAACATTGACTGCATCCAGTGATTTCTCTTTTGTATTAACACTACTCACACATCGTTCATAATGCTCCAAACAGCAGTAATGAATATGTTCTATACAGTGAGCTAATTGCATCAGAAATTATTTGTGTAATAATAAGATGACCCCTGAAAAGTCAGTTTTAAGATGTAAAGCAGATAAAATTATTTCTTGACATGACATGTGGCAAAGGTTTTCCAACACATAAAGGTCTTTCTACTCCTTTGTGTATGAGTCTACTCATGTAACAGCTATTCAGAAAATAATACAAATTTGTTTATATTAATGGGATAGATTTTGAAATTTAAAACTCCTCTCACTTATTTACTCTTAATTTAAGAGAGCTGTTCCTATGAAGCATACCTGCATGATACTTGTATTTTTGATTCTAACAAAATGAATTTTGCTGCGTTCTGATTCATTTTGTTCACAGTTGAGAGTGCTTGCAGGAGACCCCCTGAATTTTTTAACACAATACCAACACAAATATTCAGATTGGGTTTTTATTACTAATGAAGACAATCAGTGATTTCATGTAATGAATTTGATATTGAATTAATGAAAGACAACATGTATGAAATGATCATTCTTCCACAACGCATTTCACAGCAGAACTCAAATTTTATGTGAGTATTTTGAACTGCGAAAACGTACTCAGCTGCTACTATGTTTGAAGAAGAAGCTCTTTATGGAAAATGATTTTTTTATTGGCTGTAAGACCAGCCTAATGGGATTCAGGACATTTACCTTGCAATATAGCACTGGTCAGGAACAGAACAAGTTTTTTCTTGTCTCCTAGCAATTATGAGTCCATTTTTTGATTATTCCCATCAATACTTTGATATGTGGATTTATTGCTTCTCTGGCTATTCTACTTCTTGGTGAACCACTCTTTTGGTCAGTTGCCATGAAAGTAAATGTTGGAGCTGAGACTAAGCTGTGGTCAGATGGCTCAGGTGGTATCACAGCCCATTTGTTTCTCCTGCTCTGCCATCCTCTACACAGGTGAAGCCACACAGTCAGCTCTCCCAGCACTCATCTGCTCCTGCACAGTACTGCTCAGTTTATTTTAGCAGCTTGCAACAGCATTTTAACCTAAACTGGCCAGTTTTCCTAATGACACGGGTGAAGGGCATTCATGCTAAACATGATGAGGCAAGCAGATGGGAGAGTTTAGAAGTGTTACCTAAATTCTTTTACTTTAAAGAGACTCTCTGATCAGTTACCTATGCTCAGGGCATTTTGGCTCTGTTCTTGACTTCTCACAGGGTTAAGGAGAGAAATCCTTAATGAGCTCTGAGAACAGCAGTTAAAAGTATTTCTTGAACATACCATATATATATATATACCTTCACAAGGTATATACTATTCACAAGCATTATTTTCCTTCATTCTGATATCAAAGATGTGAACTATCTTCAGAGAATGAAATACCATCTCAAGATAAATCATGTGGTTTCTTACTAATGCTCTTCTATCAGAGCATCCAAGTTAGTGCTAAGCAATATAGCAAGTGGAGGAAAGGGTGAGTCATTATTAAATTTATGAGAAGCTGCTTCATAAATCCTATATAATCACTTTTTCTGAGCTGACTTGGGAAAATCCTTTAAAGCTGCCTCATTCTATTTGGCATCCACAGTAGCTCAGTGTGACAGAAAAGATTTACCTTTCCCCAGACAACTTCTCAGAGCCCTTGCTTTTCAGCTGACAGCGAGGAAGGAACCTGTAGCAATGCATTTCATTTTAGAGTCAGATTTAAAGTCATCAAAGGCACCTGAATTTAAGCAAAGCTTTGGCACATAGAACCAGAATTACAACTCAAACCCCCTCATTCTGTAATTCCCTCATTCTAGAATTATTGAACCACCCTGGGTACCTAGCTTATTTACTTCAAAGCTTTCCATGCCTCTGTCCAAAGCTCAGTGAGGATTCAGAGCTGGGGTGTTTCTTCTCCTAACTTTCCCATGGGGTCTGCTTCAGCAGCCCTCCAGGATGCCTTATGCCTTAGTAAAATCAAAGATTCATGGGTGGAAAGTAAAAGAAAAGGAGCAAGATGAAAGCCAGATGTTGAGCACTGATCCAGGGCAGGGAGGTCCCAGGGTCCCAGTGGACATTTACAGTGGCTCTTTGATTCCAGATAAGCTCCTCAAGCCTCTCTCCTGAGATGCAGGCTCCAAGCAGATGTATGTGCCCATCTCCCAAGATGGGCAGGATTTTGGATCACTCATAACCCTCTAAGCACCGCACTGGATGCTCCTTGCTGGCCTCCTCCTCGAGCTTTCAGCCTCACACATGGCCTGACACAATTCCTGGCAGCAGCATCTGCCTTGAAACAAGGACAGGGCTCCTAGGTCAGTTTCAGTGCCCAAAATCTGGAGTGTCAGAGCCCAGCTCCAGCTCTCATCAGTCTGGTCCCTGGAGTGGGAGAGGAGTCTGGGGCTCTCAAAGCTTTGCATCTGCAGCTGAGCTTCTCCTGAGCTGAAACCAGAGTCTGGAAAGCCAGAAACTGTAGTAGTGTGCCAAGAGGGCTCTTCAGAGCTGTCTAAAGCAATTATTTTTATGTAACATTTTTGAAAGATTAAGATGTATTTCTCAACTTTGAAATGCTGAATGACAGTTACAGTTTTTACTTCCCATAGCTCTGCAATATTACCCAGGTCCAGAACAGAATTCATTACCTTGCTAATTTTGAGCAACCAACCCTCATGTTCCTCCTAAATCCCTTACCTAATCAACAGATCTATCAGGATATGCTTCTAAAGTATACTCTGAGCTTGCATTTTACATCAGTGACTACTGGCACAGAATCAAAAAGCCTAATTGGGATTAAATATTCATATAAAATAGAGAACAGTGTCAACAGCAGAAGCCTTACCAGCATGTTCCTGCTTGCTTGCCTTTGCAATAGCTGCATGTCCCTCTTTTACTCTGTTCTCATCCTTGACTTTACTGATTCCTGCTTGTCATGGAGTTTATAAATAGGGGTTTTCCTTCCCCTTTGATTTAAAACAGCAGTTGTAAGAGCTCAGCAGCTGCCAGTGTTATTCTTTTATTTAAGCCATCTGATGCACTTTGTTATATCAATAAATGAGAGACCCTTTTCTTCAAAATGCTTTTCTCAGATTTCTCCCAAAATTTACAGTGCTTGTGAAGATGAACAAAGTTCACAATGGCTCAATTCTCTGTAAGCATAGCAAATCTCAGCTTGAAACAAGATAACCACCTAAACTATACATTTAATGTAGTGCAATTTTTATTACACAGTGCTTCTTAAATATTTCATGATCTTCCGCTACAGAATTATTAAAGACAATCTAATTCATTATCGTCTTCCAACAGAAGAATTTGTTACTTGAGGTTTTTCTTGTTCTCATTGACATGACCAAGTAATGGATAGCAATTAATGTCTAAGAAGAAAGTTACTAATGCAGAGATTTTTATAATAACAGACAGAAAGCAATTTTGGAATAAATTATCAAAACCTGAATTTTTTGGTTTAGGTTTCTTTTTTCCTTGATGGATGGAGGAAAATTGTACTGCATATATCTTCTTATTCAACATTGGATTTCTTTGGTTTTCTTTCAGAGTGTGTTGATTTTATTTGTCATCATTTCTTTCCTTTCCTTTGCAAGAACTCTAAAGAGTGCGCATCCTTCAAAACAACTGGTGTGACACAAGACCAGCAGTGTGCATGTATAGAATATCAGGACCTTAAATAACTCTTATGTTGCATTCAGTGATCTGAATTTTCATGCTGCAAATGTAAATGCCATGTTCAATTTTACTTTCTGCTGTTGTAATGCAAGTATGAATATTGCCATTTTCTGTAAACCCAAAAAGATCTGGCAAAGCAACACCGCTCCTGGGCTTGACAGTGATGGCAGTGTTTCAGCTTCCATTAAACAAATGGGAAAAGACTTTAAAAATTAAACACAAAGTTGAATATTTCATAGTGACTTTGCTAAATGGGACTGGTCTGTCTCCTCCAGAGAACTCTACAGAAAGTGACCCCTTGTGGCAGGTGTGCGTCCATCTGCAGGTGTGCAGGGACTCCTGCACCACAGCACATCTCAGGCAAGGCTTTCTTCAGCTGGCCTGAAAACCAGGGGACTGTGGCCCCAAAGATCTGAAACACAGACTTTGGAAAAGAGTGGAGAAGTGCTGCTGCTCCTAAGCACCTGGCCCTGTGTCTGTGCCACTGCAAGATCTTCAGATATCCTCGCCTTCCCTCCCTAGGCTGCAGAGAAGCCGAGATGGATCTTACCTGTGCATGAGTTTATATACAAGCTGAGAAAATTAACAAATAATGACTGGCTTTTGTGTTCCATTTCCATGACAAAAAAGACATTGCCACAGTTTTCAGGTGCCACTTGTTAATTTCTTCCCAGCATTGGGTGACACTAGCTGGTTGATGGCCAGAGCTCTGATGTAATGAGCTCTTGCGGTGCTTTGGGTGTGTCTGAAAGGTGGAGGGCTGGCTGTGGATCGCAGGTGTGCAGGGGCTGGCAGCAGGGGATGTGCTCTGCCTAGCACAGGAGGAGACAAATAATCACAGTGAGAAGAGTCAGGGCTGCAAATGCACCTGAACAGCCAGACCACCAAACAGAGGCTGTGTCAGTTGTTGACGGGTCCTGGAAGCAATGTTGATTGTTCAAGGAAGCCAAGGGGAGCTCAGTGAGGAATAAGGTGATGCTATTCAGCCCATCATCGCTCCTCTGCAGTGAATGAACTGAGGCATCTCTGCTTTGTAAAGCTAAACAGTGAAGCAGTTGCTGTGCCTTACATCCCATTTTAGTTTCCCTGTGCAGTGTACAAGCTCCTTTACAAAATAAATAGCCCAGCAAAGATCTTCTGGAAAATTACATGTTAACAGTGTTTTGAGGATGTTCACATTTTCTCTGTGCGCTTTCATATGTATGCAAGCTGGTGTTGGAATTGATCCCCTAAAAAAGGGCTTATGGCTAAAATATTCTACGTAACAATTGATAAATTTTTATAAAATGCCGCTCATAAAATTCTGCAGAATGTCTTGTATGGTATAAAGCTGTGAAGTGCATCTCATAAAATACTCTGAAACCTGTATCTTGAAGCAGAGGATAGATCAAACGCTGCAGCAAATGAATTTGGATGACACCTGGCTTTCACAGTGATGGGTTTATTATTGGAATCTGCTGTGCTGGAAGAGATGCGAGGAGGGGGGAGAAGGTAGGGGGAAGGGAAGCGTGGTCTGCCCTCCTGTGTGATGAGCCAGCCTCAGCTAGGGAATATTATAATAGTAGTGTTACTAGAAATGGTAACCCCTTTCTGTCCCTCCCAGAATCACTATTCTGAGCAAGGAGCAAATCCATAGAAATCCCTCTCAACTGGGCAAAGCTAAACAGGCATCAGCTCCCTTGAACATGGCAAACACCGTGTCTGCCTTCCAGTCTCTTAATAATATATGTGCATGTTTCTTTTTTTTTGTATAAGATGCCACAAGAAAGAAAATTACTCCAGCTTCTTTCCTGGGGCTGTCAGGACCGATGTATCCCAACTGCCATGTCCATGGAGAGGTTTCGTTGGAGGAAAGATTTTGTTGTAGGGATAAGGTCTTTCTGGAGAATGATGCTTCCCCTTTCACAAGGGAAGAGGTGATGGAAAAACAGAGCCTTTTTAAGCACTTGTCCATTCTGACACCTCTGTCACAAACCACTCATGCATGAGACGTCAAGCTGTCACAGTTTTGTGACAGTGGCTCACACTTTAAACATGTTCAAAATATGTATTTGAGAGGTCTTGCTGAAGTTGGAGAAAGCAATTACACACCTGGACTTGTCTACACGGTCCCTGGGAGCATACTGGTCTGAAGGTACATTTGCACCACAGTTGTGGTTTTAAACACAAAAATGATGTGTTTAAAATGCTGATCAATACAGATTCCTGACAGCTCCTTTTGTGTCTTAAGGCCCACGATCCCAGCAGCAGACAGCAAGAACTGCTCTGATGCTTCCTCTCTGAAGTTCCTACTTGCACCTGCCCAGCAGAGCCCAGCAGCAGAGCAAGTGCTCAAACATGGGGACCTGGTCTGGACAGATTCCAGTATCACCTCATAAAAGCACCCAAAGCCTGTCTGCAGCACTGTTTGCTCCATTTTGAGCACCAGAACTATTTCCACATTGCTAAAACAGCTCTAAAAGTTCTCACTGCAGAGGACGCAGGTGACATTGGACTTCCTCATCCATTTTCTTTATTACACTTTGCAGAGAAACAACCTCTGCCTGGGGGTCCTATTTTTACATCCATTTATGACTCTGTAGTGTCCTCCCACTACAACTGAAAAACCACACACACATGCCAGATGACAATTTTAGTCTCTTTGTACACTCCAGATTAATCCAAATATTTCTCCTTTCTACTTTCTAATTAGTTCATCTTTTTTGTCCTCAGGCCTATGTGGATGGCTTTATTTTACAGTGACTTCATTGATGCTTCATAGAAACTTCCCTCAAAATATGCCAGGAGAAGATACATTGTACAGGAGGACAGGCCACCTTGTAAGAGACCCAAATTTTAAAAAGTACAAATTGACAAGTAATGAATGCCTGCTGTACTGGAAACTTTACAATTATTTCTTCCAAAACTTATCCAGGTTATCCAGGGAAATCTCACCATTTTCCTCACAAATATCAGTAAAATCCAACAATGCTTCCTGGAAGCATTTTGCAAACTATGGTGGGTAGTGGCATTATCCCCACTTGGCAGCAGTCCCTTCACATCCATGTGCTTCTCCAAATAATGACTTAACCTGTGTCAAAACCAGGCCAAGGTGACATAGAGAGAAGGTCACTCTGGTATCAAAGACCCTGCTGTGATAACTATTAAAATTAGTGGATGTATCAAAAATACATCAGAATCCATTAAAATGGAATAAAATTACTATTTTTTTTCCTTTTCAGTGC
Organism: Zonotrichia albicollis; assembly: GCF_047830755.1. Classification (NCBI taxonomy): domain Eukaryota; kingdom Metazoa; phylum Chordata; class Aves; order Passeriformes; family Passerellidae; genus Zonotrichia; species Zonotrichia albicollis. The sequence continues at coordinate 50,567,629 of NC_133822.1, forward strand.
AGAAGGAAGTGATACCATCTGGTGTCCATTAGTCACTCCCATAAGACCAAGTAGATCTTGTTCTAGTCCTGCAGCCAGGTAAAAAAAGGTTGTATGCTCCCAGAGGTATCAGGAAGCCTGGGGTTTTTTGGGGCTAGGATGGAGAAATGGCCCAATTTTTCTGCTGATTCACTGTCGTCTTTTTCTGTTCAGTTGCAGTAATGTGACTTCAGAACCACTGTTCTCAAGAGGAATGCTCTTTGTTCACTTTTCTATTTTGGGAGGAAGCAACAGAAAATTTTGGTGTTTCCTATTTTCTGCAGGTATTTTGAGAGTAGGAGCCTGAAAGATGAAACAGTATGAAAGACTTCAAAGATCATGGCTGACTGGCAGTGAAATTCAGAGTCTAGGGAAAATTTTCTAGTGCCCAATGCCTAAAAAACCCAATTAGATGGAGAGACAGAGTCATTGCAAGTGGGACTGCCAGGAAATCCCAAAGTTGATCTCTGTGACAGTGTCTTGAATCGGTGTAAGTAAGGGTTCAAGCAAGTAAGCAGGTGTTCAAGACCCACAAAAGCAGAGTTGGGAGAAACAGCTCCTATTCTAAGCAGGCTCGAGCTTTTTCCTCCCTCACCATGTTTTCTTTCAACTTTTTGTCACTTGTTCTGCTCCCAGATTCCTCCCATCTATATTCCCCACTGCCCTTTTAGTGATCTTTTATTGCTTTCTTCCCTTCTTCTTGGTCGCATGTGGTCATGTACAAGAAAATAGAAAGTGGATGACAACCTAATCTAAAGAAGACAGGAAATCTTTCAGAGAGTGCTCTGAGATATTTAAATCAAACCAAACATATCATCAACCCTGTGACTCAAATTCAGCTTACACAATTATATAAAAATATGCATCGTTTTCATGAACATTTAAAACATGGGTGCAAGACTTCCAAATGAGATCTGCACATCACTAAATCAGTCAGGAAATGCCACTTGCACTTTGCCAGCGGTTGACGACTGGCTAATGGTGTAAAGCACAAGCGTTAACGAGCCCTAATGCCTGGCAGGAAGAGGGAGGAACTGCTCAAGACCAGGACCGGTTCCAAAAGCTATGGTGCTGCTGCCACCTGAGGTTTTCTTCTGGAAATACAACTCCTATGTGGAAGAGGTTGCACAAAAATTGGGGTAGAACAGGCAGCCTCTGCCCTCCTCACCGCCCTTGCCAGCCTGGGCAGAAGGACCAGAGATCTCCAGAGGTCCCTGCCAGATGATTTGTCCTGTGATTCTATGATGGTTAAGACAGCTGTGTTTTCATACAGTTTTTTTAGCTGTGTGATGTTCCAACTTCTTATGCAAAAATATTTTTTATCTGCTGCTACCTTGACCTATAAGGATTGCAATGTAACCAGAAAAAGTGAAGCCATTTCACCATTATGGTACTGGCAACCTTTAAAACCAGAATCCTGGCCAGGGTCTACACGCACTGCTCCAGAGCATTACACCATGGCTGGGATCTCTCTCTTCCCACTGCACACACAGACATCTGTGTTGAACAGCACATTAGCAGCACTGGTGCCCAAATCCATGTAGTCCTGATATAGCAAGTGACAGCGAAAATGAATGGAGCTTTTGAAAAGCCCGGTAATTTTTTTTTTTAATTAAAAATTAATTATATACATTTCATCATCTTCTCATCTTCTGTTGTGTTGGTATCTGATTTTAATTGGGAAAGACCATGCTGTCATTTGTGCTCAGCTTTTGATCCTGTTCCTGAATTTCTCTTATTTGTTGTAAAACACTCTTTTGATCATAAAAGCTATTTTCTCATACAAACTTCTCCTATGGTGGATCTCAGCTTTGCACACGATGTACATTGACCCACTAGACCAAACCTCTGCAAGGCATGAATTTTAAAGTTAGTTTTCTCCATCATGTTCATCATTACATCTTTCTGGCTAGAAAAATGTATAACCTAGTTACATTTAAAATAAAAAAATTAGAAACATAGCATGCCATTTTCAATTGTGACTCTCACCAATATATTATTTTGGACTCTTTTTCTCCTTTTCAAAGCCCATCAAAACTTCCATTATGGCCTAAACTAGTATAAAATAAAGCTACATTACTTTTGAGATTGTAAAATATTAATAAACTATGAATAACCAACTAAAGCTATTAAGTATATTTTAATAGGGTTTTAATTATTCTATGATTTCTTGCTTGCTTAAATTCCTTATAATGGTAAAATCATTGCACAGTATTTAATGTTAAATCAAATAAAGCAAAAAAAATTAAGATCATCTCCACTACCAATCAGACAATTCAGGAAAAGAAAAATATTTTATTACTTTACAAAAGTTGATACTTGCAATTCCATAGCTTTAGATGCCATTTTATAGAAGGCTTGCCCTTTTCAATAACTTCTCTGTTCATCTCCAAAACTTATTTGTATTTGTACTTGCAGTGCAAATGTGAACTACCACTTGGGATCTCAGGCATGACACAGAAAAATCTGAAAATTCTGGTTAAATGTGGTTATCCAAAAGTATGTTTGTACTAAAATTGTATATAGATTTATATGAATCGTTTACATATGGAAAAAGGTGGGAAGGGAGAGAAGAGATGGAGGGTGAAAAATCAGGCAAAGGAGATTCAATGCTTACATTTTCTTTAATGCATCAAAATCTTCCCGATTCTTATATTAGTATTTTATTGTTCATTATAGCTCCAATGAAGCAATTCTGTTTATGTGTGTGCTAGAAGAAGTAGTCTATCACTTCTAGTGAGATTCCTTAAATATTTTCAAGATGAGCAGATGCTTGAAATAAGCATACACTGGGCCAGTGCCCAACTGCACTGCTTGGTATTTATTAGTAGTAGTGCGTGGCTAATGTAATAGTTACTTCCTTTCTAAATTCTCTCTTCAGCTGTTCATAACTTCCCAAACCAAATTCCTTTTAAGCCTTAAATTCTCAATAGTTGGCCTCATGCAAAAGACAATCTTTGTATATTGGTTCCTGTAAAATCCATCCATCTGAATTCACATTATGTGGATAAGACAGAAGTGATTACCATGAACTCCTGCTCAGTTTTTTTTTCATATAACTGATAATAGCCATGAATTGCTATGCTTGCATGGTTGAATTTGCCAAAAAACCATGCTTGCATGGTTGAATTTGCCAAATTCAGCCTCTCATTTTACAACAGATCTTCTGCAGATGCACCGTGACTCATGACTCACACTCATGAGTTCACTGAACTCAAGGAGAATTTGAGGAGGATCAAAGTTTCACTTGTGCGGTGTTTAGGAAGGACTGAGCATGCACAGTCCCTGCCAGGAGCCAGAAGCCATGTGGAACTGCCAGCCAGGGATGTCCATGAGGGAGGACAGACCCCTCAGCCCCACTGCCAGACGTGTTTGTGGTGACACACCAGGGCTGGGGCCCAGCTGGAAAGTCTGCAAAGGTGAAAGTCTGGCTGAACAGGGTCCACAGCCAGGCAGGGATGGGACAAGGCTGGGGACATGGTCACCTACAACTTGGATAGGGGAGTGTCCCAAAGGCTGAGCTGAAATGGGGTCCACTTTAATACATTTCATTCTACAAAGAGCTCTTCATAAAACTAGGCAACTGGACAAACTAGGCAGGCTATTATCCAAAACCAGATAGCTTTTAAGAGAACTGTAAGATAGTTTTAAACTAGAAAGTTTTTAAGAGAATGAAATGGTTACATTCTTTGGAATCATTCCTTTCTAAACACATGTCATGCCACACTGGTACCTATTGCTGTCTGTGTATGAATGCTACACAGCATGCATGAAAATGTCATTTCTATGACATACCTTGCAGTTCTGTACAAATCACAGTGCAGATCTGGATAGTATGCAAATACTGAAAAACTTTGGCTGCTCCTATTAATATATTCAAACTAATTTGCTAGCATAGAGAGAAATAATCATTCCAAAACCAGAGGCATTAACTAAGTAGGTGCTCTGTGTAAGACAAAAATTCCACTTCAAAAAGCACAAAAATAGATGGCAATCTCAAAGAAAAACGCCATATGATAATTGCTATCCCTCTGGTTTTGAATGTAGACTGGATATTCACTGAAGGGCTTTGATATACAGATTAATCTACATTCCCTCCAACTGAATTTGGTTTTCTTCATTAAATGCCACCCAGCTGAATTTTGTAATCAAAATTAAGAAGTAGCTTTTCAACATTTTCAGAGGGGTTGAAGATCATATTACTCATGTTCAGTGGAAAATAATGACACTACTCCTAAAGAAATATAGAAGTATTTGCAATATCAAGACCCTTAATATCTTCTTTTCTTACCTTTACAAAATAGAAATGCTTAAAACACACATTGAAGAGCTTGGATTGGTATAAACACCAGCAGTAACAGGGTGTTTTACATCAAGTTGTACCGGAGGCTTTCAAACTCCATTTAATCCTGAGAAAAATTTATTGCTATTGCAGGTTTCAATTATTGGCAACAAGGGTTTCTCGGCTAATGTTGACAAGGAAAATCCATTTTCAGTGCAATTACAGAAGTATTGGCAGAGACATGGGAGATTATGTGCCATCACATGTCTTGAAAAGGTGCTGAAAATGCTTTTGTTCTGTACACGGCAGGATTAAATAATTTTTTGTCTGTCTGGCCTCTGCTGCTTCTCTAACATCAGAGTAATTAGGATAAATGAACTCCCATTTGACCCTCTTCAATGCCTGTGGTACATAAACCCAACCCATAAGATAACACAAGTATTACACTTAATCCCCAGTTCAGCAGAGCACTTAAATATATATTTTGAGACCCGATTTAAAGGTATGTTTAAAAAGAAACATTTCTTAATGGCACTGGTGAATTGGGGCCTTAACAGGCTTTCACGGTCACTGCTTGAGGAAGCCATGAGTTAATGTAAATCCTTGGGGAGCAGCACTTCTTCCACACCTCACACCAGCAACACAGCTGGACTGCCCAGCAAGCTCCGTCCCAGGGCTCTCGACATCCAGGCACTGCTCCACAGGGTGGCGAGATGCACAGAGCACTGCACAGCCACACGTGGAAGCAGAAAATCCCAAACACAAACCCAGAGAAAACTCTCACACCAAAGGCACTCTCCAGCAAACATTCTTTTCTTTGGAAATCTATTTTAATGTAGTCAGCGTCAGGATACCTCGTATTGTATAAGCAAACATTTTTATAAAGTCTGACACAAAATGGGAGTGCCAATATTTATTTGCCAATTAAGGCTTCTGCACTATTTTTCTTAATATAAAGTAGAACAGCTCATTCCATGAGAATATCCACCTATTTCAAGCAAGCTTGGGTGAAGAAACTGAGGCACTGGGTACCCCTAGAAGCCTTCATCGCTCCGTAGGAAGGAAAGGACCAGTATTTCATATATGCCAGCATGGTCTCAGGAAAATCACTTTCACAGACAATAGCTATCAGCACAGAAAGGCATTGAATGAAGTAAAGAGTCACTTAGGTAATTGTGTTATGAATTTGAATGTAACATTGCCTGATGACAATACAGGAAAAAAATACTATAAATGAAAACTTAAATTCAAATATAATGGCTTTGAACATTTTCTATAGCGTACCCAATGCAAATTGGTTTTTAACCATAAATAAATGTTTTGTGGATAAAGCCTGTAAGATCTGCTGGCAAAGATGCATGGTCAGAGCTATAAATATGTGGGAAAATCTAATAGTTCAAATTTACTCCAAAGGTCATCGGGAGTATAAATGTATTCTCAGAAAAATTATGCAGAAATTTTATCATTCTCTTCTTCACATGGGCTGAGATTGCAGGAAATAAGTAAGTCCTCACAAAATATAATGACAGGAAGAGAAAAATGCCTGTGCTGTGACTGAATCCAGTTTCTTCTAACAAATTATTATGTGCTCTGTGACATAAATTCCAACCATTAATCACTTCCATAGGCATGAAGCCAGAAGAATAGCACTATTAAGACCAGTTTCAGCTAACCCCTGAAATATTTTACTTTTGAAAAGGTTGCATTTTTCTAGACAAAGGAGGTTTACATGCAGCTTGGCAAGAAGTTAATGTGAAAAGGAAAAGCCAAAACAAAATCAGCTTACAACTGCAAAGCTTTGACTTCTGAATGAAATGGTTTCTTCATATGTTTTGCCTATATATAAGCCAGGAAACATATATAATCAGTGAGTTACAGTGCACAGATGTACTTAAGTCTTGTTAATGTGGGATGCAACTCTATCATAAAAGGAAAATATTTAGTCATTTACCTCACCAACATCCAATACTTGGGCCACAAGGAACATGCAAGAACTGTGTGTGCTTGCCAGATCAAAATATAAGAATAAACCTATACCACACAAGGTACCAAAGACTTTTCTTTTTCCTTTGCTTGCAGATGGGCACAAGGTCCCAGGAGAGATCTTGCATTGGGAGTGTTTCCAGGACGGCTATAAGAGTTCCATTTCACATTCTTGTCCATAATGAATGGGAATAAGCTACACTTTGTGGGAGTACATATCTGCTAATTAGCACCATTTCCTCTGAAATTATATTTTAATTAAACAACCTTTAACAGAAATCAGACTGATAGCAAGTCCCCCCAAAACGAGCACACAAAAAAGCCCCTGCCTCTTCAGCTGCAATGGCAGAGAGCTTAGATTCTCTGTCGTGGCTGTAAAATTCAAGACAGCACCACATAACAAAGCCCAAGAAAATTATTACAGGATTTCCGTATGTACATAAAGTAAATAAAAGCATGTGCAGATACTTCCCATCCTCCTATATCTCAATAACACTAGCCAATGAGCTATTAATAACATTTTTGACAGCAAGAGGCAACTTAACTTTCACTTCTTCTTTTGTTCTATACTAAACATTTATCCCAGGGAGTGGAATTTAAGTAGATATTGGGCATGTAAGGTTTTACACAGAAAGCTGAGCATTATTTATCATCCATTTATAGAATATTAACAGCTTCATGGTTCTTTTCCCCTTTTTTTGTCACTGATATTACACACTTTTTTCACTGCTGTGTCCACAGAATTAAAACTAGTAAATGAAAAGAAAATGGTACAAGGATGGTGAAGGTGAGCTCTGGGACTATGAAGCAGAGAGAAAAGTGTGTCCCTCTCCCATAGGATTTTCCCTCTCTCCAGATAGCACAGCTCAGAGCAGTGATGCCATGATGGAGCACCAGCACTGCTGGGGACTCACCATCCATGAAACCCGCTGGAGACATGTAGGAAACTTTCTCTTCTGTATTGCTGCATTTTGGTGCTCTTCCATCTCTCCACTGCTTCAATCTCCCCAAATAAAGTTTGCAATAAAAGCTATAAGAAGAATGAAGTGGCAATGCATTTCCTAAGAAGAACCAAATGCTAAGCAATAAAGCAATGCAAACCCAGCATTACTGATGTTCATTTTTTAAATACTGACAGAAGTACAGCATATCCTCTGACAGATTCTCTGTCCTTTGTGTGTCTAAACCATGGTACTTCACAAAGTCTCATATTAGCCTACTTTTTCATCTGTGTCACAAGAGTGATGATGCTGAGTTGGTAATAGACTTATCAGGAAAAACAAAAATTTAACTTTTTTGATATTTAAAAATATTGTGATTTTAAAATATTATTTTAAAAACATTTTACATTTAAAAGCAATACGTATTTTTATATATTTGCCCACTTTCTATATTGTCAGAAACCTGATTGGGGTTTTCTTAATCAAGAGTTTTTCACATAAAACACATTAGGAAAACACACAGGAAAACACAGTGCCAGAGTTAATTTTTATTCATTAAAGTAGATTTATCCTTTGTTACTTCAGGAAGGTGAAAAATGTGTCCTATCAGTTGGACAGGAAACAGTGATATGCATTCTAGTGCTTAGGCTGATGTAACCTAAGAGATGACACTACAGTTTCACTCCAAAATAGAACTGTGCCAAAGTCAGTCTGTATATAGAAATACCATCAATGATACTATAAATGGTCTCATCATAATGATAGATTGCTGAATTAAAACATGTCTAAAGTCACAAAAATGCAACAATTTTATATTTGCTTTCTGTTGTGTGAAGAAGTCACAAACTTTGCAGATGCAGAATGTCAGTAAGCATCTGAAGGAAAAATCTGCATTTGTATTCTGAGAACTCAAAGGCAGTTAACAGGAGTTTTGTAATTTATTGCCATCATGGGAATCATAACTTTCAGGAAAGCCTGTGAGTTTCTCAAACTATATTCCCAGCATCAACCTATTTACAGAAAGAATTTCAATGAGAATTACAATTATATGTGGGGCTGATGAAAAGCATCTTTTCCCACATTGGTGCTGCTAGAAAATGCCAGTCAAAGCATATTTCAGTATTTCCTATTTTAATGACAAGATTTGGGAATGCATACACACTGTTTCCAAAAAATAAAAAGAAAAGAAAGAAAGACAGAAATTGCTGAGTTTTATACATTTCATCACTTACCTTAGTGTCTTAATGTCGATACAAAATTCAGCATATCACAGCCAACTAAAAACATGAGTTGGTGAATACTTATATTGCACATTGGCCTCTGGAAAACTCTTGTCTACCATCAGTTATATCACTACAAAAATTGCTGCAACTGGTCTCTCAAACACATCAGTGTACTCAAAGTCCTGCTTCCACACACCTCTCTTTAAAATTATTTGGGTCATTTATGCAGTTACTGTATTTCTAGAGTGCTTAGCAAACACAACACTGCCAAAATGCCATTAACACAAACCTCGATTAGATGAATGATACTCTCTACTTCCCAGGAACACAGGATACAAAGAATGTTTAAGTAACATTTTCTAGTACTGCAAATTTTACACCTGTTTTTGTATGCGAAAAATAAAACCATCATGAAGTCAGAAATTTTTGCTCCTCTTAGCTCATCAATAAAATCATATCCATTTGAAAATGTTCCAGATGTGCATTTTATATGGAGGAGCTCTGCTTTGGATTTATTCCCCAAAAATAATAAAATCTGACAGGACTGACACCTTCAGCTGCCTCTTAAGTGCTTCCACAGTGTAACCACAGCAGTGCACCACTCAGCAACATACAAATTTCATAGAAATGTGAAGAGAAAAGCAATGTGATTTTGAAGAAAGTTTAAGGGAGAATTCACCATCCAGATAACACTTAATTTCTGTCTTCCATTCCACTCAGGACATAGATGCAGATACAGCAATTTTCAAAGTATTTTGAGACTGAGGCTGCATTTCCATCTCTGGCCAAAAGTCCTAAGAAGCCAAATATGAAATATATTTTTCCAAACATGTATTTCTGAGACTGGCAGAGAAATATTCCAACTTTTGGCACCACAATATTGCTGGGCACCAGCTGGTCCTGTCACATACGTTGAGCCACACACCTTTTACACCGGTACCTTGTATGTAACAGAGCTCCAGCCTGCTGTTATTTTATAATATTGTCCCAACCCTTAACACTACTGAAGGACTAATTTATGCTCCAAGTAACGTTTGAATATGATAGCCACAAGGGAAATAGCTGGGTCAAATGTTACCTGAAACTGGGATTCCATAATTAGCTTAAGCTGCTGGAATGCAGGCTGCCACCAACCGTCGTGTGCCCATTGCCTTCCTCTTGTGAGCACAAACAGCAGCCCACCAGAGTTCAGCTCATACTGGTTATGATCTACACACTGAGTTACTCAGTATGAATTTACATGAAAATGTGATTGTCTGTGAAAGTTTATCTTCAGAAATGTCTGCTCCTGAAATTCTTCAGGATGAGCTGCTGCACTTCCATCCACGTTCCTTCCAATGTAGCTTAATATGCAGTTTTTATACAAATCCTTGTAGAAAAATCAAACAAGAGAACCAGTTTAGGCAACAGTAAAGTTCTAAATGACTCCCAAGTCTATGAAAACTGCTAAAACTCCTGCTTAATGTTGGCTATCAAAGTGAGACTGTAAATCCCACCTTTTGAGGAAGAACGTCCAGCTCAAGCAATCTCAAGTTCTGCCCCATTACACACCCTCAAAAAAGCACACAAATCTTCAAAATAATCAGTGTAGCCATGTGTATTGCAAAGCAATCCAGAAAAACAGCAGTGTGACTATTGGGCAAGGGAGGTACATTTCCCCTGCTCTAATGCAAGAGACACACGCTAGGCACAGAAGACTTCCACAGGGGAACTCTCCACTGACTTGGAAAATCCAGTTTGCACCAGCAGCCCTAGGAGTTAAAGCTCCTACTGTGTGCATTTGCTTGTATTGAAGAAACAGACCCTGAGGCATTTGAATTTTTTTTTTCTTTTTTCCCTAAGTTGTGAGAGAAGCTTACTCTGAATTTGGGGAATTTTCTGGGCTTTTTACCTGAAATTACTTGTATCCCAGCCATGTAAAATCAGGTATCTCAGTATTGCTTTATACTAGGGCAGAGGAGTCCTCAGGCCGAGATCCAGTACCTAGAAAATACCTTGGAAGTGATGCTCCAGAAACTAGTTGACAGATTTCTCTCTCCTTTTGACTGTTATTCTTGAAAAAGGAGAAATTGATATTTGAATATAAAGGTAGAGGTTCCCCAAAAATTATAAAGTTGAAGTCTCATAAAGAACTATTAATTATGTTCATACTTTGTCACATCTATTGTTCTCTTCAGAAGCCTCACAGAGATGATTAAGGAGAATCTTGCCCCAGCTGTGATTTTCAGCAAAGTGGTAGCATCTAAAACATGCCTGCTAACTTTGGACATAGTGTTTTGAGGGAACAGCAGAACAGTTGGTGAACAATTATAGGTTTTGGCCAGTAATCAAAAAACGCCATTAAAAGGGTTCAATTGCAATTACAGTTATTTTCTTGGCAGGTATTAATGAATGTGTTTAATATTTTAGTGGAGATATTAGATTTCTAATTAGATTAGATGTCTAACACCAAGTATTAGATTTAAAGAATCAATCACTTTAATAGCTGACTCATTAAGATGCAGAGTCAACTACCTATGAAAATAATTTTAAAATCTATTTTCCTCAGGCAAAGATCTGTAAAAAAAAAAAATCAGTATTGAATAACTGGATTAGGATGCAAACAAATGCAGGTGTGCTCCAAATGATGCATGCTGCAGAATGCTCAATAAGATCTCACACATGAAAGTAGGCCAAGTTTGGTGATTTACAGTAGAAATTTACCTGGACACTCAATTTCTTAGCATAACTAATATTACTATGTAATTCTGGTTGCCTTTCTGCATGCTTAGTGTTACATATCTCTGAAACAGCCTTAAAAGCAAACACTGCTGTTAAAACATCTTCCTTTAAATTTAAGTGGATTTGACCTGTCAATTTGATGTGGCTCTGCTTTCCTGAAAAGCAAAAGGTTATGTCTCAACATGGATTTTCCTGTCCCCTTTGTTTACATAAGTTAGATACGTCAGTCTTGGAGGGTGTCACGATCCACTCTACAAGCAGGGAGTTGTGATGGTTCGTTTTACTGATCTCAGAGTGCAAAAAAAACAGCATGAAAGGATTTCAGTATTAATTAAAACAAATGCACCTGTTATTGAATGACCACAGCAAATGCGATAGAGGGATTAAGGGAGAGAAAAAGACAGAGAAAGAGACAGAGAGACAGAGTGGGGTTATAGCTACCAAATGGAGAGATGAAGTCCTTTGCAGTCCAGCCAAGGATCTGCCTGTTAGGTCAAGAAGACATCAAAATCTCTAGCTAACTCAGATGTTTTTATTTTGATAACTCTATTGAAAATTTTGAAGGGTGGGAAACAGATACAATAAAGAATAGATGTAACAGGTAGTCCATGTTCTCAGCAGTAAGCAAGAGCCATTGTGTTCTTGGTCCAGCGATCGGGTAGTGCTTGGCAAAATCTCGCTTTGGTCAGGTCGGCTCTCCCCCTCCCCCGTGTTAGGGATTTTAGTCTCAGTCCTTGGGAGGGGGGAACCTTCGATATAGGGGTCTCATGTCTCAGTCCTTGAAATGGGGCTTCATCCATCTCAGTCCATCCGTCACAGTAGTTGAAAAGCAGATGAGGGATTCTCAGTAAGGGACCACCAAAGGTTCCCCCAGAAAGACTATTTGGCCAAGAGGCGGGGGAAATTCACGAGCTATTGGAGCAGGAACCATGAAGCAGGTGCAAGCATTCAGGGCAAGTCATCTCCCTTTCCCAGGCTCAGTGTTCCATGGCAGCAAACACACCTGCAAACAATAGCTTGGCAAACCAGCAGGGTTCTCAGGATCTTGGTGAGCAACCATCTCTAAGCAGAATTCCGACCAGTGTCTTTTCAGTAGTCCTAGTTTCTGTCCTTTCTGTCCTTTCAATCGTGAGGCAGATGAGAGAAACTTCAGACAGCAACTTGCAGAGGACAAGAGCTCAAGCACAGCTGGTGTCTCAGCAGAGAACCTTTTCACAAGATCACAACAGCCCACTCAGCCAGCACATATCCTAAAGCTCCCTGTTATTACCAGTGGGGATATTCTCTTCCCAAGTGGTAGTGGGCTGCCAGCCACCACCAAAGATTACAGTGAGAGCAGTAAAACACTGCCACAGGTTGCCCAGAGAGGTGGTGGATGCTCCATCCCTGGAAACACTCAAGGGCAGGGTGGATGGGGCTTTGAGCAACCTGCTCTACTTGAAGCTGTCCCTGCTTATCACAGACTGTTAGACTAGATGCCTTTAGAGGTCCATTCCAACCCAAACTATTGTATGATGATTCTGTGCTTTGTAAAAGTCACTAACAGCAGTCCTTGTAGTCAAAACCTCTGGAGTTCAACATACAGTGAAACACGAAATTCATTCTTTTTAAATGAACAGGGGCTGCTGAGCTGCTTTATTGCTGCAGGAGAAGGGATGCTTCTGCCTTCTAAGTCACAGCATTAACTTCTGGCATTTATACAATCTCAATTCTAAAAGCATTGGAAACATCTAACCCAAATTCCACTTAAAAAAAAAAAAAAAAAAAAAAAAAAAGAGCAGTTTTTAGGTTTTTCCAAACATTTTCAAAACAGGAGATGCTGACAACAGTGTGGAAAAAATCCTGAATACAATCAAAGATGATTGTCCAGCCCATAGTCTCTGTACAGGCACCACACACCAATTAATACTACTCCTTGTCAAAGTAAAAATCAAGTTTTAAAAGGAGCATCTAGCTAAAAATTCAATTGTGATTATCCAAATCTATGTCTGACTAATGAACCACTGTTCTTCCTGCTAGTATCTAAGAATGTCAAGATTACACAAGATTCACTGATGTTTTAAAAATGGTATTTAATTATTAACACTAAGATCACTCAGTTAAAAGCTCTGTCTTCGACTCTTTTCTCTGTTGCTGGACCAAGTGTAGTATTTAGGGAGCTGTGGGAGTCTTTTCTCACTGCTGTTCCAGAGAGGCGCCTTGAAGCAACATGGAAGTACTTTGCTGTGTCTGGAGCCATGAGCTTTGTTTCTGCCTTATGCAAAGTGAGCAGCAACAACGTATCTGACATACATCTCCTGAGACTCAATGCTGAAGAAGCTGACTTCAGACAGCTAAATAATCAATCTTATGAATAAGCAAAGGATTTGCTGCTGACCCACTTCCCAAGGAGCCTGCATGAGGCTGACTACACTCTTGTTCTATCAGCACCACAACAAACATCTCACCAGTTTCATCCTTCCCTCCATATTTTTCAGCACTGTGAAGCTCCAGGAGGCTCTTGAAAGCCACTCAGCTGTGGGAAAAAGGTCTGGGAAAACTAAGGGCTGCTCAGCACTTTATGGCCCAAAGGCCCCTTAGTGCCTTTGGTGTTTTTGTCTGAAGATGGTGAAAGACTCCAGTTACCTCAAGTTTCTTGCCCCAGCCCCTGTGCAGGACACTGCAGGAGTTGCATGCAGCCCTTCACATTGGGGTCAACACGTGTGTGATGGCAGCATGAGGAAATGAGGTGATTTCAGCCATGCCTGGTGCCTTTTGAAGCCCCTGTAGACAAAACCTGGGTGCAAGCAGTGCCTGAGGGCGAAGTGTGTCCTCCTCTCCTCCCAGCTTTGTTAGCTGCTCAAATAAAGAGGGCCATATCTGTGCGGGTACTTCCGTGCTGATGAAGCTCTCCCAGCAGAGACAAGACTGCATCGACATCAGGGGAGGTTTGCTGGCCTGGTTTTATGGGTGAGCCTTCACATACACATCTCTCACAGAAATAATCAATGCCTTCAGGGTTTTCTGCCAGCTCCTCCTCCCTCTATCCTGCCCTTGCTATGTGCCCATCCCAGTTGTGACATATGTTCCACAAATACAGGGTGCCATTCCTTATACATTGGAATTTGTCCAGGATGCTCCAAGGTTCTCAGGGTATGGTCTGGCTTTGCAGATATAAGGAAATATAAAGAAGCTCAGTGCTTTCACAGAGGAGCAAATGGAATTGAGATTGATACTCTAAGAGCCATAAAATGGCACCAGACACATTAGGCATCTGCATGCCACCCTTATTTCCACTGACAGTAACGGTTGCTTAAGCACTTTGTACACATGTAGATACCTATTTACAGACACTCAAGTGCAGTTATTTTCATCTAGAGCTGAATCCTGCTCTTCAATCTCTGCAGGACAGACCTCACCATGAGCTGAAAAGCCACTGCTATTTTAAGTATTTAGGGGTTTTTTTGTCCTTTAGCAGCATACATACTATTAATGTTGTTACACGTGGGAGTTCTAATCAGGATTGAATTCAACCAGACACTCAAACAGAAGTAAGCATATCTGACCTCAACTTTTCAAAATGCCAGGAAATAAAAGATTCAGAATTAAAAGTGATCATAACAAAATAAGTTCAAATGTTGAGATAAGCTAATTTGTCTCGGGTTTTAGATGACAGAACGACGGGCTGTTACAGGTGATGTAGGCTGTTCAGTGAGGACAACTGAAGACAATTAAAGCACATTGGAATTTGTACAGAAAGAGTAGTTAAGGGTTTTATAAACAGAGTCCATAGAGAGCTCCAAATATTCAGGCAGCCCTAACTGCTAAATTGAAAATGGACAAAATAATAGCAAACTCAGAGCAGACTATGCTTTGATGTTTTGTTCAGAGAAACAAACTGAAGAATAATCTGCCTTCTGTTTCACAAGGTAGTGCAGTTATTAAATTGGTTTTGTTTGTAACCTTACTTCCATGAAGAAGAAAAAGAAATCCCTTTTTACATAAAAAAGGAAAAATTGCCTATATCTGGGCTGTCAGTGTAGCATTTCATATTTTCCTAGGATTCGGTCTTACACGTGGAATAAAATGGTAATGCTCTTTTTTTAAACTTCAGCAGCTACTGAAATAAAAAAGGTGCGATTATAAGCAAAGATAGATTCCAGACTGATCCTGACCTTAAAATATAAAATCTCTCAGCTTGCTAAAATAAGATGGCATCCTTGAAAGACATGAGACTTCTATAAATGGGCAAAAACCTTGAAAGAAGACTTTTAAGACTTTGCTAGGATTATTAACTACCAGCACTACCCTATTAACTGCAGAGGTATATTTATCCTGAAGTCTTGTTTTCAAAAGGAATTGGACTCACCCTGAGCCCATTCAAAATGTCTCACCCAATCACATGAATCAAACCAACATGTCTGTTCAAGAGCTGTTCACAATCCTTAAAATAAAGGTCACAGTGATGGACTACTGCCTAGTGCCACCAGATAGCTCTGTTCCTAGGCACAGCCCATTTCTTATTGCAGCTAGACCTCCCCTGAGAATAGGATCCAAAACTAACCTGTCATATCTTACCAGAAATGCACATGGTTTAAAACAAAATTTTAAAAAGGAGATAATTGAGTTACAATAGGGCTAGGTGTAATGAAAAAAATATAATGCAGACGGGATTTCACAGGAAAAAGAATGTATCATTATTAGGCAAAGATGTGGGCTGTGGGAAACCAAAGAAACATTGAGAGATGCTTTTCGTCCTGGAATAGCTTGGCTTTGTGACCTGCTTGCTAAAGGGTAGATTCTTTCTCATGAAACTGTAAGTACTAAAGAAGATAAACTCTCTTCCCTTGATCAGTGGATTTGAAAATTCACCATCAGGGATTTTACAGAAACAGATGGCACATCTGTCTCTGAGTCTCCTTGTTATTTTCCTGCCCTGTAAGAACATCATGATGGATTTGCACCTGCATATTGTACACATTGAAATATAATTTGGAATAATTTTACAATTACGTGATTGTCTCCACTTCCCATGGAAAACCTTGTAACTTTGAGTCTAAGGATAATTTCATAGTAACTCATGGAATCATAAAATGGTTTGGGTTGGAAGGGACCTTAAAGATCATCTAGTTCCAATCCCCCTGCCTGAGGGATTGGAACTAGACGGGCAGCAACACCTTCTACTACACCAGGCTGCTCAAGTTGTTCAACCCAGCCTTGAACATTTCCAGGGGTGGGGCATCCACAGGTTCTCTGGGCAAGCTGTCCCAGTACTTCACGACCCTCACAGTAAAGAATTTCTTTTTAGTATCTAATTTAAAACTACTGTCTTTCATTTCAAAGCCATCATCTCTATCACTACACACGCTTGCAAAAAATGTACATCTCTGGCTCTCTTGCAGGCCCCCCTTAGATACTGGAAAGCTGCTACAACTCATATTTCTTCAAATTAGGGGTCCTCAGGATCACACAATTACATGATTCCTTTAACTTAGGAAGCTATTTTGAAACTGAGAGACCAAAGCTCACCTGGGGATAAATTAATGGTTAATGGCCATGCGGATGCACCTACACAATCTAACCTTTCTCCTCTGTTTTCCCACATTGCTCTGTATCCATGTGTGCTGCACTCTCCTGAGCACAAATTGCCTGGATGTTACCTCCCTCTGGAAAGGTTGGCAGGCAGCCACAGGGCCCCATGTGTGACCCTGTGCTCCTGGAACCACACTGCAGCAATACTCCAGCAGTTGTGCCTTACGCATTTGTACAGAGCCACGCAGAGGTCATGGACTTGGCAGTCTGGGAAGAGGAGACCATTTAGTCCTGCCTCAACAAGAGCCGTGATGATGTGAAGATACACAGATGTATATCAAAGCCATGCTGAGAGGGGTCACTCTGGGAACACTGCTCAAAGCAAACGAAGGGCCTCTGGCACAATGATTTAAAAACAAACCGCTGGAAAGAAGCAGAATCCTGGCAACGTTCCAAGTACCTTTCCCAAGTACCTCTGAGCAACAGATGGAGTTTTTCCAGCAAAGCCACCGGTTATGTATAACGCAGACAAAAGGCACAGAGGAGTTCATGGTCCTTACCAGGCCTCCAGTGACAGCGAGCTTCCTCTCCCCACACTGGAGCCCGGAGCAGAAGCTGGGAGAACAGAAAGCTCTTTCACCCCTGCACGCACGCACACGGAGCGGGAGCGTCTAGCCAGCCCCGAGCCAGCCACTGTGGGACTGCCGTGGTTTCAAATAAAAATAGTGTGATGGAGGTATGTTTATGAAAACATCAAATACAGAAAAGAAAGGCAATGTAAAACACATTTTCCTTTTCATAAGGCATTTTTAGCATTTTACAAGGTATACTTTCCCAAGTGAGGAATGGAAAATTGCTAAGACATTGAAAGCACTCAAGCAGACAGACTCAGTGTCATTAAATGTTCATTTAGTACAGTCATTCCAAAGAACTCCATTCTGTATGTGCTTGCAAGTAACAAGACCTTAAGACGAGAACGATGCTCTCTTTTGGCATGAAAATGGCAGCCTTTATCAGTGTTGCAGAGGTAAAAAATTTTCCATTCCCATCTGCAACAGCTCTGGCAGATTGTGCTCCTTGGTGGTGTCACTAGGTGATTTTGCTGCTTTGTCTCTTGCCTGGCCGAATAAGCTGATTACTGACTCTTGGTGGCTTCCATCAGACCAACATCTTCCACACGGGAGGTGGGTGTGTGAGTGCAAAGGCTCACGTGCCTGCTTCCTGCCATCTCCTATCTCCCAGCCTGTGCCTAAACCCCAGGCTAACTATTCCACAGCTTTGCCCTGATTACTCTTAAAAGTACTCAAGCTTCCACCCTCAATATTCCCTAGTGCAGTTTAGGCCATGCTACCTCTTATGTGACACTTTCTCCACAACTGGAGGACTGCAACAGCCTGAAAAAGAATATTTGAAGGCTACTGTTATATCTGTCCTTCAATTGTCTCAAGCCTCAAACTATTTGCAGGAGTCAACTCCTGCACCAATGCTCTGAAATGTTCCATTTCTCACACAGAACACCTCTAAGAGGTACTTTAAAGGAAACAGCACTGCATGTATTTGGAGAAGGCAACACCAGATGCTTTACCAGAACTCTAAATGCTTTTTCTGGGAGAGCATCAGTGTTATTCTTCTGCAGAGGCAGATGCAAGAAAGTACACAGCATAACTGTTTCCAAACAGTTACCATTCAGCAGTGTGAGCAAACTGAAAGATCCTACTTGCAGCAACTGAAAAATGCAAAATGATGGTAAGAAAATGATAAATACTTCCCAGAATATAAAGTCTTGCTCATAATTCTTGTCTCTGCAAGTGAAAGTGACTTTTCTACTAAGTCACCTCAGTAGAAAAGCTGCTCAAGATTATTTCATCATGAAATCATAGAATTTATTTACTTCTCCCTTGAGAAGCTGAATACAGTTCAGGCCCCTTTTTTCCAATTTTCAAAAGCACTTCTAGTCAAATGTATTACATATATTTCTAAAGTGTCTGTTGCTTCAGTTTCTTGGCGCACTTTAGATAATATTCAAGAGTTAAACAAATACCCTGCTGCACAGGTTACCCACATCCCCAGATGGTGCCTTTTGTGATTGCTCAGTGTGAGCTCCCACACGTCCGACTGCACCATGCGCTTTGTGAATGCCTGAGAAACGCCGGGCATCTTTGCTTTCTGCTCAATTACACCGAGTTTGAAGGACGGGACACGCAACTAGGAGAAGACCGAGGTAAAATTCTGCTTTGCAAGAAAGGTTACTGGAAGTGAAGCTCGTCCCTGTGGGACACAGGCGGACGGGAGCATCAGCCCCACCGCCGCTCCCTCAGGCACCGCCGAACAGGCAGCGTGTGCAGCTGCACCACCGGCCGGAGGGCAGCGGGGTGCGGCTGAGGCGAAGAGCAGCCCAAGGGCTGGGTTTTCCAGGCACTGGAAGCCCCGCAAGGTCCTTCAGAGCTCAATTACACACGGCCAGCCCGCAGCGCCAGCCACAAAGGCCGCACCCGCGATCGACGCGCTCGGCCGCTCGGCGGGGCGCCCTGCTCGGTGCCACGCCTCCCGGAAGCGCAGACGGACGGCGGCCATGGCGGCCATGGCGGGGGAGCAACGTTACCCGCGGAGCTCCATCGAGGATGACTTCAACTATGGCAGCAACGTGGCCTCGGCCAGCGTCCACATCCGCATGGGTGAGGACTGCGGATGGGTGGGAGAGCCGCACGGCTCCGCTGCAGCCCCCCAGCTCTTGCGGAGAGGTCCCGTTGCCCGCAGTGGCGGGGCGGTGAGGGGATGCCCTGCGCTCCCGGCAGGTGCCCCTGTGACACCCCGGTCACCCCCGGCCTTGAGCTGCACTCGGGCTCCGCGCAGTGTTTTAACCTGGCCGAAGGTTGTGAGTGCGGAGCCAGGGCGCTGTTTAGTCCAGGTCAGGCATCAAGGGTGAGGGGCTGCCGCGGGCGGAGGCTTTTGTCGTTTAACCGCGAGTGAAGGGGGTGGGTGTTCTCCGGAGAGCGGGTACCCGTGTACCCGGTAGCCTGCGGGCTTCAGACCTGGTTCTTTTCAGCGTGATGAGTTTTGGAGTCCAGACATGACCCATGAGATGCGTAGTCCCTGCAGAGACGCACCTCCCCGAGGTGTGGAGGGAAAGCCTGGACGTGGCAGTGGGTGCCATGGACTGTGACACGGCGCTGTTGGACTCTGTGCCCTCACAGGTCTTTTCCAAGCGTATTCATTCTGTGATTCATAAATACTAGAATTAGTGACTGTAATTACAGAAGTGTAGCCATGAGACTGAAGGATTGGAATTTCTTCTGAGAGGTGTTAAAACTTTTGTTTCTTCCAAGCATTTGCCATGCCTTCCATGTTAACCCTCTGTCAGTTAGGTCCATTAGGCACCAGGAACATGATGGAGAAGGTGTGCTGTCAGTATAGTGAGAATGGGTGTACGTAGGTCTTAAACTGATCCAAAGTAAATTCCTTGCAAGTGTTTTTATATTTCTTTTGTCATCATTGTTAATAGTTAAATAATGGTGTCCAGGAATAAATGCAATTTTGCTGTAATACTGTGTCAGGTTCTCAAAGTAAAATGGCTTTTTACGACTTTGTCTGTGCTTTTTCACTATGACTTTATAACAGTTCCCTCTGAAAATGAAAACTTGTATCTGATTTACTGTTAAACTTTGAAGCTGTAAGCCAAAAGTGGTTTCATTTTTATTTTCCTTTTCCAGCATTTCTGCGAAAGGTGTACAGCATTCTTTCTGTTCAAGTTCTGTTGACCACAATCACATCTGCAATTTTCCTATACTCTACTGGAGTGCAGGCATTTGTTCATGAGAGGTAAATTCTAAGATGAAATGCAGTTGTTTAGAATGTGTTAGGTATAAATTATGTAAATTGCTGCTACACTTTGTAATCATTTTTATAATCTGTGGGTTTGTTGCTGTAATAGATACTTTTTAAGTTGATTAGGGAGTAACTTTTCTTCTCTGACATTTTTCTCCTTGGTTTACTATGAAAACCATTATTACCTTTTTTGTTGTGTTGTTATTTTAATCAATGCTTTATTAATAGTGCTTATTTTAATATTTATGCTGTGCAAACTTTTACATGAGTGGCAGAACATCTCAGTTACTGACATTTCTTGTTTTACAGTCTAAATACTCTTAGAATCTCTTTGGAATGCTGTTGTTTATAGGTGCCTGTTCCAAAAAGCAGAATCATGTCTTATTCCTCTTCCTCCCTCTCCCATCTTCTTTTTCCCTTACTCCCTCCCCACTCCCCCAAAAGAATTAGTCTGCTTAAATTCCTGTGGGCGTGCTTCATTTTGCCTCTCAGATTTTCATGATAAAATAAGTCCCAGAATGTAAACTGTGGTGAACAGGCCAGGGAAAAGACCAGCTGGGAAAGGAGAGCACCGAGTATAGCTTCAGTTTTCCTCCAAATGCACTTTTGGACTTCTACTTTCACTTTAAAGCCCAAATATAAAGGAGGAATACACACTGCATGAAAGTTTCAGTTTCTGTATAACCTGTAGTGTATACAACAGTGGTTGTAAAACTACAGTTTTCTACATAAACCCGATAATTTAAAATTGTCCTACTTGCTTGGAACTGTTGAGATTTTGTGTTTCATGTTGGCCCCATTTTTCTTGGAGGGCTGCTTGAATGATTTAGCAATACTTACTGGTCACTACTGATTTTTTTTGGTGCAGTTAGTGCATATGTTTGTTGCATCCAGGTGCTTATGGGAAATAGTTCTCTGAATATGGAGTTCAGAACAGGCAAAACAGTACATATACTTTAATGCTTTTACTTTGTATGGATGGATTTTCTTCTTTGTATGTGCTCATTTCCAGGTCATGGATTACTGGGCAATCTTCAGCTTTAGTATGAAAAAGTTGTCTTTACTTGTGGCTGTGCTATTTTTAACTGATTATCTGTAGTAGTATTCTTTAAACAGTTTTATTGTAAACTTGTGTTACATTTACTTTGGATATATTTTCCTAGATGGTCATTTAAAAATTTGAATTTATATAAACTATTCCATAGTCTTATAGATATTTAAGTTTGATTACTTTTTTTTTTTAATATGGAATTTTACAGGCCTGCCTTGCTTTTGATATCTGGGTTTGGATCTCTGGCTGTAATCGTGGCACTGACCCTCTACAGACACCAGCACCCTGTTAATTTATACCTGCTGTTTGGATTTGTAAGTGTTTAATTAAGTTAAATTATTAATTGATTAATTAATTCAATGTAATAGCCCCTTGAATATCTTGCATTGTAATTAATTCCTTGAAACTAGAGGTATGTAATTTGTTTTTCTTGTATTCCTTGAAAGACATCCTATATATTTATGAAGGTCTGAGTTACTTTTTGGAGATTCTGCCCACAGGTTGTTCTTACATAGCAGGCACTTCAGGTTTCTTTCAGCATCTTTTTAGAAAGAATGTTAGAACTTGGAACCACGTTGAGCAAGGGTTATTGCATGTGTGTAGAAATCTATCTGCTCTCATTGTTCTGTTGATGTCAGGGATTTTTTCTATGCAACTGCTCGGTAGGAAAGGAGGAGGTATTCCTGTTACCTAAATTGTTAAATGGACAGCCTTCAGCAGAGACCCAAACCAGCCATATAATTTATTCTTCCAGTTGTCTTTTTGATGCTAAATTCTGAGCATGTTTCCAGCACAGGCAGATCTGTCAGAGCTGTCCTCAAATTTTAGTCTTCTGCCTGATGTTGTATGTAGATCCACGCTAAGAGTTGCTCTTGGATATTTTGGATTATGTAGCAAATCAGTCTTCTGAAAAGAAGTCACAGTAGCTCAATTAAAATTTGATGTTTCAAGAGTTGCCTAAATTGTGTTTGTGATAAAACAGAAAGACAGCTTTGCTGTGAAGTAAACAGATTATTTAAAGGGTAAGTGTGGAAAGGAAACTGATGCAGACACTGTTAGACAGCTGTCCAACAAGATATTACAAATATATTACTTTTATAGCCCCTTGAATAGTTTGTCAGAAGTGTCATATAAATGCTGTGCGCTTACAGTAGGAAATGTAAGTGACATTTTTCTATAGGGAAAGTCTGTCACTCATTTTCACATTTTATTGTACTTTTTTAATGTAACACAACTTCCAGCGCAGGAGGACAGTGTGATTGCCATTTTCTTGTTGAAAATTAAACATGTTTTCATACAGAAAGATTTAACAGGACACCTAATGTTTCATGGTTTGATTTTTTTCTTACCCTCCTCTTTTTTTGGGTTTGCTTTTTGTAGACTCTACTGGAAGCACTGACAGTTGCCATTACAGGTAAATAGTTGCCATCCTATTGTCTGATTCCATAAAGAATTTGGAAAATGAATCCATTATATTGTACTAATTGCCATTAGGGTTTTCTAGATGTGACTAAAATGATAATGAATCCTGTTTGAAAATTTCAATGACAGTGATAGGAGTTCAGCAAAACCAGGAAATCAAGGGAGAAAACTGAATTCTGATTCAGAAATGAAACGGCATAAACTTGAAGTGAGAAATTGGGGAATCCATTCTTTCAGTATAGTTAAAAATGTTCTCTTTCATAATGTTCAGATCGATCTTAAAAGTTGAAATAGTCCTACCTGCCCCCTCAATTTCCTCAAAGGGAATCTGAGTTTGGAGAATTCTGTGCTTCATGGTCAGGGTTGAAATGAGGCAGTGTGCAGTCACATCATGGCATCATCTTGAACTATACCTTAGTGCATAAGATGAAACCTCTTCATTGTGGCCTATGATATCCTGATTTGGGGAAAGGAAAGAAAAAGGAGGAAGGAGGGAAGAAAAAGATTGCACATGTTTCTGCTATCTTTCCCTTCCTGTCCCCTAATCAAAACTTCGAGCATTCTTAGGGGATTGTTTTATTTTTCCCCTTGTTGCAATATTGTGAAAAATTCATACAGTTTTTTTCCTTAAGATCTCTGTTATCTGTGCTTAAAATCCTTTTGCTTTGTTTTGTTGCTGTGTTCATAATTCTGACTAGGGAAGACCTTTTGTTTCCATTTAAGAAGCTACAGCTATAAAGTAACTGTCAAACTTAGTACACGATCCCTGAGTCCTATGATCATGAATTTGAAATGCAAAGACAAGTTCAGGCATAATTTACCAAATTTTGTTCACAGTTAAGTTTAAATTTCTGTTTCCTCAAAAGATAACTCAGCAAATACATAGGGTGGAGTTCTTTAATTGACAGATTACTCTTTCTGTTTATAGTGAGTTTCTATGATGTCTCCATCGTCTTGCAAGCCTTTATTCTTACTACTGCTGTATTTCTTGGATTGACTGCATATACCTTGCAGTCAAAGAGAGATTTCAGCAAATTTGGAGCAGGGTATGTTGTCATATTTATGATTTTTTTAAATTATTTGTTGTTGTTAAGGTTTTGGGTTTTTTTTCTTTCTTAAACCAAGCTTTGCAGGTATAGTAAGGAATACAGGTCAATAGAACCTGCTTCAAGGGAATGGTGAGGGTTATTTATTTAAAATTATGCATTTTACCCACTTCTGATCCTTGGTAAATTCTTTTCAGTGATAAAGAATCTTGAAACAATTAGAAAACTAGTTTACATGGATTTTTCACTGAGAGAGAAGGCAGATGTTTCAAATCTTTAAAAAAATTAAAGTTAGAACATAACTTTTGACAACTTTACAAAACCTTTACTGCTGAGACCAGTAAACAGTTGGCATCTTAAGAATTCCAGACATTTACTTGCCATATATATTGTGAAGAGATTTTAGAAAGGAGGATATTTTAAGTTAAGTCTAAAAGAATATATATTGTTGGTCACAGTGTAATTTATTTTCTTTCAGCCTCTTTGCTTGTTTGTGGATTTTAATCATCTCAGGTTTCTTGAGGGTAAGATATTTTGTGTTCACAGTTCAAAGATATTCACAGTATCACAGAATGGTGTGGGTTGGGAGGGACCTTAAAGATCATCTATTC
The DNA here is from genome assembly GCF_047830755.1 of Zonotrichia albicollis. Taxonomy (NCBI): domain Eukaryota; kingdom Metazoa; phylum Chordata; class Aves; order Passeriformes; family Passerellidae; genus Zonotrichia; species Zonotrichia albicollis. The sequence goes on from NC_133822.1 coordinate 50,592,263, forward strand.
TACCCCCCTGCCATGAGCAGGTACACCTTCCACTAAATCAGGTCACTCAGACCTGTTACTGACTTCTACTGTAACTAAAAGGTTTGGATCAGCCCACTATAGCTTAATGAAAGAAAATTGTTAGCCAGATCCATTACTGTTCTACATCATGCTGGTCATCATTTAGCCACACATTTTCAAGTTAGATTTTTGTTGGGTGCTGTTCTTGCCGACATAAAAGGGGTATTTGGGTTGATTGATGAAATTTGTCAATTGAGATCCACTACTTGATGAAGAGAATGTGAAGGACATTTGAGATTTAATTATATTTTGGTTTTCTAGTTTTCTAGTCTGCTGTTAGTATTCTGGAGACCAGACCTTCCTCCCTCTTAAGTGGAGGCACTTTTACTCAGTCAGAGATTGTGGGACTGGAGAATATATGGAATAAGAGCCTTGATATATCACCGTAATACTGTGGTTTTGTGTACATAACAGTAGAAAGACTGTGTTTTAAATGTGGCATATCATTATGCAGGGATTTTAATATTTTAAAAAATGAAATTCACAAGTATCTTTTTCATATTTTATCTGCTTCCAGCTGTTTTTCTATAGTGAGACAATAGAGTTGGTGTTTGCTGCTGCTGGAGCTCTTCTGTTCTGTGGATTTATTATTTATGACACTCATCTGCTGATGCACAAGTTGTCCCCTGAAGAGTACATACTGGCTGCAATCAATCTCTACTTGGACATCATAAATCTGTTCCTGCACCTGCTGCATTTTCTGGAGGCATTTAATAAAAAATAGTCAAAAGCAGAGTGGTTTGACTACAGCACAATTAAAGTTAAGTTTATGGATGATCTGCAGACTCTGTAGTTCTGCCTTCTAAAGACCGAATCTTTATTATGTTTGCATTCCATGCATATTGGTCTCTCCTTAGGGGGAAAAATGCCTTTTTACATAGCTACAGTTCTTCTCCAGACCATGTATATTATGTAGTTAACATGCTGTCTTCATTACAGTTACTTTTTTAATCACTTAATTTGCAGTGCAATTAATGATTGAAATTTTGCCAACTCCTGTTTACTTCAGAATAAGCTTCCCTGCTGTTCTGTTGCTGCTGAAAATGTTTCCTTTGGGATTGATCATTCGTTTATGTACCACATAAGGGTAGCATGAGTTTATCATTGTGCAATGTTTCAGTAAGATAATTTTTTTTTTGTTTGGTAAATTGAAATGCTGTCTCTGACAGAGGTATTCTGTCCTAGTTAAGGGCTGTCACTATGGAAGCTGTGAGGGTGTTAAAACAATTAAAGGGAATATTCTTTATTTTAGTACTATTTATTGCCTATCAGTGTTCTGAAAAATCATTTGGAGATTGATTATGGCATTTTATCAACTTATGTATAATAAAACTCACTGTGTGTCAATAAAAATTGGAAAGCCTTTAGTCTGTTCTTGGAGAACTTCGGGATGCTGAGAATGAGCGCTGCAGACGGCTCGGTGCTGGCAGGGTGGACGTGCTGGGACTGTGGCTGCTTCCCACGCTGTGGGATGCTGGAGGGGCAGGCAGCATAAAAACGGTTTTGAAAGGCTTCCTTCCTATTCGGTGAGGGATTGTTACTGCTCTCAGTCCTGTCAGAGAGGGGTGCGAGACGAGGAATGCCGTACTTGGGGAAGGTGCGCGTCCTGCCCGCCCCACGCTGCCACCGAGTGCGCTTTCCGTGAGGCCTTCCAGCTACCACTGTGGATGGGTTGAGTGAGTGTGATAGCCTTAGGATTTCATTCAGAACCGCGGGGCAGGAGCTAAGAACAAATCCCTGCTTTTTACGTTGTGATGGAGCACACGTTTATCCTTCCACGCCTTCCGCTCGCCCCGGCCGCGCAGCGCCGTCCGGCGCAGCCCCTCAGGGGCGCAAGCGGGAATGCGGCTGCGCGCTCGCTCCGACACTTACGGTAGAGCCCATCTGCCCCCGCGGGCCGCCGGGCGCCTCTGTGTGCGCATGCGCGGGCGAGCCGCGTGGCCTGGCGGGAGTGTGTGTGGCGGCCTCGCGCGCGGCAGGTGAGCGGGTGGCGCACCCCCCCCCCGAGTGCGCGCGTCCCCCCCCCGAGCGCTGCCGCTTCCCTCCCTGCAGGACATGGCGAAGAGCCTGAGGAGCAAATGGAGGAGGAAGATGCGGGCGGAGAAGAGGAAGAAGAACGCGCCCAAGGAGCTGGAGAGGCTGAAGAAGATCCTGGGAACCAAAGCGGATGTCATCATGGAGGAGGTCAAGGAGGTGGCGACCGTGGTGCCCCCCGAGAAGGTCCTGGAGGCGAAAGGTGAGTGCAGTTGCTCCCTCCCCGGTGCGGCAGGGCCCCGGTGCTGTTACTGCCCTCTGGCTCTCACCGCCGCCATCAGCCGTGAATGCTTGTTACAGGAGAACAGGCACTCGGCAAGCCTGTGTTTTAAAGCTAAAACACTGACTCTGTTCCTCTCGCAACACCGGCATCCATACTGTCAATACTGCATCCGGTCACTTGCGGAACAAGGTTATTAACATTTGGTTTTAGTACGTAAAGTATGCAATGTTTTGTATGGAGAAACATCTCTGAGACCCTCAGGTGAATGTGAATTCACCAGTTAGCAGTTGTTCCAATCACAGCATTATGTTTGCTGCCGAACTGTCCTAATTTGAGGAGGCTGCTAAACATAAAGTAGTTGGGGTAGGAATAATACGGGCCCAGTTTCTGAATACTAACTAGTGTTGCATTGCTGCATGGTGCAGGAGTGGATGGTATTAGATGTCTATAAATAATGCCATCTTCCTCCTTGTGTCTGGAATTGTATGTAAAATGTAAAGAAGTAACCCAGGAAGGGAAAACAGATGTTTTCAATGGCTACATACTGGCTGGGAGGCAGAACGACACCTTCTCTTTCCAAAATTGATGTCCAAACTAAATCATAGTCTTATTTTGATTCTCCAATTTGTGGCACTTAAGATGTTCTGATACTGGAAATGGAAATAAAATGGTATATATACTTGTCCAATTAAGGTTAGCTTCAAGTATAATCTGTAATTTTGTCCATGGTTCAGATTTGTCCTAGAAACCAGGTGTAAAAGTTATTCTTTAAAGGTTAATTAGAATTGAATTTCCAAAATGTTTTGGAACACTGTCAGACTTCTGATGCTGAAGGAGAAATCATTCCTTTAAACCTGGTTTCTGAAATAAATACATGGCTATCTGTCATTTTTGCACCTCCTTCCAACTCTGCTGGCAACTTCTCTACAGTGGCCAGTTTCAGCTGGCTTTTTCAGAGAGATAGCAGCCTCAGAAATACCTAAAAAAATATGTATTTTACAAAACAGCTACAAGTTTTGTGAAAATAATGGTGTTTTCTTTGAGAGGACTTTTCAGGACTAAGTGTAGGTGCTCGCATTGCCAAGTGTTATGAGAACTGAAGTAGATAAAAACTTCACCCATAATATGTACTTACTGCAGACAGATAAATAATTTTCCAGCCGAAGAAAGTATCTAGGGAAATATTACAGACATCTTACCCTATTACTTTAGGGTATTGTTTACAGCACACTGTGATTTTTTTTCTTCCTTTTTTCTTCTTAAGAAAAAATAATATAAGGTCTGCTGTGCTGGATAGGCTTTTGGTTCTGCCACCAGCACCTGTGCTCATTCTCTGCTGATTCCAAGTATTTGCAGGCCCCCCAGTTTAGGGCTCCATAAGCATATCTCCGATGCAGGTTCCTGTAGCCTCTCAACCTCAGCTGTTGAAGCAGCATGTTGGCCTTTTCCTCCTGAGCTTTGTCTCCCAACATTAGACAAGCAGTAAAAGTCTTTTTTCCTCTCCATAAAACTTGTGGTAAAGGCTTGAGTTGCACACATATGGTTTAGGAACAAGGTTGGGATGAAATTACAGAGCACAGTTGCAGTCAGTACTTAGCAAGGTGCTCCTCTTGCACTTCCTTATCTCCCTGGGACATGACGTTCATGGGATGTTGGGCAGCTGGGGACACCGTTCTTGGGAGTGACCATGTCATGGGCAGTCTTCCTCATCTCTTGGGAGTGACCATGTCATTGGCAGTCTTCCTCATCTCTTGGGAGTGACCATGTCATGGGCACTCTTCCTCATTGTAGGGATTAATCCTCTCCTTCTGCCTGTCAGTGTGTTAGATGTGATGTCATGCTCACACCTTGAGGCAAGTGTGGCATCACTGGCTGATAATTACTGCTGTCATTGTATTTCACCTTTTCTCCTTACTATTCTTTTTACTTGTATTCATTTTCCACTCAGAATAATTTCTTAGAGCAGATCTTAAATGTTACATCTTAAAAAGTGTGTAATTGTGCATATCTTTCAGTAAGCCTCTGGCTTCATGCATGCTTCCATGATGGAATTACAGTGTTCTTAGACACAGGATTAGAACAGATTGCTGATGAAAGAATAAGATGCTTTGCCCATACATGACCTTTAGGAAAAATATTGCACATTTACTGTCAACTCTTGAAATTCCTGGGTTGCAGTTACATTGATTTGGAAAGTGCTTTCAGTTTATAAATCCTTCAGTTCTCTGTGTAGAAATACTGTTGTGTCTAGGGATATTTTTATCATTTGGGGGAATCTAGTAACAAAATAGCTTCTGTGAAGCTGATTCAGATATTTTACTCACTAAAAATACCTTTAATTTTTCAGATGACTGCAAAATGGAGCTGGATAATAAACGAAACAAAAAAACTCTTCTAGACCAGCATGGACAGTACCCAATATGGATGAATTCCAGGCAAAGAAAGAAGCTTAAGGCCCAGCGTGTTAAAGGGAAAAAGAAATCAAAAGTGGCCAAAGGCCTTGTCTGGTAAAATCAGTTTTGTAAAGATCATGAATATTTTATTTAACAAAATAAATTTTCCACATAAATTCGTGAGATTTTGTGCTTGGTCACTGCATATAATTTATTGTGTCGAATGAATTTTTTAAGAGACTGTTTGGCCGGCAAATGATGAAAGAAATTGCAGCTTGGTGTCTGCCAAACTTAAAAAGCAAGCTGAGTGCCTTTGAATAACTAATTGTGTGTGGTTATCTGTTTTCCGGGGGGGGTGAGCATCTTCATCCTTTATACTGTGAGCACCAAAAACAGTAAAGGAAATCCGAAAAGTAATTAAACCAAATGGTTTTGTACTGTTGACCATTTGCTTGTCAGTGTGACTTGTCTTTTAGTAAAAATAGCCAAAGGTTTCTGTAAACACACAGTATCCTTTAAATTTTCCTGTAAAATCTGTTGCACTGACTTGTGTTGCTTTTAACATCTGATAATTAACAAAAATATATTTTCATATGTAACTCCAAAATTTTTATGCTGAAACAACACCAGAGCCTCATGAAAATTCTGCAAGTAAAATGAGAAAGTGTCAGTCTGACGTAAGTTCACAAAGAGAACAACAAAATATTTCATTGCTGTCTGCAACAGAAATACTGTAGGAACTAAATAAGTGCAAGTACAACCGATTATTTTATTATTAAAATGAGAGAACACAAATGCACCAAATGGAAATAAAACAGTTTTATTTAAGATCTTTTCCAAGTTTTAGTAAAGTAAATGAGAATTTTCCTTTCCATATGTATTTTCAGTAGCCTTTTATTCCCTTTAAATGGTACTTACCTATCCTGCTTTACAATGTGCGCGTAGGATAAAATACTGCGTGATTGTGTAACAGATGCCATTTGTGGGATTAGCTACGTTTGGGTGCATATTACTTGGCAATAACATGCGATGACAGATGCAAGGCTTAGTTGCCCTGAAAGCTTGTGTTTTTTAAATGTCTCTCATTTCAAGGATGGAAATAATTACAGTAGCAACACTGCAGTATGTTGCCTTTTCAAGTACCAGGCATGGGTACAGGGCATAACCTTTGTCCAGCTTCATGAGATGAGATCCACGTTCTGTGATTACCCACAAATTGTGGTTTGTATCCATTATGATAACTTGGGCACAGGAAAGAAGATCTGTTGTTTTAATTACACTAGGTTGTAGTATGGTAAACTCTGGTAAGATGAGCTCAGTGTGATAGAAAATGAAGTTTTTCTGGAAAAATTCTGTGGGTTTATTACTATTGTTAGGGAAAGGTACATAAAAAATTACAACAACATTAAAGGAAAAACCAGTGTGTCTTCTATTTTCACATAAATTGACAGTTAATGACTTGGTAAGATATATAGGTCACATATTACCAAATTATATGCTGTTGATAACTTTATATTTTAAAAATATTTCCATTAAGTTGATAAAAGCCCTGCTAGTTGATAAAAACAGCTGCTGCTATCAATTTTTTTTGGTCCTACTAGATAAATGGATCTAGATTTTGGTATCAAACTTATTTGGATGTTAGCATGTAGTTTAGGACTACTTTAAAAGTGATTCATGTGTAGGAAACTGTTTATCAATGTGTTTAACCAGGAATGGAATGGAATGAACAGTCAGATTGTATTTATTTATTGTTGTAACAATGTAGGCTTTATTTTGCTTAATACATGCTTTGGGGAATTGAGGAGGGGAGCTTCTTGGGCTTAAGTGTGAAAAAACAATTGTTTTCTTCTGTAAAGTAAGCAGAGTGCTATTTTTGACATGTTTGTAAATCAGATGACTTTAAAGCAGCTCCCTTGGGAAAGCAGGCTGCTTTTCCTGAGTGGAGATGATTAAACTGGCAAAGTCCCCCTGTTTAGATGTACAGCTTCAGTCAGTTTATTTAGGTGCACAGCCATCATCTGCCTCATCTTCATCGAGCCTGCCACCGCTGCACTGCCCTTACGCTGTCCTCTCTCCAGAGCTGTTTCACTGCTGCTTCCTCTATAAGAGAAAATTACCTTCATAACTGAATAGTCTTGCTTATTTGTGCTTTTATGACCTAACCCAGAGCTTTGTTGTGTAGCTTTATTAGTCAGCTGCTTTTGTGACCAGATTAAGAATTTGATTCTTAAGTGAAAGACAGCAGATGCTGCACTGATGTTTTATTTAGAAGTTGCTTCCTTCCTGTAACAATACTGGCTGTGTGAGGTATTTCCTTCATGGTGTCCGGGATAAAGTGAAACATGTTCACTTAAACTGCAGATATTTTAAGACATCCTGTTTGATTTTTGAGGTGAAATGGAGGATAAGAAAGGAGTAAACCTGGTCTTTACTGGAACAGAGCTCTTGGTGTAGTACCAGTGTACTGTGTATAATGTCATACCTCACTCGGGTGAGGCAGAGCTCTCTATGGGCCAGGAAATATTTTTGATATTTGATAATATTTTGTTTGGGTGGGATTTGTAATCCAAGCTAAAAGCTTGCTTGTAGACAGACAGCAGGAACCTGGCTAAACATGCAGCACGGATGTAACCAGAGCCTAAGTCATGGATATAGCAGGGAAATTCTGCTTTCTGGGATTTGAGTATATACTGTATGTGGAGACTGTAATTTTGTTTTTGGAATTTGTTTTGACCAACTCTATTTTTTGAATGGAAATACCAAATTACTTAGCTGCCTTTGAGTATTTGATTCATACTGCTGAATCTAAAACATGTTTCTGTTTGAGTTGATGGAAAAAGCCATGTTTCCTTCCAGTAGAAATGAATTTAAACATAATTGGTTTTGACTGAAATACATATTTTAAAACTCCACAGAGGGATTTTCAAAGAAGTAACTGATCTGCTTCTAAACAGCATTCTAATAATATCATAATTCATTTGTCTTTACTTAAAAAATGTTATTTAGGTTGGAATTTAGGGAGAAAATGTTATAGTTGATTAAACAAACTGATGGAAGTCTGAAAGTGTGTAACTTAAATGACACTGTCAAAGTTGTGGTGGTTGGGTTTTTTTTAATTCTGTAATTGTGTTGTTATGAAACTGCTTAGTTGCAACTTTCTGCCACCTACCTCTGCAAAGTGCTGTGGTAACTGTACTTCCTGGACCTACATACAGAAGGCAGAGGAAGTAATGCAGGTACTTTTGAACTACATGCAGAAAAAAGCATGAAAGGATTCTGTCATTTTATTGAAATGTTTATGTGCATAAGATGTGCATGTATTCATGCAGTATAAAAATTGCATTAGCAAATTGCTACATGTCCTGCAGATTGTTGGCAGTTTCTTAGGAAGATGACAAGAAAGATGTCATCTTAGGAAGATGACAAGATTTCTGCCCTTTTTGACCTCGTGTGTAGGAATTGATTTTTAAAGTGAATTATTTCAGATGCCTAAAATAACTGGCAGCACTGATGGTTCAGTTCCTGGGCTTTTCTGGTAACTCATTCCTGCCCTGGGCCACCTCTACACTGTGTAGTCAAATCGGTTAGGGGACCAGTTAACTAAGATACACTGAAAATCTTTTCCTCATTTGTTCAGCTGGATTGTCTTACAGCCTTCCTGTACAAAAAGCAGTGTCAGTAGGAGGCAGTGCAAGACCAGGAAGAAAGACCAGGCTGGTGAAGGCTGTGTCAGGCTGTCCTGGTTCATGAGCCACCTTTCCTCCTGTGGCATTAAAAATAATATAGTGGTGAGGCCACTGGGCAGTACAGCACTGTGAAGGTGGGGAGAAGTTCTGGAGACAGGCCAAGCAAGTGCATTGAATGAGGGTTTTGAAAGTCTTTCTCAATTAAGGGCATAGTATTGGAGTCTTACCTACAGCCAACACTGTGGTTATAGAGGATGATAAATATAGTTTGGGGCTGCTTAGTACTGGAGGAAGAATGTCATTGCCACATGGTACACAGTGGTCACAACAAAAGGAGTCCTGTACAAAGGCTTTATAGTGTAGGTCTGTTTCTATTATTCTACCTTTTCCTCCTGCTGCCTGAACAGTTGCATGAGTTCTGACTTTGATGAAAGCTGGACATCTGATCTGTATCTGATGTGTAGTGTGAGCATGTCTGGTATCAGACATTAGGAGACTGTAGCCTCAGTGTGCAGAAATCTGAGTGCTGCAAAGCAATCTGCTGCTCAGGGTGGCATGGTCTGAATGGAGCTATGGCACTTGTAGGGAGGATGAGACTGAAGCAAGAGCTATGCATCACTCTCTTAAGGCCATGGTTTTGCCATCAATTTTAACTTGCCAATGAGTGAAGTTTCAGGACAGGACTGACTGAGCCATCTGAGAGCTCACTGCTACAGGAAGAGACTCTTTTCAGCTTTTTCCTTTCCCTTCTCCAGCTGCATTGTCCAACTCACAATTTCCTACTTCAGAAAAAACAGACATTTGGATTATTTTTTCCAAGTTAAAAGTGAGAAAGAACTAATAACTTCCTTCTGTTAATAAATGCTGCACAGTTGTGACAAGCCCACCATTTTCACTGTCATTTCGTTCCTCCTACACTACTACAGTTTTCTGATCTCTACCTAATCAACAGTGACAGAATTTAAAGGAAAAAAGAAGGCAGAATAGGAAGGGGATATTTGCACTGTTTCCTCTCTCATCTCAGTCATTTAAACATTGCTTTCTCAGGTCTCTAATCTTTCTCATGCTCATGTATCAATATAAAAGATCAAATACCAATATAAAAGACCAAATATCAATAAAATATAACTGAAATGTTAGCAACAGTACATGGTGTGGCAAAGGAGGGTTGTGTATCAAGGGTCCTGTGCAAGGCAGCATGAGGACTGCTTATGAAGTGCTTGTATATTCACAGAAAACTGACTTCTGTTTTCAATCTAGTCGACTATTAGGAGGCTGTGAAAGTTACTGATGTTCTTGTTTAGTAAACTATTATCTAGTATATTTTCTCTCTAACTACAGTTAATTTTCTTGCAAGACTTTTAAAGTCTGAGAATTTCACAGCATTTTAAACCATTTGCTTTTAACCAGAAGCTGGATTTGTGGATAGTATTTCAGGAAACAAAGGTGCATTTGTTGTCTCAGGATGGCTCATCTGACTCAGCCAAGCTGGTTCATTCATACACTCACTTTATGTGTAATGTATAATATCTCTCTTGAAAGATGACAAGTTCATAATGTATAGATGCAACAGCTATTCCATACTACAGCTTGATACCTTGAGTCTTTAAATTACTTTGACAGTAGATGTTCTGTAAATTTAGCTTTGGTGGATCCTCATGTCTATGTTTGAAACAAGAACTTTTTAGGTCTACCGATTGTGCTTCTGTCTATCTTGCTTCTGCAAAATATGACAGAATTTGGTGTAGATCAGATCAGAGCAGCAGTTTGTCTTGCAACAGAACGCAAAACGTTTCTATGAAAGCTTAGAAGGGCTCAGTGACAGCAGCCCCTTGATTGTAGTCTCTTGGGTTTAGTTTATCACCACTGCTGCTACTGAATAGCCTCAACACAAATGCAAAATTTGAGTTACTTCCCTTAATATGTGCAAAAATATAGTTTAAACTAAATTGCTTGTGAGAACTAAGAAGGGTAAGATACACTGCTTTTTCTAAACTTCTTGCACCCCCTTGGAATGTGGAATTGTTAGAGGATGTACAGAAAGAAGCTGGGAACTGAGGTGCACCAGGTTATGTGCAAGCTAATGGTGGAGCTGCAAAGTGACCCATCCGAAGCACAGCTGGGTCCCCTCAGACACTTAGATTGTTTTTTCTCTCCTAAATGTCTTTAAGCCTGCCTGAATTCTTGTGGAAAAAAACTAAAAAATTGGCAACACTTTAGAGCAAATGCAGCCGTAGTGTGATCCATTTACTTGCGGTTGCTGGAACTGCTCATCCATGTCTTGGCTGCTACTGTTTTGAAGAGAAAAAAATGTTTAATTCCTTGAGTGTGAAACCAGGGTGTAAGATCATCCATGGGAGAGGTTACAGGTTGTTTTGTTGATGTAACAACTTTAGGAACTGTTGCTTCAGTGAAGGGTACAGTGTGTTTATATACAGGCACCTGTGATTTTATCCATCACTTTTAAAGAGGTGAAGTGTCAAGCACAAGGCTTTTTCTCTTGGGGGAGAAGATTGCATGTGGATTTCTTGGTTATTTTGCTTGCTGTTTAAAATAAATACTAATCTGCTAAGCCCTCCATGTGTCCAGTATTTTAGAAATATTGTTATAAAATTTAAAACCAAAATTTGCATTTCTATTTCATTAGGCAACCAGAAAGATGTTAACAGCCAATGCACGTCCCTAACACATGCTAACAAATCTTCAGAATATTGTAATTATAGAGATTGGAATTTGAGGAAATTGTAGGGGTTTGGGATTTTTGGGCTCCTTCCCCCAAGGAAGAATATTTTTTTGTTGAACTCCTTAACCAGCTCCTGACAGAAACGTTTTAGTGGGAAGTGAATCTGTACTTCCACAACTGGTGATTGCCCTGTAATAGCACAATGCATTTCCATCTCAGCATTTCATTGTCCTCAACAGCATCACCCAAATTCACTGCCGGGCGAGACTGGGTTATCCGTCGTTGTGCTAAATGGCAACAACTTCTACCGTGTCATGTCCTCACTCAGACTCAGCAGTGGCACAGATGCCGTGAGTTGGTGGCTTCGCTCCGTGTCCCCCTAGATGTACCGGTGGCACGGCTGGGCGCTGGGAGAAAGGCGGAGGTTTTTCATGCCGAATGCCGCTATTCATGCCGAATGCCCCTTCATGCCTCTCTGGAGAGCGGTGCCGGCGGGACACGGGGGCTGGGCGGGCCGAAGCCCCTCTGTGCGGGGGCAGCCGCTGCCCGGCAGGAGGCGCCGGCGGCCGCGGGAGCGCGGCGGGCCCGCGCCGGGGCACCGGCCCGCGAGTGTCCCCGGAGCGGCCCGGAGTGTTCCCAGACCGGTCCGGAGCGGCCCGGAGTGTCCCCGGAGCGGCCCGGAGTGTTCCCAGATGGGTTCGGAGCGGCCCGGAGTGTCCCCGGAGCGGCCCGGAGTGTCCCCGGGGTGTCCCGGGCTCTCGGGCCTGCGAGGACTCGCAGCGGCAGCCCCCCGAGCGGTGCCGTTCCCTTTCCTGTGGGAGCCGTGCCCGTTCCCGGGGCGGCCAGCGGCACCCGGGGAAGGCCGGTGCCGCCCGCCTGGCGCAGAGCCGTGCCCAGCCCGGGCCCGGCTTGCCCTGGGTGTTCCCGGCGCTCCCGGGCTCCACGCTCTCCTCACTGCCCGGAAAGCTGCTGGAAGTGCAGTCGCATTCTCTGTCCTAGTAAGGAGTGGCATTGAAATGTCTAAAACCACTTGATGTTTTTACTGATGATATGTTTATAACTGAGTGCAGTTATTCTCTAAAAATATACTAAAAATGCTACTTCATGAAAACGTTTCCCCAATCTATTTTTTTCCCCCTTAAACATGTCATTTTTCCAGGGAAGTGCACAAAGGGATCCATGACTTTTTCTGATATATAGTGCTTTGTGTTTAAAAGGAAGGCTCCTTAAAAGCCTCTTATCAATCAACTGAAGCATTTTAATGACAATTTCAGAAACTCAGTGGAAAGAGAGTTGTTTTATATCTGCTTGTTTTATTTGCATTTAAAAATCTCCACGTGGTGATTTCAGCTGAGGTCCTGTGTCAGGGAAATCCAGAAGTGAAGTTGACCAGAGACAAGTAAAAATGCCTGTGTTGTTTTCATTGTCCAAATGTAATGATGTGCAATGATTTAAACCAGCAGTTTCACATGGTTAAAAATGAATGAGATTTATAAAATTCTAAAAGTAACCTCAGACACACCAAAAAGGATAACAGTTTGTGTTAGGGTAGCATTAGTTTTGAGACTACAAAAACTATTTTCCATGCATTCACAAAACAAAAAGTGTTTTTATTTTTAGGCATGCACAGAAAATAAGGTTTGTTTTTATGCCAACAAACACTGTTACAGCAAATGCATGCGTTCCTGCAATTATAATTGAAGCTGAGAAAAATAAAATAATCTCAAGTATTTCAGGAGTAAATGTGAAACAATATAAATTAAAATAAAATCAGAGGGAAAGGTATTTTGGGAATAAAAGATCCACTCTGTAAGAAAAACACAGAAAGCAAGGTTTCTTTAACTAAACAGAAATTTCAGAAAGACACACAATGATACAGTTGAACAAATGTATGGAATAATATTTAAAATTGAAAAATATTTTTCAAGATGCCAGAAAATAAATGTTGCTTAATTTGCAGAAATAAATTTATCCTTGGGGGAAAAAAGTAAGCTACAAATAGATTTAATTTGAGTAAATCCAAACAAATAAAGTAAATTTATGTTGTAACTAAACCTACCAATTCCAGTGAATGAGAATTTTGCCATTCATTGGTCTGGAAACAAAGGTTAAAGCTTGGGAAAAAAACAAATACAAAAACTAACAAAAAAACAGATAAGCTGAAATTCCAGCTTTCATTAAAAATAAAATGAACAAAAAAGTTTTTGCAAAACCTTTCCAAATGTTAGTTGAAGTTCTAAATACACTTTAACTTTTTTTTAGAGTTATTACATTATCTTTCATTCACAGACTCTACATTTTGAAGTCTTATTTCTGGCAGAAACTTCACTAACACAAAAGTGTAAACCAATGAATTAAACTTCTGGTCTGCCCTGACATCTTTAGAGATTGTTTTGCTGTGGAAGGAAATTAAATAATTTCCAAAATGATTTTTCCCAAGTATCTTTTTGCATTAAACAGGTTTTGGATTCAGTGATTCCTAATGAATTTGGATATGTTAACAGTGACTGGATCATATCCAAATATGACTTGATGGGAAAGCCATTAGTTTTTTTCCCTGAGGTTACACTGGGATCCCATCTGGTGATTGCTAATAAATGTAGATACATTCTGGAAAAAAAAGAGCTTGTATTGGATTCTAGTATGAATTACTGGGAATGCAGTTTCTTGAAGTTTCATTCATGCACTTCAGGGAAGCTGGAGTGCTTTAAAACTTGACAAAAAGAACATGACATAAGACTTCTTTTTTTTTTTTTAATTCTACAGCAATTGCTTTTGCAATAGAGTCACGTTTGAGATCAGCAAAAATTCATTATTATACATTTTTGTATAATAATTTTATACATTTTTGTATTATACATTTTTGTATAATATTTTTAATAAATAAGTAAGAACACTTATGACAAAATCCAAAAGCCGTCCAAATTAAAAGCAATTTTATATTTGATTGTAGCTACCAAATGTTTACCAAAAAATAAAACTTCAATTATAGAGTGAGTGTCTGAATAGCTTTCCTCCACAGTGGGATGACATCTAAGTCATATTTATCTTTCATATGCACCATCCAGAACACTTAAGCAAGTTTGATTTTTATATGCAGTGTTAGGGAGGAAATGTGAAGAGGACCAGAAACAAATGTTTGCCTCAACAAAGAGGAAATGCACATCCGTTTTCAAAATCCTATAAATTCTTTGAAAATACAGCAGTGTGTTTAGAATAGTAAGGCCAACGGTTGAATGCATCTTAGGTTATTTTTGAACACTACAGCTATTAATTCCATGCAGGGAAATGCTGTATTTCTTTTTATAAAGTTAAAATACTGTTAAGCTCACTTTTTTCTTCTTTTCTTTCTTTCTTTTTTCTCTTTTTTCTCCCTTAACAAACCAATTATTAGCCAGGGCAAATTGCCCCTGGTTTTGATCAAAGGAGCAGTTTATCTCCTGCTGGAGTTCTGCAGCCTAGCAGCTATCTGTGGTTGCAGAATGTGCGGGTCGCCTCTAGCTGCCGACCCCATCCAGGCACGAGAAAAGGGAGTGAGGAAAAACCTATAAAGCCCAAAATAAAACTGTGGGTTCTTCTGGTTCTTGTCAGGTTCAGTTACAGTGGTACAGAAACAGCAGTAAATTCACTGAGGCTCTATCAGATCAAAACAGCTCTGTTATAAATATCATTCATATAAACCATGTGGGCGAGACAGAAACTGTCAGAAGAAGGGAAAGGAAAATAGATCTTCTGCACTTAAATGAATTATATGATACTTTTATAGATTAAAACACAAAAAGTAAAACTTAACATATGTATGTCTATATGTGTGAGTGCATGTATGTGTGTATATTCACTTGGTAGTACTCATTTAAATATTCAAATGTTCTAAATCCAAATATTTTACTTTAAAAAAATACAGAGATTTCAGTTACTGTAGATAAAATTAGAGTACAGTATAAATCTAGAACAAGAGATTCAAACAGTGCCTTATGTTTTCCTCAAGAATTGACTCAATGGCTTGATGCACTTTTAATTGGGTGAACAGCGTAGTTCTGCTGGGTTTTGCAACTGGTGAGCAGCTGAGAGGGTTATGATTATTAAAGGTCATGACCTTTAAAGGTGGTGAGGATGTGATGACCAAAGCCCTTGTCTGCCTACACAGTTGATAGAAGAAGGTTGTTTCGTATGTTTCTCTGATGTAATTAAAATTATCAGCCAGGGTTTTAATGACATACCATTTTGACAAATTCCCTGTGCTTGATGGTGGTATGGCTGGATGTTTTACATTTTGAGATGCCTTGACACAATTATTGGAGTACAATTAACAATTCCTTTACATGAAATAGCTTGAAGTTGCCAGGTATAATGTACTTTTCCTCCTTTCTGACCTCAGCTAGATCTAGAGCCATATCTTAGCTACAAGTGTTCATTAACTAGAAAAAGATTAATATATACATGTCAGTTCAGTAAAGCATAAATGAGAGAGAACACGCTAGCAAAACCATTAACACTGCAATGGCCACAGCTGTAAAGTAAGAAAATAGGGACACATTAAAATGATGGGAGTGCACCAAGGCTTTTAACAAAGAAATTAGGTTTGTTACATGATTTCACGAGAAGTGAAGCTACATGCAGTTTACACAGCATTTACCAAATGGAGTAAATCTGTTTCTTAAAAATTGTCACATTTTTGGGCACACCACTAACTTTGATCTTCAATTATTTTATTTTTAAACAATTTTCAAGTGTTTTTTCTTGCCACTGTCTCCTGGGGAGCCGAGGTTGTTGAGTTCTACAGTCAGTTCTGTGCATTTGCTGGCTCAAGTCCCAAGTCAGCCAAACAGACAGATAGTTGCTTCAAAAGGGTAAAAGATGGGATTCAAGATAATTTTGGTACTTAACTGCTCACAGTAGATAGCTTACTGCCTTGCAGGTCACTCCTTAATGTCACAGGGAGTAAAGCCAGAGACAAAGAAAAATGAGGTTCAATGAAAACCAGGAACACAGAGGAGGAAATGTTCAGAAACAGGACTCCTAACTTAAAAATTGTGAAGCAAAAAGAGCCACGAGCTGACCCCAAGGCTCCCTCGGCTCTTCTCTGTTGGGTTCACACGTTCACTCAGTGCCTGTAATTGTGTCTCTGATCATGTCCAAAACTGTTGCAGACTGACAATGCATCCTTAAGCACAGCTGGGAAATCAGAGCAGCATTCATTTACTCCAGCTTTGCTCTCTTTATTTAGAGACTTTAATCAGAGCTGGTTATCCTTAGCCACATTTTCCATCATGGGAGGAAATAAGGGACAACTCAAGGGGATATTTAACTCTTTTTTTTTTTTTTTTTTACTTTTTCTGCATATACTAATCTGTTTTCCTCTATCTGCTTCTGTCCACTCACTACAGTGAAAGGTTTGGGTGAGTTACGTGGATTAGACCTTTAGCATAGCAGTGCCCAATATCTTTCTCCCAAATTTCCTCTTTTCCTCCCACATTCCCTTCCCAACCAATGGAACCCACAACCTCATGGCTCAAGCCACAGGGTGACAGGAAGGAAGAATTTGACAGCTTGCAAGCAGAATTTCTGCCTTGCATCGGCCTTGTAACCTTTTCATTTGTGGGGCAGTATCTGAGAAGACAAAACTGTTGGGATTTTGGGAGGAAAGATGTAAGTAGCATCCAACACACTAGAGAGCCTCTCTGTGCATTGGTTCTGAGCAGATATCTTCTGTTGGGCCTGGATGTGGCACTTTCAGAAGGAACAGAATTCAGAATCTTGAAGTGGATGATACTGATTTTAGACAGCTGCCCATTCAACACACTTGAGCCCTCTGCAAAGCCACTTATTGTTCCCCATAAAAAGAAACATTAGACTTGAAAGTCTATGGATCTCTGCTGAAGTCTATGATCTTGAAGCTTAATCCTGAGTGCTTCTCTCTTTTTTGCATTTATGTGTTTTGCTGAGTGTTGTTTTGCACATGGGTAGGTGTGTATAAATTCTGAGGAGTTTGAGAGAAGGAATGTAGTGTAGAGGAGAAGGATGACACTACTGTGCTCTGAAGCTGCTGTTAAAAATGAACTAGCAGGCCAGACCTAGCACATGTGCTTTTGCACTACTAAGGAGCACCAAAAAATAAAAAAATTACAGCTTTCAAATTTTAGAGATGAAGGACAAATTTGGCAACACCTTTGATGGACTCACCATTCTGGTGACCTCCCTGCTGCAAGGATGTCAGGAACACCTCCTCTCCCTGGGAGTCGTCCTTCCTGCTCTGCCATATGCTGGCTTGGAGGATTGTCAGCAGCACAGGCAGATACAGTGGGGTGGCTGTGTATCCAGAGGTGAATCAGAGTGCATGCACTGGGTCAGCATTGTCTGTGGAAGGGGTGCCCTGGGTATTGCTGATGCCTGAATGTACAGACCTGCTTTGTAAGGTAAGTTTTTGTATCTCTTCTTGACTGCAGATGCTGTGTCTCTTCTTCACTACAGATGGTGAATTATGTTTTTCTGTAATTTCGTTTTCTGCTGCAGCTGCCATCCAGCCCTCTAAAGTAAAAATCTATAAACTACTTCTGTGAGTCACTAGGTGGAAGCATCTACCTTAATAGTACTAGCAAAACTCCTTATTTAGAGATGTAAGTTTTTCAGTTCCTCTCATCTTTAATTTCCACATCACATTACACAATGTCTCATTAACAGATGCTATTAATGGCAGTTGTTCTGTTGTCTGGTTCAGCAAAGTACCTCAGCACAAGACCATAATATGTCCTGATCCTGTAATGTTTGGAAATGCACTTTATTTTGGATAGTGACTAACACTTGCATGTTTGAGACTTCATTTGGTGAGACATGCAAGTATGTGTTTAAACTGAGCTCACAGGAGCAAATGCCTTAGTGGCTGAGCTGGGACTAACACAAGCCTGACCTGCAAACAGCTTCAGCAAAAATTCAGTATGAAGTCTTCTCAGAAGGGCTTCCTGGGCCCCTTCTTTCTGTACCAGTACCTCCCATTTTCTCCAGGCTGTGAATTCCCTTTTTCCTTCCTTCTCTCCATTCAGAATAATTGGCTGCCTTGGAGAAAAGTCAAGGTGGCAATCAGCTGTGTGTGACCTGGGCAGTCTAGACAATGTTGTTGTTATACTGGAAAGTGTCCCTAATTTATGTATAGGTCTTCTGCAGCATCGTGCCTCTTAACTAGATGGCCACTCCTTCCTCCAGGTTTTGGTATGCTGATTCTTCTCCAATTCTGTTCTGGCCATTGGAATCTGGAATACTCTCTAAAGCTCTGGAAATGGCCAGGTGCAGGAGAGCAGTGGTGTTAAGCAGAAAAGGAGACAAGTCGAGATGGGCCATCCAGCTGCATATTGCATTCTGACATGCCAGAGGCTAAGAGACTGCAGGCTGATTTCTAGGTCTCTCAGTTCCTAATTTACTTTAGGCAACAGCAGCAGGACTAATTCAATTTAAACCATTTAATCTAACCTGGTAGATTTTGCAGGAAAGTGGATTAGCAAGTGCTGAAAGCACTGCTTTGCCAGCAAAGCTCCATAGATGATAACCTCATGGAAAGAGACTGCAAACAACTGTCTGAGGCTGCCCTGGAAGTGTTTTACCCTTCTCAACCACGCCAACTCCCCAGCAGGCAAGCAAACCACCTCCATCCTAATCCAGCTCTTCCTCCATTGGTGTGTTCTCCCGCAAATGCCCGTTTTTATTGAGGTTGATACATGAATCGGAAAGAACTGAGTTTGGTTTTCATGCCACAGACTACAATGCTGAGAAATAAACAAAAAGAAATCTGTTTTTTACTTGTTAGCTGAGCAGTTTTGATTTGAAAATCGCTGACAGACGTCAAACATGGGACCCCACAATGAAATGTTTACAGTGCCATTTCAGAGAGGAATCCCACTTTGAAACTGAGTGGAAGTATGTGGGAAGTTTGCAGAGCAGGACGCGTAGGGGTAGAAAATTAAAGCACGATGGAGCCATCAGCATCCAGAGTTTAAGGAAAGAAATGGTATTTATATTCCTCATGTTTCTTCTCAATTGACAAGCTGATCCCTTCCATTTGTGGTTATTGAGCTAGCTAGCTTTGTCCTGATTCCCTGTATTTTCAATTTGCTGGCTTTGGCTTTGTGTTATTTTCCTTTATAAATGGCACTAGCAAACTGGGGAGCTCTGCACACTCAATTGTGAAACAGAAAGAAGACCATTTCTTTATGTTTTTCTTCTGTTTTTCTTGTATGAAGATATGTTTCATGCAAATCAATGTATAATTTAGCACTGTGCTGCCCCTTTATTTTTATTTGATGGAGAAATGCTTAACACTTGACACTATTTAATTTTAATATTATTTTAATTTTCTATTTAATTTTCTCATGCAACAGCTTATGCTGCTTTCCATAACATAAATGAAGAAGACTAACTCTATAATTTGAAACTTGGAACGACTTTATTATTACAATCTGATTTGCTTACTGTTGGCAAACCCCAAATATTCTTCTGAAGAGGAAGTTACTCTGTTGTGCCTGCCATTAATATAAATATATATTATGCCATGTGTTTTATCTATATATCGCACATTTACTTCCCAGTTCAGTGTTTGTCACTGAGAATAGAGAAAACAATTACAAGACAACTTGCTTTTTATTTTGAAACTGTAAAAGTTATAAAGAGCAGTGAATTGGAAAGATTCAAGCTGCTCTATGGGACAGAGGCATTCCAAAGCACTTCCACTGGCCCTGGAAGTACAGAAACAAGACCATGATGAGGACACTTTGTGGAGGTAACTGGCAGTAAAAGAGATGTGACTCTCTTGTGCCTTCTGTTGGCCTAGTTCCCTTTGCAGTTTGGGTTCGTGTTTCTAGAGGCAGCACACAGAGGAGTGCAGAAAGTAATTCTGCTCTTGTACAACTGAACCTGCAGTGTCACTTTTGCGCCTCAGGGTAAGGATTAACAGAAAGTACTGCACAAAGTGGAGAGAGCACCAGCTTGGGAACAGCTTGGGGGAGTGATGCTTATTCATGTGGTGGGGGACTCACAGAGGGTGGCTTAGGGGCAGCACACACAGCATACATGAAGAGGGAAGATAGGGGCTGAAGAGAATGAGGAGAAGCCTTCCTGCAGGTCAGTAATATGAACTTGGCTGGCTGCTACCTCTGGGGAAGTGGCAGAAACCTTGTTGTTTGGAGCATGTGAAACTAGTATAAACAAGACCATAATAAATGTTTGCTGGAGAACAATCCTGGGCTGGCAGGGAGTGCTGGGTGACTTAATGGGTCTTTTCCATCTGTAGAGTTTATGAATAACAACAAATGATACAAAAAAAGGAAAAAAAAAAGGTGTGGAACTTGTGCAGGCATTTTTCAGCAAGCAAATTGCTTTCCTAAAACAGAGAAAAAATGATCTGAAGTCACTGAAAGACATTTGTTGAGCCTTATCCAAGTCTGTTTTTACAAAATCTGTTGATATTCAGCTGCCAGGTGAAATCTTGGGCTGATTGACATCCAGTGGAATCCTACCACTAGCTTCATCAGGGCCAGGTTGGAGTAATTGGGGAACCAGAGTATGGTTCATTTGATCAATCAGAACTGAGAAATAATAACTCCAGCTCAAAACAGTTTAACTCATTTTTCATCCTCACAAACAAACAAACAAAAACCCAACCAAATTAAAAAAAAAAAAAACAAAAAAAAAACCCCAAAAAAACACAAGACAAGAAAGAAGAAAAAACATCTAGCAAAAGAGTAGATAAAAGCACTGCACTTCCAGTCTCCCTCTTCCCTTCTCACCAACCTGCCTTGCCCCTCACCATCCCAGTAATCCTGCAGGGCTGCTGTGTTTGGTTTGCTTGTTTTGTTTGGATTAAAAAATACCCATTAGATGTAGCTCAATAATTGTGGCAGAAAATCTAGAAAGTGAAACAAGACAGACAAATAAGAAAGATGAGTGGTCTGTTTTCATTATTTTTCTTTCATTTTCAGATGGAGCAGATGTTGTCTGTTCCCAGCTTTTCCCAGTGGGCACTCTTTGCTCAGACTTTGTTGCCACTGTCCTTTGAGGATGCTCTGCCCTTGCTGGCCTTTCAGCTCTGGCTACTTTTCCTTCTGCAGTGATGCTTCTGAGGTTTGGGAACATAAGGATGACGGAGTGGAGAAATGAGAGGACAACTGAGGTGAGGCAGGAGGCTTGTACCTCTGTGGAGGACCAGCTGGGTGAAGAGGAGGATGGAAAAGTAGCAGTTTCCTCTGCTGCACCTGAGTTACTGCAGCTCAGGGAGGCTCTGTGCCTTCCCAGCACCTTTTCCTGCCCATTCCTGCCACTAGCACCCCTGCCTCAGTGGCCTGGACTCACACTCCTCCTCAAATCTCCCTTTCTGAGGAATTTCTGTGGCTCCAGGCTGCCCATCCCCAGGTTCCCGTGGGCAGGAGCAGGGGAGTGGTCCTATCCTCCAGCCCCACTGTGTTTGTTGGGGCTGTGCAATCCCTGGATGTTCCAAGAAAGCACCATAAAAATTTGAGCAGTGCTGAGCCACAACGTCTTTGATTCATGCTCAGTAACCACATGAGAGGATTGCTTGCTTATAAAATGAAACTGTTTCAGCATTAAGAGAAATATTTATGAAGATCCTGCCAGCACAGCTGACCTGCAAGACTGATTTCCTGATGTCTCCTCTTCGCGGCAGCCTTCCTTTCTCTGCCAGGTTGTTGCATCTTTCTTTTGCCAGGGTTTGTTTTGTTGTGTCATTTCAGGGGGCAGGAAAGATGGGTGTGTGTCTCCCCAGCCTCAGCCCCCTGGCAGTGTGCAGAGATCTCAGTACTCCTTTGCTCTGACTGTTGAGTTTGGTGTCTTTCCAACTGCTCCCACGACCTGCCCTCCTGGAGGGTTATGCTTTGGTTTTTCACTCTATCAGAGCCTGTGCTTGACCTCTCCTGACAGCTCTGCAAGGGCAGGCTCTGGTGGGCTCAGCACCTCTTCCCTATCATGCTCTTCCCACGCCTCAGGCTTCTGAATGTGGTTATGATCACCTTTGCTTTGGTTAACTCCACTGGCTTTTAGGGTGCCTTGGAGAAGATGCCTTGTGGGCTCAGATTCTCATTTGGGGCAACAATTTTGTTATATCCTTGACAATGCCCAGGTATGTCATATCATACAAAATGTTCCTTAACTTCCATCTCGCAGTGCTTGTCTGAATGCCCTCCAGGGACCTCTGCTGTCCTCCCTCCACAGAGAAATGGAGGAAATATTCCCTGGTGATCAGGGTCTGCTCTTCCAGCCTTTTCCCATGGCTGGTTTGAGATTTCACGGTGCAGTGGACTTTCCCATAGCTGTTGGTCACGGTATGCACTGAAGACTTCTTACTGTGCTGTGCGAACTCCCTGTCACACCTGGTGAGCAGACTCACCTTGAGGTTAACTTGAGAGTGGTTCTGTCTTTTTCTAGGAGTTTTTGGCATTTGTCCCCCAGCCCTCACTGTTGTTTTCTTTTCCTCCTGGCTGTCACACTGGTTCCTTGCCCCATCATCTCAGTCCTTTCTTTGTCCATGCAGCTACTTCCTTGCACTTGAAGTCTCACCTCCTTGGTCTTCAGACAGAGCCAAGTACAAACTTTGTAAATTGTCATGTGTGGCTTTAGGCATCTGAGCTTTAGAATACAGAGATTTTCATTGATGCCTGTCCTGGATTATCCTCTGTGTTTTTAAAAACCTCTGGCCTCTTTCAAGGAAGCAGAAATTAGGGTCCTGAGCATCACATTTTCTTCTGAGCCTTCTCTAAAACGTTTGGGCCAATCCACAAGGGTGCAGAAGGAGAAGTGTTTATTGCAGAAGAGTGCACATGTGTGTGTGCATATGCATATAGATATGTGAATGTGTGTTTGTGGGCTCCTTGTGCTAGATCAAGTGCCAGCAATGGGGTACAGTGAATAAACATGCACTGCTTGATTTTTAGGAGGGGCTATGGTTTCATTTAGCACTATGGTTGCTCACAGCAGGGGCATTTTTTGTTGTCTTATCGACACTTTAGCAGGTACAGATTTCAATGCTTTGGATATGAGGGCACAAAGAGGAAGTTTTGGACTGCAGGCTGGGAAAGCATTTGCCAATAATTGCCCTAACCCATAGAAATAATAATAGTAAATGGCTAATATGTTCAAATCTAAGCAGCATGAGGGTAAAGCAAGCTCTAGGAAATAAATGAGTAATAGTAGTGGTGTATGTTGGTGGACAAGGACTGTCTCTAATTTTTGCAGTGAGAGAATGCAAACAGTATTCAGTGTCTTAAAAAGTGAAACATTTTAAAACATTTTTAAAGAATGAATGCTGCAAGAATCCCACTTGTGACAGTCATGTGTACAATCTGAAGAGATCTGTTGGGACCCACAGCATTTCAAAGCTGAGTTCCATAATTAGATGTGTGCAGCACTGTCTGGTAAAGGGGTCTGATTGCCAAGCAATGTTTTGAGTTATAACAAGACAAAGAATCAATCATGAAGAGCCACAAAGGGAAGATGCATAATATTTGCCTTATGCAGCTTTCAGGATATAGTAATGACAGCTCTGGAGCTTGCCCTGCAAAGCATCATGCTGCACACTGCTCGTTTCTCTACCCCACCAGTTTACAGCCTTGGAGTGGCACTGCAGGGGCCAAGTTTCACCCCTTGCCTTTAGTCTTAGGGGGCTGCCAATGGCAGCAACACACAGGCCAAAGGTACTGGCAATATTATCTGCAAAATAAAATTATGACCCTCTTGCAAGAGGCCTCAGAAGCCCAGGAAAAAGTCCTTATTTGTGGCATTGTACAGGGCTTCTGCATGATGGAAGCCACACACATCTTTTGCTGACTTGTGGCCCAAGAGATTATGGTTTGCAATGTTAAATCATTGACAGTAGTACACATTGAACAATCATTTTTTATCAGGATGTTGAATGGTGGCAGTAAACAAATTAATCAGGGAACAGAAATACAAACATATGCCTTTATCGCTTATGGCATGGGTAGAACCCTTATTTTCTCCACTTAGTGTGTATGTTGTTAATGGAATAAGTTAAATGTTCGTCATTTTTCTTGTTGTCCAAGATTTCAGCAACAAAACAGTAGGGAACTCCCATTACCCATTTCAGCTCCAAAAGTATTCTTTTTCTTCTCTCTGCAAAATGCTCAGGTCTAGTAATCCAAGTTAAACATTACTGGAATTTAACCATGACTCAGAAACAATATTAATTTTGAGCCCACATATTTTTCTTCTGGTAGGGTATAAAAGTTTAAAATATGTGCACCCTCCAGACAATCTGTAAATGGTAGAATGCAATGAGACAAAGAAAAACAAAACAACATGCAAATATACCAACAGAGCAGCAGCAGTGTTGGGTGGTATGAACTTTTTTGGTATGATGGCAGGAACCAGAGTTTTTTCCCCCATTTCTGTTGTCTGGTTCAAAGGGAACAGAAGACTGGCATCATGCCACTGAGCTGGGTCAGAGGATTTCTGTCCCATACAAATCCATAACTGGGGTTACTTCTTGGTGGGAAGCACAGGGATTGTTCAGAATATTAGCGTGGCATTTCTGAACTCCCCTGTCGCTCACTCCCTCCCTGCGCGGGAGATACCACACTGCTGTTTGTCTGAAGTCTAAAGGCTGCCACAGCCATCTTTTTCAAATTAAAATGGCAATGTAAATTTTGTAAATGTTAGTTCTCCTAATTGGCAGTGGCTTGTATAATTAAAATAAAATCACTAATACTTTCTCTTGTTTTTTTTTATTATCACTGAAGTTCATTTTTCAGTAACTCAGACAATGTCTTCATTTTTATGAAGACCCATACTGACCTCTAAATATCTGATTTTTTTCAGTGAATGTTTATGCCCATCTGGTTTGAATTTAGCATTCTTATGAGTCATTCCACTTTGATAGGAACACTCTGCTTTAGAAAACTTCTTTTAATATTTTAAAGTTTTAAATCAAACACTGCAAACTGCATTACCTAAGCCCCCCTACAATTATGGAAATCAGTGGTTTTGTTTCTTCATCGGACATTGCATTTGCTCTCTTTGTGAATTAAATTATTTTCATGCTAGAAAGGTCTATAATGCACATGTGTTCAAGTGTTTTACCATCTTTTGTTGCCACATCCTTTCCCAGACTTAATATCAGCCTTTTTGGAAACAGCCTCAGTAGAGGAAGGATGAGTGATTCTATAGGAAATAAGGATGCTCAGCACTTCCTTACATCTGACATTTAACCCAAGCAAAAGTGCTATATTTATTTTACTATCAACACTGATTTTATTACTTCTTATGTTCTTACTACACGCATTTCCTGATGTTAAAGATATAACCAATTCTTTTGGGTTATTTCTTTTCATGCAGTGAAGAGTTTAAATAGATTTTTTTTAAAGTGAATTGCAAATGCAAGGGAAGGAAAAAAGTTCAAAGCAAGCTATTAAATGTATGGTGCAGTGGAAACCATTCTATTTAAAAATGAAGTTTCAGTTTGCCAGTATGTTTTGTTGAGCTATAACTGAATCATCACAAAAAATAGAACAGGTGGGTTCCAACTGGAAAAAACTGGAGTATTTTAAAGTATTGTTTGTTTGCACTTAATACATTCTAACAAGTTAAGACTCCACTTCCTTTCTTGACTACTTAAATTAATTTTAGCTCTTAAATACATACAAAGTAAAATTTAAACATTGGTGTTTTCTCTGAGACCCCCAACTAGAAGAGAATAGTTTCTGAGCAAATATGGGTGAATTGCTTTAAACCAGATGAAAATTACAGTATTTTATTTTATTATAATATGGGAAAATTAAGAAGTTGGGTTTTTTTCCATAAACACAAATATTTAAGCTCTCACTTAGTTTAAGCAAATGCTTAATTTTGAGAACATCTTCCCACATACTTAATAATTAGACTGACACTACTTTCCCAGTTTATAGCCTTTAATGTCCTTCTTCAAAGCCTCTGACTTATGTCTCTTTTTCTGCCAGGGTAAATTTGGATTCAAGTAAACAAAGAGAGCACCTAATTTCTAGCTGATCTTTAGCAGAAAATGCAGAAGCCTACCTTGAGGATGAAGCTTCATGAGGACCCAAAATGCCCATAGTTTATACTCTTATGCTAGGGTGCATTTTACATTGACCAGGGCAGCAGAGCAGCAGCTAATGTGCTGTAAGCAAGACCTGCTCACTGAAACAAAGCATTGTCATTGCTATGCAGACCCGTAATAGTGTTTGGTTTATTTTGGTAGCATTTTAGGTAAGGTAAAAAAAAGGACAGGCCCATTAATAGAGGCTAGAATGTAGTCGCTTCCTTTCCCTTCCTAAGCAGCCTGTAACATGAAGAATGCTTTTGTAGTTCACATTAGTCACATTATCATGATGGAATAATGAAAGAAGAAAGGATTTATTTTTAAGTACAGTTCAGAGGTGTAGTGTTGTCAGACTAATGTCAGAATACCACACTTTTAAAAAACACTTAACCTTCATCAGTCAGACAGATAAATACTAAAGATACTAAAGTCCCTTTCTAATCCATTGAGGATGCTGCGTTTTTATCTTTCCTTTTATTTTTTTTCCCTATAGATCAGATAATGGAAAACTTTAGCCTTGTTAAGAAATCTGGGGATATTATATTATAGGATTATGATTTTGCCAATTTTCAGTAATATTTTTTCACCAATTGCTGAACTTTGTTTTCTCCATTTGCAAAGACAAAAAGGAAAATACCTTCACTCATTTGCTCAGTATATGTATAGAGTGGTGACTGTTCATTTTCACACGTAATGGACATGTGAAACATTCATCACATAGTTGTATCCACACAGGCTCTCTCCCATTTTATTTGTAAGGGTTAGGGAGAGGTAGTGGAGAGACTGTCCTGGTGAGTGTGCATTAAACAAAACATTTTGCATTAAAGACTTTGTTGGTCTGACATTATTTTTGACATCATTATGCAGGTAGTCTGTTCCTTTTGGGCATACCAAGTACCATGGATGGAGTACCATCCACAACTAGCAGAGCACAGAAAGGCGTCCCCACAGCAAATCATGCTATTGTTGACTTCTTATTTAATAACCAATTTTTAGAGGTAGAAAGGAGAAGCTTGCAGGTAAGGCACTGATCTGAACTGCCAAAGACTGGGCTCAGTTCCTGATTCTGCTACAAGTGCCCACTCTGACATGGAACATGCTATTGGGATACAGGTACACCCTGCAGCAGGCTGAGTCTGACACCAAACCCCTTTTGCACTGACCTTGCATGGATGCGATGCCATGCTCAGATGCTCAGCTTTACTCAAACTGGAGGGAAAGGTGAGGCTCCTGCTGCTGTGGATGGTGGTGTAAATATGCCCAGAGCCACCGTGGAAGGGTGTCATCCCAGCTTCCTTCATGGTGATAGCAGGTAGCCAGCCCTGGCCAGGGGAGGCAGCTGGGAGATCTTTTCCAAACATGTCCCAAGTACTTCCCATAAAAGCAAACAGGATTCACAGGTCGCTGCCCAAACTGTCCTTACAGCTCTAAGTGTATGTTGCAGGAAGGCACAGGTATCTGTGCCCCAAGCTGGGGGAGCTGTGGTACTCACCCCATTCATCAGGTTTTGGGATCCTAATGATCTGGGCATGGGTTACACTATTAAATTTGGTTGAAACTGGCCAGAAGTTGTTTCTTGGGAAACTGGCAGACAGATAGATGGATGCTATGGTTGCATAAACCTAATTTCCTAAGGAAACTGGATCAAGAAACGAGGATGGTAGCTCCTCACTACCATACAAGGATGGTATAAGAAGAAGGGCTTTTCTGGTGGTGAGCTGCTCAGGTGTTTCAGGGATGGAGAAAATGCAAATTCCTAGACAACTAGATTAATTTTGGCATTTTCCCTTCTATTTTGATGTTGTGTACTGCAAATAGTCACTCATGGGCATATCTTTTGGGCCAATAACTCTGCTAACACAAACTGTGTTTGAAGTATCAGCAAATAATGAAGTGGAAATAGATTCAGATTTTGTCTGCTGAACTGCTAAGTGTCTGTGTGGCAAAACACAAGAATTCCTACTTACTTTTCCACGAGGAGAGCTTATTTTGAGTACAGCACTACTCCCTTTCTCCAGAATGTTCATAAACTGAAAGCAACCAAATATACCTTTCATATTTAGGATTGTAGTGCATTTCCTTGCCTTGAATTTGAAAAATAAATTTGCGTGTAATAATGGGAAAATCTTTGCAGTTCAAAGGAGAAGCAGGTGCAAGCTTTAGTTGCACAAAGCATTGGTCTTTCTGAGCAGAAAGATAAGCAGCAGTAAATCATTAAAGCTCAGGTTCATGAGCAGTCCAAGCATTTCCAACTGAAATCAGGAGAAATTTCAGAAGGTATTCTAAGGCTAAGAGCCTAAAATCTTCCACTCCTTCACAGCCTGGTGCTGCAGGGGATGAAACTCTGCAAGCTCTTCAGTTCTCCATTCCCAAATCCTGGGCAGGGGTAGCTCAGCTCCCTTATCACAGGGAAAGTGGCCTCTGAGAGGCCTGGCCATGCTGGCACCTGCCTTGGGCTGAAGGTCTGCTGGGACCTTTGTAGGAGGCATTTCTCCTTGCCATATTGTGCCTAAAAAACACCAGGTTGCTCACGAACCCAGCAGCAGCTCTTTTATGAGAGCAGAATGGGGGAGTGATGTGCTGCTGTGAGCTGCCTGCCCTGTGGGTATCCCATGCTCATGAGATGGGACTAATCCCCTGACCAGTTTTCCATGTACTCTGCCTCTGCCAGGGCAAACCCTGTTGCTTAAAAAAAAATAGAAAATACTTGATCAGGAAGAAGGAGCTGGTACATCTTTGTGCTCCTCAGGAGGGAGGAGTACAGGCTCCAGCATCTTCTTACACATCTCACCTAATGGCTGGCTCCTCTATCTGCAAGGAGGGCAGGGCTGATGCAGGCAGACAGGGAAGCTGAATTCAGGTCTCCCACATGCTAGATAAACACTCCTGAAACTGCAATGCTGTATTAAAAATCATAGTTGCCCCTGCCAGCTAATATAAAGGGCATTAAAAAGCAGGCTTGGTCAGCTTTTGGAGAGGTTAGCCTCTGAGCTCAGAGGAGAGGGAGTGATGCCATGCATGTCTTAAACTATCTTTCTCCTCAGTGTGGGTTTTTCTGGAGCATCTCCTAAGACTGCTAGCTGTCCCCATTTTCTGGACCTCAGCATGCAGGGAAAAGGTCTAGACAGCTGTTCCTGTAACAGGCATCTCAAATTAGGTGGTGCAAGTCCTGGCACGTTCAGCAGGGATTTGGCCCGGCAGTGTCTGTGTTTGTTTAAAGAGCTATATGCTGAGCCAGGTTAGTGCCTGCTGCATTAGTCATAACAAGCTTTCAGGATTATAAATGGGGAAAGTGCTGAGTAACTTGTGATTCAGCCTTACTATGATTTCTAAGTACATATTACTAATACATTCCATGCTGTTACACTCCTTCCCCTCCCAGTTTGACACCTACATCCGTTCCCCACACAAATCTGGAGCAGAGAAAGCTCCTCTTATTTCCAGTAGCGAGTAGGACATGAGGAGCTGCCTCATCCTCCACTCGACATTTATATCACCCTCAAAAACTCCCTTGTTTAAAACTGTTTACTCTGTGCTAGGATGTTTTCCTTGGGAAATAGTAGTGACCAGAAAACAGTGGATTTAAGGCAAAGTTGCAGGTTCTGCACCCCCTGTATGTAGCAATCAGTATTTTTTGCCTTTGTATTTACCATGAGTTATCTGCAGGGTTTTTAAAGGAGAGTGAAAATTGAGCCATCAGGTGGTTTCTGTGGTGGAAGCTTGAATGTTCTATATATATATTAAAAAGACAACTTTGTTTCTTTTGGCATTATCTAAAATGAAGTTAATGGTGGGTGGAGGCTTCCTGGGAAGGAAATGTGCAGGGGTAAAAAATGAAATTGTGGTGGGCCACCACCCTGTAGGGCCTTGGTGAAACGCTGAATAATTATCTGAATGTTGTGGGTGATGGAAGTTTGTGTCCTTTTCAGGCAGGGCTGTTGTGCACCTTTGGGTTGGCAGGAAGAACACACACACACTCCTCAAGCAAGGGCAGAGCCTTACTTGCTGGAATTTCATTTGATCAACTTTACATATATTGAGACATCTGTTATGCCAAGAAAGGCCTCTTTTGAAGAAAGAAAAATTATTTTTGTGGTAAGGGTTTGTGTACTGCAGTACCGGAGGAGGTTGGGATCAGTGATGCCAGGCTCAGGAGGGGTTTCAGTGCCAGAGTCATGCTCCTCCCTAAATGGGGCTGTGGCAGTCCCCAGAATTGGAAGCAGAGTGGCTCCTTTAACAGCTGGGAGAAGGAGAGGGACCCCCACAGCCCCTTGACTTCTTTCTCCAGCTTTCTTTCAGGGCCTGTCAAGGGACCCTGAAGTGACCAGGATTTTAAAAACTTACTTTAGGTTGGAAGGGATGAGTCTGGGAATCTGAAGTGCAGATTACACCTCTGACAGCGACTTAAGAAGTTTCTCTCCCTCCTCATCAGCTCCATTGAACACTGAAGAACCCAGGTTTTCCAGGCATGTTCCCAGTTTGGGAATTTCAGCACATGGCTGGAGATGGTGCCAGTTTTGCATCATGCTGGAGGGTCAGTGCAGTGGTGCAGGTGAAGCCCTGGGTGAGCCCACAGGAGTCACACAAGGCAGGGGTCAGAGGAAGGCTGTGGCTGCCCAGGCCAGGTCCTCAGCAAGGAACCTGCTGATCAGGGATGTGGGAAGCACTACATCTGCAAAAGTGAGGTCTGGCAGATAAAAGCAATTTTTAGAGGTAAGCACCGTAATAACCACAGGTTTCTCTTGAAACACCAGTGCTGTTTGTTGCAAATGACCAAGTGGCCTGGTGACCTGCCCAGGAAGGAGGGAGATGTGTGCTCCAGGTGCTCTTTGATTCAAGAGATTGGAAACTTTAGGTTCTGTAGCCTCTGAGTGCTTTTGACCACCAGGCTTAGGCTATTCTAGAAGAAAGAACCCCACTGAAGCTGCTCAGAGATGCAAATCTCATGGATTCTGGACCCCTCTAATGTCTAATTGTACAGGGAAGGGCTTTTACTGGAAGCAATGGAACTTGTTGTTCCAAGCCTGTTTATACATTTATTTTACTCTGTAGATAAAGACAAAAAAACCACACAGGAGGCAGTGCCTGGGACCCACCATCTTTCATCCACCTCTCCCACTGCACCCCATTCACTGATCTGAGCCTGGCACTGGCTCCTGGCCACGGAGCAAAACAACATCCATTGGTACAGGAGGCACAGACAGCCTCAGTGAGGAGAGAAATACCTTCACAGTGGGCTCAGCACTACCTTGGACACTGCAGGAAGAATTCCCTTTGATACAGTCTCCCTGGGAACGGAGAATAGGTCCTTACTCAGCTCTGTGACAGTGCATGCCAGGATCATGGTGAAATATTAACTCTGGGCACCTCAGAGGGGTAGGTATTGAATTCAAATGGAGATTAATTTCTCACCTTCATCTCTGGCTTGTAATCAGATGTGGAAAGTGTCATCAGCTCTGCTGCATAGGTCAGTATTGTATCTCTCTAGAACACAATCAGCTGGAAAAGATTTTCCCAATGTCTATTAAATGCAGGCAAAAGAGGAAATGAAAGAAAATTAAAATTAACAAAGAGGAGCCCGTGAAGGCTTTAGTGGTATTGCTCTGGCATGGACCTGCCAGTGAGCTGGGGATGGTGGGAGTGTGTGGAGCAGGGCAGGGTAGGCAAAGGGCAGCACCTGAACCCTGTGTGTCAGCAGGTACACATTCTGCACAGTATCAGTTACCTCAGCCATTCAGACAGACTGAAATGGGAGCTATTTCCTATGAAAAATGACCACAAGAGCTTTCCATTCCATGACTTTAATTTAGCTTTTTTTAGGCATTTGGATATTTTCCAGTGCTTCCTGGTAGCTGCTATTACAGTATTGTTTCGAATATAGATTGTATGAATCACTGTACTGCCAAATTTAGAATTCATCCTGGAAGTGCTCAGGCCCTTCTTTCAACTCTTTTCTCCCAATCCCTTGGGTATTACACAGGTTTCCTCCAGATTTTATCCCAAAGTCCTCACCATTCCACCTAACGTCCTCTTTGTGGTGAAATCTAGTTGTTACAAAACATTGTGACCTCTGAGAGGTTAAGCAGGCAAGCTTACAGTAAATCCAGAGAATTTTGGGTAAGCACTTCCTGACAAAAACAGTTTTACATATTTGCAGTTCAGAGTCTGCTTGGAAGTTTTCTTCAAAGAAAAAAGAAAGGCAAGAAATTCACATCTTTGGAACTATCTGTGATGATAAGGAATGCCTTCGTGTGTGTGCTTTTCCAAGGCTGTGCCTAGAAAAGCTGGAGAAGCAAAGTACTTCAGGTCTTCAGGAAAACTGCATCTGTAGCCTGCTTTCTTCCCTTTTAGCTTTTTTTTTAAGAGGATATAGCACAACGTTTGTGCTGTAAAGCCAGCTTCAGCTGGAAGCATCCTTTCTAGAGATACAATTTGTGCAAGGTTTTAGCACACTCACCTGCAAAATAATCCAAATTACAGACAACCTGCAGACTGTGTGCTCAGCTGGACATGTAGAGCTCTTCCTGAAGATAAGCAATACCGATCACAGGGATTTGCAGCTCAGCCCTGCTAATTGTGTACCTCTTTATCTTACCACTTTATTTCTGTTACCTTTTCTTCTGCATGGTAGAAATAATTATAGCCTATTTTGGACCTGTACAGGAGTCACAGATCTATTTCTTCTTCCATTCTAGTGTTATACCTTTAATGTAATAGGAACTGCAGTCTTGTTTGAATTACTCTTGTGTTGTGTTTGGATGCTGCTGTGTCTGGTGGTCAAAGCAATGAGAAAAGTAGCTCATAATCTGTGAAACACATGAGCTACATTCCTACGACATTTAGAATACTTGACAGAGAGACAGTGTTGATTGAAAATGAGCAATGAACTGTTACCTTTCCTTGTAGCTTGCTTTGTGTTATGGTGGCTAAGAATGCTGTTGCATAATAATTTTTAATTATTTTTCTTTTAGGCTAGGAGGTCAGATACTTTTGTTTGGGTTGTTTTGTTTTGTTGGGTTTTTGCTTTGTTTAGTTTTTTGGTGTAGATAAAACCATATGCATCCCCACACACCACTGCTTGTTTCCCAGTATATAACTGACATCTCAAAAGGAAAAAAACCCCCTGAAACTCACTAAACATTAAGTTGGCTGATTCTTCACCAGAAAGACCTTGAATGGGCATTTAGGTTTTATTACATATTACAGTGTTTACCCTCTATGAGGTAAATTTGCTGAATTGAAAAAACATGTCAATATAATAACAAATACATCAGCTGTAAACATGTCTTTGCCTTGCTGAAGACAGAAAAGAAAACAAACCTCACATTCTATACTGAGGCCCACTAAGACAGTTTTTAATATGAAAAGGAATAACAAATCATTAAGTGGAAAGTGGCAGAACACAGAGCTGAATACTAGTGCATACTTTGTGTCAGGCTCTCAACTTCCCAAGCCTTGGAGAATTTATTTAGCCAAAGCTTCCTCCACATGAATGGTATCAAAGGAACCTCGAGCCCTTAGACATGTTTGATGCACACTCCCACCAAACTTCACAGGATGTGATGGGATACGTCCTTATGCCATGCCACAAAAATAAATCTGACAGGCTGCAATATAGCATTTTTGTTCTTTTGGACATTGGGTCAGAAAAGCCACCAAAAGCTACCATAATCACACAGTGCCTAAGAAATTCCCATGCCAAATACTTTGCGATAGGTCTAGAGCATGCTAAATGTGAGCACTCTGCAGCAGCTCATCCAGGAACCAGGCTTTGCTCACCGTGGTACTCAAGGCTGCAGGAGCCATGGGTAGCTCCTGATAGCTCCAACCTAAAGAAGTGTCTGTTGAGGAAGTCATGGATCTCAGAGGTTGAGTGGACCCAGGAACTGTTCATTCTTCATCAAAGCTCGACATGAATTTCTGTACTTGCAGGCAATACTAATGTGTGATAGGTAACAGCTGTAATAGTAAAGAAATATTAATTTATGGTAGGTATATGATGCATACACTAAAGGTGTCCTTGTGAAAGCCAGAAGCAGAAAGCCTCAGCACTCTACTTATTCCTAAA
The DNA here is from genome assembly GCF_047830755.1 of Zonotrichia albicollis. NCBI lineage: Eukaryota > Metazoa > Chordata > Aves > Passeriformes > Passerellidae > Zonotrichia > Zonotrichia albicollis. The sequence continues at coordinate 50,626,483 of NC_133822.1, forward strand.
GGACATTCCTAAAGGAAATGGATTCTTACATGGCCACTTGCCACTTTCTTTCTCTTGGTGAAACTTGGTCCTCATAACACAGCAATTTGCCTGGTCCAGCTGGCAGAGAGCTGTCCCAAGGAATCAGCTGGCAATGCAGGCCCTATTTACCTCTGGGTAACCAACGGGCTGTGTGAGCATGGAGCACACCGCTGTCTGACTGATTCCATAATCCAGGGCGAGACCAGGGGCTGCATCTGAAGGGTGAGAGGACATCAGTTCAGGTGACGAGGTGCCTGTAGGCTGAATTGGTAGTGGGACAGGGAAGGGCTATAACTATGGATCTGCTTTCCTACTCCTTTTAACACACAGTAACCAATCATAGTTGGTTTGTTTTCAAACAAAATCATTACCTTTAAAAAAAAAAAAAAGCAAACTATCACTATTGGAATATGAATCCCAATATTACCAGTTAGATTGTGCCTGGGCCAGTCTGACCCTCGCTGCTGAGCCAAAGGTGGCAGCTGTGGTGTATCACCCCAGAGACACCTTTGGCTTGCTGGTGATTGCAGCTGGGCACTAAACAAGTCCAGGCTCGTTAGGAACTCCGTTTACCTCAGAAGGAAAGCTTCAAGCAATGGTGAAGAGAAAATGGAGAGGATTCTGCTGGAGGGTTTAATATCCAGAGGTTTATTCCATGGTTACAGAGGTCTGAATCTTAGGAACAGCTCCAACAGAATGGCGACCTCATGGCCTGCTTCACCTTTTAAGCTCAGGGGGAGGGGAGGGGAGGGGACAGGTGAGCCAACAACCAGGTGGGGGGGGCGGGGTCTCAAGGGAAGAGGGACACCTAGACAGGCCAATGACCTCTGGGCTTGAGGGGCATCCTTTGAACTTGCCCAACTGCACAACGCCTTGTTGGAATGTTAAGCCTGATTGACAGGACTCACTCAGCAAGGGGGCGAAGGGGGAAGGGAGACTGGTATTGGCACACCTGGGGAAGGGACCTGAAAGTTTAAAACACACCGCAACATATCACAGATGTTGTTAAGGAGTACAGGGAGTAGAGCAAGGATAACTCACAGTCTACATTATTTTACATACTCAATACCACCTAAACTGTGCCAAATTGGTAGAATAAAGCTCTGTTTAACCTCGTGCAGTGGCCTCAGGGCTCCATAGCTGCATACTCCTCTGGTAATAGAGGTGTGGCACGCACTGCTGTCTTCAGAGCATTTGTTACTGGGGATTGGTAGTTTTCCCATAGCACCCAAAAGACCTGGTCCTGCTGCAGAACCCCCATGTTCTCCGAGGTGCATGGCTATGTGGTAGTGTTGTCTTTGTAATACTTCAGCTTAATTAAAAAATAAGGAACCTGTGGGAGCAAGATTTGGGTTGGCTGTAAACCAACATATGCGCAGTTTAATAACATACATCTACATCCAGTGATTTCAGGTCTTATCTTTTAATCAGAAGCTATAGGACCCTAACCCAAAATTTAAACAGCTTACAAGTGCAGATTTTAAGTCTTACCTTTTGTTTTCTTTGTACTGAGTTAAGTAGTGAGAAAAATCACTGTTATGGAAAAAAATTTTACAAAAACTATTATTAATCAACAGGTTTTAAGCTTTTCTACCAGCTTCACAGTTGCTGTTTCCAGGTCTCTTTTAATTAATCTTGGTAACTGAAAGGTTTGACAAAAGTTTGTAAACCTCTATCCTTACAGGGTTTTCAATTACATTAATTAATTAGTTTTATATAAATCAATTCACACAGCTGAATAGACCTAATTAAAAATAAATACATTTACTAGCTATCTTATTACGGCAGCACTGAGGGTAATGAGTTCATTAAGCATCGAGCGGAGACGTTTCCAGGCTGAGGGTACAGGCTGCAACATGTTGAAGACACTCGCTGCTGAGGAAAGGAGGCTCTGCCAACAGAGATTAGCCTATCTGCAACAAAAGCTTTTACTTCAAAGATCATAGATAACGTTGGAGGGCTTAATGAGAGTGTATTTTTAAAATGTAAATAGGAGGATCTAGTGGGCACATAAATTGCATAACACTCATAGCACACCCTCTGCTCTTGCTTATGGAAGTAAAGAGAGTAAAAGTTAACAAGTTATGGACATCACCCCCCTATTTCAAGGGATTGTTCTGCTTGTAGATAGATTCCTGTTAGTGCAGGAGTGCCTTAATAACTGGAACTGTATCACATGCTTGAAATAGCTGCTGCACACCCCATTTGTCTGAGTACCACTTTTGATGAGGTTGGTCCCAAAATGCCGAACATTTAACTGAAATAAATATAAGGTGTCTCAGCACACTGTTGTGCTGTTCTGCCTTTAAAAGGGTGAACTTCCAAAAAATCCCTTTCAGATCACAAAAACGTACAATGCTTTATGGGTAATACTGAAAATGGGATTTGTTTTATGTTACGCAGAACTGATAATTGGTTCTTTAAAAGTTTGCTGCATTTTCACATGAAACATTAAAATGTTATGTGCTGAACTGACAGACAGAGGAAATTTTTAATATGCTGAAATAAAATGTGCTTAAATAACACTCCCCAATAGTCTTTCATTCTTTGCTTCGCTTATACAGAGAACCAGCCATCACTTTTAACTTTTAATAAGTTTCATATGTTTTGTAGAGGAACTGTGTTTGGTTAATTCTAACCTTTAATTAGTAGCCTCTGGATTGGTGTATACCCCAGGCACGGGGATGTTATTAGTGTGAACTGAAAGCTATGTGTGTTACTCCATAACAGATCAAAACAAACCTTGTATGCTCTGACAGCATTAAACCCCACTGAGACTTTGTGCAGGATATGGTTTTCCACTTGCAAAAGAAAATTGTAATTCACAAGTCTTTGCCAGATGTTGTCCTCCCATACTTACATACCTACCGAGTAGGTGGTCACCTAGGGTAAAGCCAAGTGTGCCCTGTTAGAGCATTTGTCAGACTAAATAATTTCTTGAGGTATTTTCTTCTCTCTTTTTTTTTTTTTTTTTTTTTTTTTTTTAAATAGCAGCAAAATATTTTTAAAAGCTGTGCTGGAAAATTACTGTTTTCTATGAATGCGATCCTGTTGTACAAAGGAGTCTTGTTGAAGACTTGATTTCAGCTGAACAATGTCACTACAGACCGTGCTGCACCGTAAGTGCAGCAGTAATACAAAATCGTGAAGCAGACAAAATGAAGAGGAGATTGCAATAGAATGCTTTGAAAGGTGACTTCAGAAGACATTCTTTTGTTAGAGATGTTCCTGTAACCAAATAGAAGAGTCCTCTAAATGAGAATAAAATACACTGCTGGTTGCTCATCCCTGGCATTTTATTAGCATGTAGATACCTGGTACAAACGGGTACTACTATCAGACTGGTATCAGATTTTACCAAGTCAGCAAAAGTCATCTTTGTTCTCTGTAAAAAACTTTTCCCAGAGAAAAATTGTTTAAACTTTGCATGGAAAAAAGAAGCTTAAATGAAAAAATTACACTCAACCTTCACCCAGATTTTCTTTGGAAACATCTTGGGTGACCCCGCTTTGGTGTTTTTTACATACTCAGCTGTAAACACAAAAACATGACTTACATATTGTAAATGTTATTGCAACTTTTGTGGTCCAAGAATAAAAGTGAGACAGGATTGTGGGCAGTAATTAAAATTAAAACAGTGTTCCATAATGGAAACTTGGAATAATTTTCAGACTTAATCTTCTTCGGTAATTTTATGCAAAATTCTGTAAGTAAAAGAAGAAGTTTCTGGTGTTTTAGGATATGCAGATGGTTTGGGGTTTTTTTCCAGGAGATTTTATAAACATGTCAAGTAATGACTGCAAGTGATTTTATACAGCAAAAAGCATTAAGATGACTTTTTAAAAGAGATCAAGTTCTCCCTGGCTTCTGGACTTTTTGAGAAGAAAGAGATAAACTTTTGACTCTGAATGCCATAAGGTACTTATGGTATGACTGCTTGAAGCCACAAAAATCTTATCTGCTACCATGGTGGAAACCAGCCTGTGAACATCAGACGTTCAGTGACATACTTAGGTGATCTATTTTTGACCAGATCTAATGTAAGCATTGTGATAAAAGGGCAGGTGCTGCCAACAAGTCGGCACATGAAGTGAAGTGCAGCTGCCGACAGCCAGGGGTGTCCCAGAGCAGCCCTGCAGCTCCTGGAGCTCTGGGCACAGGAGCAGTTCCACGTGCATGCAATTCCTCTGCAGGGTCAGGAATTGCATGCACGTGGAACTGCTTTGCTGGCTGCTTTGATGCCTGCCTGAATAACTTCTCAATAAATCTAGTGCAGGAAGTGCCTTCCTTTTATTCTATTTAAAAGCACATGTAGCTTTAGTTCTATCGACGGAGACCTTCTTCAAAAAGTCCATGTCTGTCCTAGGAATGAATTAAAACTAGTCACACAGCTGTTATGTTACAGTACATAGAATGCAATGTTTCTCTGTCTAGGAACACCACACTGGCAATTGATTTGGAGCAATAGTCCCATATCTGCCTTTTCATGCATCTTGGATTTAGTGGTATTACATTTTGTGTCCATGCAAACAAAGGAAAAAATATCTCTCATTGGCAACAAGAACAATGTACATGAACATGACTGTAAGGGCTTCCAGCACAAAATTTTATATGTAAAAACACCAATAAAAATCTGAGCTAAGCTTTGAGATTTCAGAAGAAATCTGAAAAGCCAGGTTTTTTTCTCCTTGCTTTTCTCCTTGTCTTTCTTCTTTTTTCTTCCTCTTTCTTTTTAATAAACAGACAAGGCAAATCTTCCAACAGACTCTGCAGTGTACATCTCTACAGGTAAACACTACTGGTCATTTCTTTCAAACATGTCATCTTCCTGAGATTAAACCTGGATTAATTTCTTCTTTAGTCAGGTGACTTTCCACTCCTTGACAGAAACTGAACAGCATAAAAAATGGTTCTGGTCAAAATTACAAATCAGCTGGAAATTCACAAGCAGTCGCACAGGATTTCCTCTGGAGAACTGACTGACTGACTGACTGACTGACTGTGACTTAGAGCCATTTTATTTGTCAGTTATGTTGTTTTCCTCCAGAGGATAATAGACAAGCAAATTAATTAGTGAAAATAAGCTACAAAACCATCAAAACATTCAGGCAAAGCTTCACTCAAACTAACATGTTCAGTGAAACAGAAACTTGGACTGGCAGCTCTCTGCTTTTACACTATTTGTTGATTCTACTGACAGCTTTAATCATTGCTGAGCTGACATTCTGGTGGTACAAATGAGTAAATAAAACGTCAGTTTTGCTTAGGATGACATTGAACATAACTGTTCAACCTTGACAGGTCTATATTTGTAGACAAGATAATCATTTCTTTAGACTTTCCTGCAAGAATAACATGTCTAAAATCTGCACTGCTACCACATACATGGCCTGTAAACACTAAAAGTCAGCTATTTTTATTTGTGATCTTTTGAACAAAAACGAATGGTGTCATTTTTTTTTAATTTCTTTTTTTTACCTAGACAGAAGGGCCGAACAGCCAGCATGCACCCAGCTCCAGATCACAGAGCAAAAGCCCCACCTCACCCCAACTGATGGGAGTTCCTCTCTCAGCTCCTGTGGGCTCGGTGTTGACTCTTCCAAGGGTTGCACAAAACTCCAAGTTTTTCTGTGAAAAATCTTGTGTCAAAGAGGTTCTTTGTTTCAGGCATAACCTGAGTTGTCTGTCAAATGTGGGCCCTGATCCAGCAAAGCACTTAAGCACATGTGTAGTGTTGTTGAAACCAACGGGACTACCGCTCGCATGCTCAAAGTCACGCGTGTGTTTAAGTGCTTTGCCGGCCTGAAGCCTTGCAGAAGTCCTTTATATCATGTTGATTTCAAAGCACATTTCGTTATTACATCACCATGCTGTTCTTGGCAAGGAATGAATTAATAAATGAGACAAGGAGAGCTCCGGCAGGAGCTGCTGGGGGAGTGGGACACTGCATTCCTTTCAAAGCCAGGTTGTGGCAATAAGTTTACAGGAGACATGAATCAGCCACGTAGGCAGATATAAATAACATGAAGCAGCCGGGCTCGGTGACATACTGCTGCACTTTGTGTATTGCAAGAACATACCAATACTGGGTACATTGTGTTTTTAATCTTTCCTCAGAGCTGGCATCCACCCACCCTCCAAGGCCAGCCATATTCTGGTCAATGTGAGAATGCACTAAGCCCCTCTCTCTGCACAGGATTTTAATGCTATTTCACAACCTGAGATTGCATGGCTGGAGAGCAGCCCTGTTGTAAAGCCACAGTATTGGCATGCAAGTGCTTTATAGATATGTTAAAGCCAAAATGTCTCCCTTGAGGACACAGTGGTAACCATAGGGTTGGGTGAGACACATGCTCTTAAATCACAAGATGAGCTCTTCCAGAGGGATGCTCTGTTGCATCCTGGACCATGTGGCCATAATTGTGTTGCTGCAGTCAAAGCTGATCTGCTTTCACATGCACAGTCCTGTTCAGATAATGTATTTACGGAAGTCCAGGAACCTGCTGCTGTCACCATGATATTTTCTGAAAAATCCCTTTGCCAGGATTTCTTCTCCTGGCAAGATGAGAAGCCTCGGATTCTCCATGTTGTGCTGCCCTGGAATGTGGTCTGGAGATTGTTTATCCAAACATGAGAATTGCTTTTAGTCAATGATCAATCACCATCCGCTGTGTCGGACTCTGAGGAGTCAGTCACGAGCTTTCATTACCATTCTTGTTTAGCCTTCTGATGTATCTTTTCTCCTTCTCTTTCCTTAGTATAGTTTTAATATATCATTAATATAATATAATATAATATAATATAATATAATATAATATAATATAATATAATAATAAATCAGCCTTCTGGGAGCATGGAGTCAAATTCTCGTCTCAGCTCGTCCTGGGCACCGAACAACAGCGCATGCAGCCATGCCATGGCCATGGTACTGCCAGCAGCCAACCTTGCAGGCTGTTGCTGGTGGTTGTCCCGGCAGCCAGAGCCCTGCCTGTGGGTGAGATGTCAGAGCCCGTGCTGCAGAGAGCCCTGTCCTCCATGTCAAGGCATTGCACTCACACGGGCACCTCACCCAGGCTAGCAAGGTGCAATGGAGTCTGCAGGCACCATCTGCAAAGATAAGGATGATGGCAAAAGCCACACTGGTGTCTCCCCTTGTCATGGCCCTACTTAGGAAGGGAGCAGCTAAGTGGAAAAGAAAGAGTGCTTTGGGGAATAGGGCAGGAAAAGAGGGCAGAAGGGATGAGGAAGAAGGAAGAAGAGGAGCAAGAGGGTAGCAAACTGTATGAAAGAAATGTCCTAGAAACAGCTGAAGTTCCCTTTTGGGACCTCTCACTGAGGAACTGCCTACATGGTGATGAGGATGAGAGTGCAGCTATGCCCAGGTGTGATGATGAAAGAATGTTTTCCTTGCTGTGAGAAGAGGGTGCTGGGGTGGAAACCTGGAAGTAGAAAATTGATACCACAAATCAGCTGGTCTGTTGTTATCTAGCAAAGGTATCAATGCCTCTTTCATTTTGCTGGGATTGGGTTAAGTATTGACTTTTATTGATCACATGAATGGGAGGGAACAATGGGAGCTATGGAGCTTTCTAAATAATCTTCACACACAATAAAATACAGATAAATAGCACAAATACATTTCCTCTTTCCTTTGAAAGTTGCTTCTAAGGAAGCCACTGTGCTACAGATACTGACAAGCAGCTGGAAGAAATAACATTCAGTACTGGGAAGGCCAGTGGGAAGAGGGGACTGCTCCCTGTCAGAGCCTCAGCTTCATATGCCTTTTGTGTTGAAATCTGCAAAATCTTGTAAGGCAGGACAAGGAATTTATTTATCATTTCATCTTGGAATTCTAGAAGTTTGGAACCATTTTTCATTTTTCTGCACTCTTTTTATTTATTTGCATATTGTTACTGGTAGATTATTTTAATGCCATTCATGACCAGAATACAACCGATCATGTAATTAACTATAAACAAAGTTAAACAAACTACGGTTTTCTAATCTGAAAAGGGGCTTGATTTAGATTTTTTCCTTGAACTAGGACTCAGTGTCCCCTTTGATGAAAGTTGGAGGAAGGCTCCCAGCAGCAGCTTAAACACACATTGCCAAACTCACAGCAGAGAAGGAGCAATCACACGCTTTCCAGAGGATGTTTTGTATCCAGTTGTCCCAGCAGCACACAGCACTGCTGTTATCATGGATGCTGAATTGATGCTTTTCCTGGGAAACATCATTTGGAGAAGTGCTATAATCATCTTTTCTGATAGATACATTGCACAGTGCTGATAGAAAATGAGTACCTAATCCAAAACCCTGTCACCAATGGTAAAGTTTCTGTGCTTTCTCTAGGGTTTGGATCAATTTCTCTGTCTGTAGTTGCTGATACAAGAGGAATGTTATTTTTGCTGTGGTACTTGCATTAAAACTAAGCTATCATTTAATCAAGGTTGTTGCAATATGTTTGCTAACAGACACAACTTCTCTGAAGGATTTAAATCTGCTAAACCATCTGGGAAAGTGAAGATAATGCAAAATGTAATTTTAATGTATGTAAATGTAATGTACAAGGTAATTTTAATCAATGTCATAAGTGAACCACTTTACAATCTGATTCTTATCTGCAATTCTTAAGAATAATGTACCACAGCTTTTACATTTCTTCTTTTAGGACAGCTACTTTCAAATTATTCTCCTTTTAAAAAGGCTTCAGGAGAGAGGCAAGAAGAAGAGCTTGTGCCACACACTGCAGGACATGGGTTACGTTCCCACAGCCTGCCACATTCAGCTTACCTCTGTGTGTCAGTCTAGGGTGGCTGTAGCTGGGCTGGGGAAGGAATTACCTCTCCAGCCTGACCCCTGCAGCTCGTTGCTTCAGAGGGAAGCTTCAACACAGCTTTTTCTTAGCTCAGCAGATCTCATTTTGAGAAATTTTGAGTTGCAGGTGCTGGCTGGTATGAGTTTTTGTCTGGAGCAGTTTTGGGAACACTGCCCAAGTAAGAGCTCCCTCCTGCAGGTGATGAGGACCTTGGTGCTGTGTCATTTTGCTTTGCCACCCCCCTGAGCCCCTTGGCCACGGGGGCTGCACAGGGCACTGTCCATTCTGGAGCTCACTGCAGCTGGAGACAGGGCAAGCAGTGCTGCTCAGCTCGGCCCGTGGTCATCAGGCAAAGGCCAAAGGTGCTGACAAAGTGCACCTTTTAAAAATCACTGAGATGTCTAACCTCTGCCGCCAGAGAAAAGTTAGATGTGAAAAATTCTCTTGAGATCCTTGCAGGGGTTCTAAACCATTGCATGAGCTGAGCCAAGTGGCTCTATTAGAGAAAGGTGCCTGGAAAGTAAGGTTAGAGGAAGGAAGGGTAATTTAGGTAGGGAGTGCCAGTGCATGGACAGGCTATGGGTAAAACTGACAGCACCTCCCAGAAAGAATAGCTTGCTATACAGCAGTAGAAATCAGGGAGGGCAGAGGTCTTTTGTGAGGGACAGGGAGGGAAAGTCCTTCAGCCTGTGAAATGCAGCAGGGAAGGGAGCAAGGGAGCACCTGGTCGCTATTTACCACTTTGCTGCACTCTTCTGCCCTCTGCTCCACTTGGCTGTGAGCAGTGATGGTGTTAATCAGTTTTCAAAGATGGCATTTCTTCTGCATGACACTGTTTACTCTGGGTGTAGGAGGAGGTGACCCACTGATTATCCTGATGGACCAAAGGAGCAGAAAGTCAAGTTTCAAGCTATTGCTGTGACTTAAGAAGCATGCAACTCTTTTGCCTCTGGACATAATCAAGTCAACATGTTCAGTATTGGTTTATGCTTTAAAAGCAAAGTAAAAGCAGATGAAGCGTATTTATAAGTTCATCAGCCAATGAATGATGAAATGGAAAAAGAAATTAATAGGAAAATGTCAGCCAGGATAGAGGAGGGAATCAGTGTGAAGTTCACATTCAGACCAACAACTTGGAGTTAATTCCAAAGACTAGGATATCTTGATTTTCAGTAGAAAAAATTGACACCTTATCAACTCTGAATTCAAATGTAAACCATAAAAAAATAAGGTGAAGAAGATCCTTTTGCCAGATTAATTCAGTCTAGGAAGGTTAAGGGGCACTTAGGTTTGACGACTCGAAAATGCATAGCTTTGATTTAAAGTACAAAATCTTAAATAAAAATGAGAACATAGAAAGCAATGTTACAACAATGAAGCCTCGTCTCCCTTACACTTCCCAGATCCAGATAAACTTGGGTCTAACACTAAGAGCAGTGAATAGAAAAGTAGAGGTGGAAAAATGCCTCTCTGCTCTGTGCTTTTTTGCTCTGCTAAAATTGCTGCTTTTTGTGCAAGGAAAAATCTGATATTTAAAAGCTATTTTCGGCAACGTGAAATACAGGGACAAGCAGAAAGAAACTGCAGCCTTGTTAACTGAAATGTGAGGGCAGGCCAGTAACAGAGGATATCAGCACTGAACCATCCATCTTTTAAAAATTACTTAGGGAGTTGAGAAAAAGACTTTATATTTCATAAAAATCTCCTTGCCTGATCTAGTCCAGTATTAAGAGAAAGAGATATGAGGAAAGCAGCATAATGCAACCCAGCCCAAATAGGCCAGACTGGAACAAAGGAGTTGCTGTTGATTTTGTGTCAAGCTTTGCCACAGTTTGAGCTGGAGCAAGTCTTTATGTCCATGCTGCCATCAAAGGTGTGATTGCAGCTCATATATTCATGCCCTCGAGCACTCTTTGCATCAGTTTAGCCATCTGTACCAGAGCCATCATGCACTTTTACCTCTTTTAAAGGCTGCAGCAAAGACTGACGTAATCCAAGTTTGCAAAAGCTTTTGTGGTCTACTGATGAAAAGCGTAGAAATGAAAGATGCTGTAATATTTCTGCTTATTGAACCTACTGGTACAGCCATGTGTCTTGCTGCTGGATGAATCCTTTAATAAAACAAAATCCATTGCTCATCCACTTTTTTCTGGCTGCAAAACTATTGCTGTGAATTGACGCAGGCTTAAAAATCTAAGCCAGAGCACAGAACTGAGCAATACTACACACATATATGTTCTTGGCAGGGCCTTGATGCAGACCCTGACCACGATCTGTTTAATGAATGTATGTTATTTAATGATCCATCCGGTGCTGATTTAGAAAAGAGCAAATTGGAATATTTGTGCTCAAACGGCAACTAGGAGAAGATGGCTCAAAACAAGCTCTTCCCTTGGTTCTGGTAGATCTCAGGGCTAAGAAGCAACCCCTTGAAATGGCTTTAAATGAGTCTGAGTGGAGTTTACACATTGATGTTCATAGTGCAATTCATGTTTCTGAAAAGTAATAACTGAGAACACACGCATAAGAGAGGCTCGGTGAACAAAGCTTGTAATGTATAATTTGCAAGGAATATTTCTTTAAAAATGTAAAGCAGGAGTATCACTTATCATTCCCACATGGAATGAGTGGTGAAAAGGTTGTGGAAATAATTTTTATTGTGATCATATGTTTTTCCTAAATGTTGCTATAGGAGTAAACTCTTTTTGGTATTGCTTAAAGTATTGCTATTGTTTGACATCCAGCATTACACTTGTGTTTGAATAGCTTGCCCTTGTAGCATCCTTCTTTGCCTTTGTTGATTAACTCAGAGATAAATACACCATTGTTTTCATGGTGGATAAAAACTATTCAGTTTCCTGCTGGGTGACTGAATATTCAAGGAATGGCAGGAGTGCTCTTAGTGGAATAACACACCTGGACAGTTTCTCTTTGGACCAAGGGACCATGGTTTAATGCTCTCATCTGGTTTCCTTCCATTCCCTTGCCCTAGGATGCTGCACACAGCTCCTGGAGACTGTATGAATCTCAGTGCAACCCAGCTCCTCCTCTGAGGAGGAATTTGCAGCCTGGAGCAGGTCTGTAGGACTTGGAGATGAATTAAACTTCCTACAGTTGATTTCATTTGACTTGTATGGTCAAAATGAATCATTTTTGGTCTCCTGTGAAAGGTGATCAAGGACGTTCTGCTAACAAATGTGTGAGTCTCTCTCAGAATGTATTTCAAGTTTTAGAAAAACATGGATATGTAGGGGATGAGGTAGTTTTCAATGTTCCATTTTTATGGTTTTCAGGGGAATACTAGAAGTTTAGAATAAGGAATACATACATTGGTTCTTGCTTGCATTTTTTTTGTTGGTACATCTGATTTTCTGACCATATATTGGCACTTCCATGTGAAAGGCACAGCAGGTCAGAGTTTTATTCCATGGAAAACAGCTGCAGTGAGTTAGCAGACGTCCTTCACTATGTTGCAGCTGCTGAGAAACAGTTGAGTTCTGATGTCAATGGACACCAGTGCCCCATCCCTGGAAGTGTTCAAGGTCAATGTGGTGGTTTTAAATAGCTTGATTTTTGGTGAGGGGGAAGAAACTACGAGTGGGAAAAAACCACTACAGTCAGGTTGGGTGGGGCTCTGAGCAACATGGTTTTAGTGAAAGTTGTCCCTATGCCTATGGCAGTGGTGTTGGAACTCGGTGATTTTTGAAGTGCCTTCCAACTCAAACCATTCTATGATTCTATGATATATTATACCTAACCATATTTTTAAATATATTCACTTTTATCAAAAGTAATGGATTCTGGGGTCACCTGAGACAGCTCCAATTCATTCTTCTCAATGTGAAAATTAAAAGTGAAAACAACAGTGCTTTTCTTATGCTTAAAGAGATGCAATTCATGAATATAAAGTGAAACAGACATTAAGATATGTAGGTATGTAAAGGACTCAGTGTTTTAGAAGCTCAGTGAGTCCCCAAGGGCTTTCAAAGAGACTGGGAATCTCAAGATCCTGGCAGGGTCACTGAGTGAGGGGAACTCTTAGGGCTTGTCACTGAATCACAGAATGGTTGTGGTTGGAAAGGCTCTGAACGACACCTTATCCACCCACCCCCTGTCCAAGCAGGGCCACATAGAGGAGTGGCCAAAAACTTTGTCCAGGTGTCTTTTGAATATCTTCAGGGATGGGAGACTCCATAATCTCTCTGAAAATCCTGTACCAGTGTTCAGACAACCTCACAATGAAAAAGTGTTTCCTAACTTTTGGGAGAAATCTCCTGTGTTTCGATTTGGTCCCATAACTGAGCACCACTGAAAAGAACTTGGATCTGTCTTCCTTGTCACCCTCTCTTCAGGTGTTTATGCACACTGATAACATCCCCCCTCGGAGCCTTCTCTTCCCTAGGCTGAGCTGTCCCATCTCAGAGCCTTTCCACAGAGAAGTTCCCATCACTTTATCATCTTTGTGGCCCTTGGTTGAACTTCTCTTCAGTATGTCCATGTCTGTCTTTTACTGGGAGCCCAGATCCTGACCCAGTGCTTCAGGTGTGACCTCACTGGTGCTATGGGAACTGCCTCGACCTGCTGGCATCGCGCTGGGTGCATTTGTTACAACCGTGATCCTTTAGTTTATCATCTACAGGGTTTGCAGTGTTCTAGTGTTCTCAAAGGCATCCAGTTTGCTACTTGGAACTCATGATCATAGCTAGAAAAAGAGCATATCCTGGATCCATTGATGGACAAACTAGTGCATCACTGGCAAGACATACCTCTTAATCTAGAAAACTTAATCAGGGAGGTGAAAAGGAAGCAGAATTCCTAGAATTTTCTGAGGAAAGCTCAGCCCACAGAAGGCAAGATGGGCAATATCCATCACCTGCAAAAGAAAGACCTTTGATTGTTCAGCACGAGGTCAGAATTTCTGTTGGTGGAGCACAGCCAGGACTGCTCCAGCCTGGCACATGGTCTTCTGGACACTGTGGGTTGATGCAATGCCCAGAAAACTTTAATAAATTAGCCCAGCTGAAAAGAGCTGAGGTGATAAATATTTTTGCTGGTAATCTCATAGAAAAGTTGTGCAAGCCAAAGGAGAGAGTGACCTTCTGCATGACCCTGCCAAGGCCTCCTTACCCCTCTAGTCCTCTTTCTGCCTTCACACTCCTCCATTGCTGGGTACAAAATCCTTGCTGTCTGGAGTGCCAGTGCCATGCAGGGAGTTACCCTGGAGATGGTCTGTATTTCTTACTACACAGTATTTCTTCATAGATCAGATCTGCTAGTACAAAACCTGCAAAATATCAGGAAAGAATTCCCTGGAAACTACCCTGAGACTGCTGCTGTTCCCCTTTTAGGGGCATGAAGTTACTTAATTTAAGGGGCAGCACAGAGAAATCCTCGCCTCTGCAGGAGTTTGCCATTAGCTGGGAGTGACATGGTGCTCTCTACTATGTGGGCTAGCACCCACAGAAAAGGGATGAAGACCTGCCTGAGCCTGCAATCGCATTACACATTCTTCACTCTCACCCTGTGAGGTGCACCACAGACATTTTATCAGATAAGCAATGCCTTGCATTGAAGTGTAGCAATTCAATAAACTCATATCTTCCTTTAAAAGCAACTTGCTTTCAAACAATGGTGCGCAATATCAAAAATGCATGTTGTATAGCTTACATCAAGTTTTAATCTCATTTTCAGTAATTGTTTAAACAGAAATGTTTCATTTTATGTAAACATTAACATTATGCTAAGCTGCATTCTACTTCTGTGTACTAACAAAGGTCACGAATAGAGTAATAAGTGTTTGAGGTTTGCAGGACTGCTTTGATGTAAATTCTATTTGCCACTGGTATTCTTCATTTACCACATATATCCCCAGAGAACAGCTTGCCTGCATAGCTCATAAATTTGTTATAAATCATAATGCTTCTATTACATCATTTCCAACCTATCCGAGCTAAATACACAATGTGATTTTTTTTTTTCTCCCTATGTGAAATTTCCAGTTCGGTGGCATATCTGCTGCATAATAAATTCCAGACAGTCATTCTTTCATGGTATATCTAATGTCTGCATTTTGGACTCAATCTAGTTGATTATTGAAATCTGTGGGAGTTTGCCAGAAGTTACAACAGGACCAGAATTGTGTCCTCTTTGTATCTAACTTGCCTTTGCTGGAGCAGCATGCTGGTTTGGAACCAGTTTCTAATGAGAATGTATCTGGAGCTTCAAACACCAAATGTACTAATTGTCTGCTGAAATGCTGGGTTGGGTGCCAACAGTAAGTGCTGGGTTTCTAATTCAAGGCTGTTTGTTTTCTCTTATGATTTAGTGCCACAAAATTCATCTGTTACCCTTCGCAACAAAAGCAAATGAGGAAAATGTTGGCTTACAATGAACATTTCTGCAATCTGGCAAAAGAAGGGCAGTGGTGCACCATATTTCTGCTTGGTTTCTACTATGCATACTTTCATTCCAAAATAGGGAAGGGAAAAAAAAGATGTGATTTTATGTGATAGTATTAGCAATGCTGTTTATTAAATCTTGTTGAAAGATAAGTCTGTTAGTGTAAGCCCCCATTTGCAAGCTTTTTTAATACACATTAGTCTCCAGAAGTGCATGTTGTATTGAATTCAGTGGAATTATCCATATGCATTCAGTTATGCAGTTCAATGTCTGTAGTGTTGTGATTTTCTTTGGTAGGAAGCAGAAGGGTGAGATCAAACTCCTGGTTTATAATATTCAGAAATACTCAGACTAAAGATGGCAAATGGATCAAAGTCATAGTAAACATGCTCTGCTTTTTATCAGGGACAGAGTTTGGTGCTTACATGTGGGTCTACCTGTTTTCTGCTTATCTTTGGTAGCAATATAATGATGAATAAAACTAAAACTGCTGGAATAATGTAACAGTTTGCCCTCTGTCTTTTCAGTGCTTAGCACGGTGAGCCAAGCATTCCCCATGACTTCTTGATTCCCCGCTCTGGTTCTGGTGGAAAACCCTTGGGTGTAGGCAGCCTTGTGCTGGTGACTGTACTGAAAACTGTCCTCTCCAAGAGCTTCCTTCTGCACCCAGCCAAGCCACCCTGCAGGGCAGCAGTGTGCCTGCAGAGCTGAAGCAAGAGGCAGGAAGACAGACACAGCAATAGCTCAATTAGGTACATTTTTTGCCAGCAATTTCCCACATAGCCCAAGTCAATTTAAAACACAAACCACCTATCAAGAACTGCCTTGAAATTATTTACTGTTTTATGATTGCAGTGTATGGCAACATAATACTTTTAATGGAAGCCCAAATAAACGGCATATGCTGCAAAGTGTCTAGGAATGGGTTTTATGAGCTTGAATTCTCACGTCATGCACTGGTAGCAATCATGACTTCAGCAAATGCCTTGGGGACATAGAAGAGCATATATAGAGCTTTAATAAAGGTATAAACTGATAATATTTATTTTAAAAGTGTATTATCACACTGGGAGAGCAGGTGGGGGAAATATCACAAATAATGAAAAGATTTATTGTTGCAAAGTGCTTTACAAGTGTTACAATATGTTAAAATGTAGTGGTCTCCGGTAAAGGCATTGGTTGCCGGGGCAGTCCCACTGGCTCAGCTCCTAGGCAAACACCACAGAGACTCTGTGGACTGGAGCTAAGGGGCAACACGATGATCATGCTGATGGCCCATGGCAATGAACATCTGCCCTTGGGCTGTCTGGTCCAAAGGGCTGGCACAGGAGTTTGGCGGTTTATGGAGACAAGGATAGATGGGGCGTGGTTGGGTGCATCCGCTGCTGGAGTAAACTGTTTTTAACTGTGACTATCCAGACCCTGACATCCTTTCAGGCATGCTTGGTGCCAGACTGTAATCCGCCTTCAGTCCTTGCTGGGAGCCATTTTCTGCACATATTGGCAAGTTAAGACAATGGTATGTGACTGCTTCAGCTAGAGATGCTTTCAAACCAGCTCTGGTGTGACCCAGTCTTCTCATCCTTTTCCCATCCCATAATATACTCATCTCCATTTTTGTTTTAAAATTTTAATTTTATGGTATCAGAAACATGATTTATTTTTTTGATTACTAGTTGAAATGAAATTCCTTTACAACTGATTAAATATCCCGTGTATAACCTTCCTCTCCGCAAAACTTTAAAATCACACACAGTCATGAAACTATTCCCCAACGGATGTATTTATGATCAGGCATTTCTTGGCCTTATTTGATGTGTTTAGCTGTTTCGATATGTGTTCAGTCCAGATATACTCAGCAATCAAACAGTTGTTGTATGTGAAATCGCTTCATAAATCACTTTAGTGGTGCCATTCTAATGGTATAACAGAGTCAGACCACCCCTATTTCAGAGTCCATCCCTGGTCTCTCCCAGAATATGATGTCAGGAAGGTGAGTGAGTGCTTAGGCATATCGAGATTAGGGTTTGGAAAGGGTCCAGAGCAGATGCCAAGCAGTGAGTCATGAGAGAGCAAACAGACATCATCTAGGGACCTGGATGCCAACCTACCCCACGCAGGTGAGTGCCATAACTTTGGCACCACAGTTGTGTTTAGACATATCTGTTTGGACCTGTACTTGTCACTTGAGCTGTGCTGAAGTGACAGAACCTGTACACCACAGTCCTGCTGATGTGGATTCAAGTCCCTCCAGCGTGATCCATTGCTGCAGATCCACGGGGACACACCAGAGCAGGCCCGGGGTACAGACAGATGCTGCAGAGAGTGAGAAGCAAAAGGAAGATTTTTCTCCTGCCCTGAAAAATGAAGTGTCACTGAGCTCACCACTCATCCTCAACAGAGGGCTTATGACAGACTATGTGAGCTGTGTGAGAGGCTGGCAGTGAATGGAAATTGCAAAATTTAGCCCCTTTGCCTGCAGTGAGGGCTCCTAAATCATCTGGAGGAGGCATCCAACAGCTTTACCCTAACCCACCAGATGTGAGGTACCATATGTTCTTCCTGCACTAGTGTTTTGTGGGAAATGCAAATCAGAACACATCGATCCTGCTCTATGCTGCCATGACTGCCCCCTTTGGACCTTGCTGCTGCCGTGGGCATTCTTGCTGCCCTCGTGCTGTGCTGCAGCAGTGTGGATCCCCCACCAGCTGCTCCCTGCATGTGCATGAGGAACCAGGCGACCCCACTGACATCTCTCTGCTCCTATCACCTGGATGGTTCCAACAATACACAGCAAGCGTGCAGGGCTGTGTTTTGGGGATGGGCAGCAGGCAATCCTCTCCTGGGTTTGTTAGCATACAAGCAGGAAGGAGCCTAGGAAAAATCCTGTATCCCAGCACCCTTTCTTACAGCACTTCCCAACGTCTCTTGCTCCCTTCCATGCACAAAGGCTCCCCCTCTCACCCCGTATCTGGTCAGTTCTCAGCACCAACTGGTGCAATATGGACCCTGTTCTCTGCAGGAAAGGGAGGAGAAAAGCCTGGCTCCAGTGAATTTACAGGCAGGCAAAATTCAGGGACTTACTCTTTATTCTAAAAGATGGGTTTCACCATTAGTATGAAGTCTTACACCTCCTTTCAAACTGCTCTGTGATGTGACTGCTAAAGTACTACGAGACCAGCATTTATAATGAAACTGAAATTTTTATATTTATGCACACTGTCTGTTAGGATAAAGTAATTAATTTTTTATGAAAGCATTTTTCTAAAATGCTCTCAAAAGTTTTCCCATGTAAAACATGCTGTTATTCTTTCCCCACTAACTTATTTTTCTCTTCAGTGTGATGCTCTGGTCTTTGTTTTGTGACTTATGCTTCTCTGAAAAAAAAGCCCATAAACCTTGACAAAATGGCACTTTTGGCTTATAGCTTTATTCAATAAATATGGTGTATCTGTAGCAAAACTGGTTTAGGAACCTTGGGAAGACAAGTCCACTTGCTGAGTACCAGAACAAAAAAATTTCTTCCTCAAAGGTTTAGAAAGATGCTTTGTAACACAGAGGAATCTATTCTGATTTTGGTTGTATTTGTACCACACTTTATAAACTGTGGCTTTTTGAAGTATGAATGTGATTTCATGTAGTTCAATTCTAATAAATCTTTCAGGAGTGCTTCAGCAAGTCTATGCAAGCATTTCTGAAAGCTTCCCCACTCAGACAAGCACAAACCCTGTGGCTACAAACAAGTCCCCAGCTGCTGTAACTCCAGGGTAGGAACCAACCATGGAACAGGAGGGTGAGGGTTAGCAATTAGCTGTAATCCAAGATTAATACAGTTTTATTGCATGTCTCCACAAATCACAGATTGATGTGGAACTAATGGTTTTCTTCAGTGCTGATTTGTGCTGTGCTCAGGGGTACGAAATTAAGAGTAAAAAGATTGTTTCTCAATAATTACCACTTCAATTAACGTTACTGTAATTTACTAATAAAATTCATGAAGAAAAGTTCACTGTTATCTATATTTTTTTCTCTCTCTCCCATGCTGTTTTAATCCTTTTCTGCTAGAAGCAAATAGAATAACAACAATAATGAAAACACAGTGCATTACAGCACAGATCTGAAGTGCTGTAGCTGTTCGTATTCCAACACTTAAGCTTCATGAGGGATAATTCTCTTTGTAGATGCAGGAGGAAGAAAAGCTGGACAGTGTGGAAGGCCGCAGGAGAACTCAGGCAAGGAGGGTGGCTTTTTATTCTTCAGTTTTATCCTACACTAAAGCCTCTGAAGGAAGGTTTCACCCAGGTCTCTCAAAGCTGAGGCACAGCACGTCCAGGGAGGGTCTCACCAGGTGCTATGCAAGCGCTCAGCCTTCCCCATTTGCCCATTTGTGTCTTTGGCTGCTCATGCTGACTAGAGAAACTGATGTGAGGTTTTCATTTGATTGCAATACCTAATGTAGGTTAGGGGATATAGGTGCTAAACAGGTGCTCTTGGCCCAGAAACAAGCACCTGTTCTGGGAAATGCACCATCAAAAGGGGAATGGAGAAATAAAGGAAAAAACCTTTTAAATAAATATTTCTCTTTCCCATGCAATGGCTCTACAGGATGAAACAGAGAAGAGCTCTGTTTTTAGAGTTCCCTGCAGTTAAGTAATCTTTGTCTGGAAATTAATAGAAACATTTGTGTTTCCTGTTGAGGGCTGTAGTCTTATTCACAGGCACTGGAGAAAGCATCTTTCTCCATGGACTCAGCAGGTTTGCATGACAACAGGCTCAGGGTGGTCTGAAACTGTGTCTGTGAAATTTTTCAGGGTGCCAATGCTGATGACTTGGGGTATATGCTCAGTTCTGTGCACCCAAGGAGGTTGTTCAGTGGAAACTACCTGAATATCCAAAGGGATAATCTTCAGAAGCAATTGTAGAACCCAAGATCTTCACTGGGATAATCCCGACAAGTGCCTTCACCCAGCAGCCACTGCATTCAACCACAAGCTTTGATTTTTCAGTAGGGTAGGTGCCAGCTAAGGTAGGCTTCTCTGGACCATGTAGTAAGCTATAGAAAGGTGGGCACTTGCAGGTTCAGGATGACATGCTGAGCCCCACAGGAGCTCAGAGCTGGCACAGACCCTACGCTCTCCTCCTGGCTCACTCCTCCTGCTGCTGTTCCCCTTGGATCCTACCTCACCACACAGGCTCCTGCCTGACCACACAAGTTTTCCTGTGACTCCTCCTGAACTTTGTCACATCCCAGCATTTCAGCTTCTGTTGGTTTAGCCATTTCCAGCCAGCTTAGATTGAGAGGCTGGAAAGGACTGGGGAGAGGGGAGAGGAGAGGCTGTCCCTAGCAGCAGCACAGATTTATGCCTACCTAAAGAGGCTGCTCAACTCCAATCTCATCTTCCTTCACACACATTTTCTGCTTTTTAATTGTTCCCTTTGATTCCTGAATGTTCAGGTGTAATTTGCTGCCTTCTTCCTCTGCCTCACAGGCTTCATTTCTTCTCCATCTCCTCGCTCTGGCACTGCTTGCTGGGTGCAGGCAGGGTGACCTGTTTGCTGCACACATCTCAGGCAGGCCCAGCATTGCATATGGATCCATGGCTCTGGACAAGGTATTACATACAACTGTATGAAAACAAACATGACAGCACCAAACACGGTGGCCAGCATCACTCTGATGTTCCCATTCTGCCACTTTGGGCTGCATGGCACAAAGAGCTGAAGGAGAGAGGCAACAATGATTGGCATAACACTGTAATTCATGCAGGGTGTTATAAAGGATGCCTGGAGTTCAGTGCAAATGTCTGTACGTACCCATGCTTTGTCCTGGGAATTGCAGGTGAGACTTGGGCCTGTGAATTTCAGCAGGAGGGCTCCCACTTTGCCTTTGAGCTGTTTCCTCTGTGAGGAAAGGGTGTAGGGACCAGGCTATGAGGCATACTGAGGGACACAGAGATGGCTGCTCAACGCTTTCATCTGTCCTGTGCTACACGGTATGAGCAAGGATAAAGGAAGTGTCTCAATCTCTTTAATCTCTGGAGATTAAAACAGATTAAAGGACATCCATCCTTTTCATCCTCTGCATCCATTGCTTGGTAGGACAAAAATTTTAAACTTTTGGATAATGAATCCATATTTATTAAATATATAGTATAATCACAAGTAGTATATATAAATATATATTTATATCAGTTGAATTGCTGATTCTCTCAGTAGCGTTACAAAATCTCCAGATGAATTGTTTTCAGTACCTTGCAGCAAAAATGCTGATCCTTCTCCTCCCCCCCAGATAACTCCAATCCTATAAAATTAAGAAAATACATTTTAGATTTTCCCTGGAAAAATACTGTTGCACTATCCCAATGTGCAACATTTTCTCTCCCAAAGATAAAAATAGTGGTTTTTCAACACACAAACATTAGCAGCCAGGCAGGACATTATGATCCATGGAGATCTGCACTTTTAAACTCAGGAAGTACAAATCAACCTATTTCTTATTAATCTTATCTCAAAAATCTAGTTGATGGGACATACTCTTAAGTTTATTCCTTTGTTAAAAAAGCTTTTCCCTCCTCCAGAAGTGCTGGTGTTCGCTGCTTACATCAAACTGCCGAAGCCAGCCACCAGGTTATCTGTTAACTACTTCTAGGATTAAGACATTCTTCTCAAATTATGTTTATAGGCTGCTCCCCTCCCTTTCTGCTCAAGTCCAGACCTCTAGAGTTTAAATTACATACTGTGCCAGGTATCTTATCACATCAATACTTGAGATCTCTTCTTGCCCTCCTGTTTTCTTTTTATGCTAAAATAGATGGGTGCCATATGAGTAATCTCTAAACACAATTAATTTCCTCCAAAACTGTATCCTTTTAGTGGGGTATCTAATGCACCTTTCTAATCTTAGCAGTACCATACCATTAGAATTGGCCTCTTCAGCTCTGGAAAAGGGCTCTCATCAGTGTGCTTGACACTGCTGGAGTAGCTTCAGTGGGTTTAAACATCAGGTTTATATACCCAAAGAGCTTGCTTGGCTTTCTGACAGCTGCCTAGCAGGGTGCAGATGGTTTTAGTTTATTCCCCATTTACCACCAAATGATTTTGCCCTTAAAATTAATAGAAGAAAAATATTTGGAAAGTGATAGCTGGTTGTTAGATATTACTTTTAGTGTTCCTGTTCATATTTTTCTTTTCTTTCCCATATGTGCTTTTTCTTGTAATCTTGCAGGACTGTAAAGTTATGATTCAGCAAAGTGCTGAAGGTGAGAGCATGGCTGTGCTGATGCTGTGGCTGCCATAGAGCCAGGAGCACCTCCTGGGTGTGCCTTTTGCTGGGGTGCTTATCTTGGTCAGCTCCGTGGCAGCACCCCAGCTCTGGGGTCACTGTCACCCTCAGGATGGGAAGGAATGGGTGGTATGCACGTGTTTGGGAGCAACACAGGGATGGGCTCTAGCAGGGGGGTGTCAGTGCCATCCCTGTGTCTGCCCCAGACATAGTTTTGGGATACAGCATAAGGGTAAGGAAACTTTTCAAATGGGATTTCAAGGCGGGAGGGTACCCTGTGTCTGTGGTTTATTGCTTTTGTGGGCATCCAGCCTCTTGACCCAGACCATCCCAAGGCTGGAGAGAAGGCAAGGCTTTTGATTCTTACAGAACTGATAGCATCTATTGAAATTAATTCCATGTGGGGAAGTAAGGACTGTCTCCACATAGTAAGACTCAGTGTGGAATATACTGACGAGTTTGAGCTCTGACTCCAAAAAAATGCTGAAGGCAGAACTAATGCTTCCTGGCGTTTTGAAGATACCACAACCCATGAGAAAGCTAAGGCTGCATGAATGTGTTTTGTATAATCCACGAACGAAAAAAATCTCAGAAAGCCTTAGATTTTTCACATTCATATCACTCTTAAATAAGTGCAAGTGTGGTTTTTGCAGTCATTCCTCCTTTATCCATGTATAATGAGAATACACCTTTGCCTTCTAGTTGGATGTCATTGAAATCTAATCTCTGTGTTCAGATGGGCCTTTAGAGCACCAGCACCAAGCTCCAGAGAAGTGCTGACAGACATTACCTCTGCAACTCCTGTACATTTTCCCTCTCCTCCTTTCAGACAAGGAGGTTCTGAAGGTGTTCTAGCCAGACTTTGATTGGCTGACTTCTTCAGTGGCATCAGGAAGAGTGATTTCATTGATTTCCCAGAGCTAAACAGATTCACACCACCTGGGAAGGTGACACAAAAGATTTACAGTGAAAAAGGTGCATCATAATTTTACTATTTTCTGATGCTGTTTTATTCTTATGAGATCAGGGTCTGGACAATGGTAGTTCAAAAAGCTTCTTTTATAGTATTTTTTACAGGGCTGCACAGATGGAGGTTTAGACTCCATCCAAAGGCTCAGCTGTGTAATTTTTACTCAAACTCAATCCAGCAGGAGCAGCCAGTGCAGCAGGACTGAGCCTGATGGCACTGTAGGTTGAAATTGAACATTGGCTTTAATTAACTCCTCCATTTCCAGAAGTGGCCTGTTTTGAGTTTAATTGTAATATAATCTATTATATTACAATAGAATATATATAGTAATATAATATATAGTGTATACAATATAATAGATATTGTATATATAATATATAGTGAGGGAATCTGATCAGGTTTGGGACAGTCTCCCATCCCTGATGCTGACATCTGCCCCAAATCAAAAAGAGCAGCACTGATGAACTTCCCAAGAAGCTGCTGACTTATTTGAAATATGTGTCCTTGCTGTCTGTGACATAAGTGCACTCACTGATCAGCAAGTCTCAGCTGAGATGGTTGTTTTCCAGCATGAGTTTAAAATACTCCACATGGCTCCTTCAAGCACTTTACTGCAGACTTTACTGTGGTCATGCTGTGTCACTGTGCTCACTGACTGCTCAGCTGGGGCAGCTCACCTGGCTCAGTCGTCCTTTGGCTGAGGCTGAAAACTTTGCATCCCCTCCAATATCTGTGTGACCATTGATGATGTTCCCCTCACTTTTTAAATGCTATACCACAGGCTGGACAAACCATAAGCAAATACAAAATTATAAGGAAGTGTAGTGACAACATGAGTCTGTATTTTTGCCCTTTATTTCCATGCTTTGGATTGTACTTATGGTTGTTTGAGGTTTGAACTGACCATATAACATCTCCTTGCAGGTATGTGACATCATTGTACAGAGGGACTTCAAAGCATAGGACCATAGAATGGTTTGGGTTGGGAGGACTTTTGAAGGTCATCTCATCCAACCCCAGATACACGCGACCTTAGTGCTCCTAAAGTACTCGGGACACCAAAGAAATGATGGTGGATGGGAATACCTCTAAGACCTTAATTGGAAATTACCTGTGCTGGTTTGGACAGGGGTGTAATTAATTTTCTCTGTAGTAGCTGTATGGGACTAAGTGGTGGATTTGTGCTCAAAACTGTGAAGAATACAAATCTGTTGTTGCTGAGCAGGGCTTGCCCAGCATCAGCACCTTTCTGCTTCTTGTACTGCTGCACCAGAACATAGGCTAGGGATACCCCAGAAGATGGGAGGGGACCCAGCTGGGACAGCTGACCACAGCTGACCAAAGGGATATACCATACCATATGGCATCATGTTCAGTCCATAAAATCTGGAGGAAGAGGACAAAAGGGGAACACACGTTTGAGCTGATGTTATTTGTGTTTCCAAGTCGCCACTATGCACGAGGGACCCCTGTTTTCCTGGAGATGACTGAACACCTGCCTGCCCACAGGAAGTGGTGAATGAATTCCTTGTTTTGCTTTGCTTCCATAGGCAGCTTTTGCTTTACCTATTAAATTCTTTTTATTTCAATCCATGAATTTCCTCACTTTTACTCTTCTGATTGTCTCCCTCATGTCACTGGGGAAGAGTGAGTTGTGTGCCAGCTTAGTTGCCAGCTGGGGTTAAATCACAACCTTACCCTAGCCTTTGATGAGTCACATTCAAGGGACAGGTGTGGGAATGCCTGCCTGCTGGCTCGGAGGGGACATGGCTGTCTATACTGACCCTGTCCCTCTCCCAGTCTGCACTTATTGTTCCTCTGAAACTGGGACACAAAGCCTGAATCTCATTCTGGATTTTATGCACCTACATTGTGCATGTAATGTAGACTACTGACTTATCTGCCTTTGGAGACACATCTGGAAGAGGAGTGCAGGGGTTAGAGCAATTGCTCATGAGTAGGAGTGCTCAGCTCAGCAATGTAATTGGAAACTGCCCATATTCACTTTTTTTGAGCTAAGTTAACATCACTGTCTCAGCTTCCTGAACAGTCAGTAGGGAGGGATGAGTGATTCATCCCACCCAGCTTAGACCCATATTTTAGGAAGGAAGGAATTGCCCTCTGGCTGATGAAAACCTTAGATGAGACATCTAAGTTTTAAATGACTAAAGCTTGGTGACACAGATCTCTGCCTAAATGCAGAAAACCTGTTAATCTGGCTACTCTTTTGACCTTTAAATGAAGAAAAACATGCTAACTTTTCATCAACACCAAACACTTAATTTTCTTCTTTACTACTATCCCATTGCTTCCTGGTGTCAGCCTGCTCTTCATGAAGAGCATCCTGAGCCTCATGTCCTGAGGAGAGCAGGAGCAGAGCCATACACACCTTCTTTGCTCATAGATTTAGTCTTTGTAGTCAGCACTTGGGCCAAAAGCATTCTTGCCAAGCTTTCTTCTTACCGTGCTCACAATGCTATTTGCCCCACTCTATCTCTCCTTCCTCCACTTCTGTTTTTGTCTTGTTGCTTTTCTTTTGCATACAATTTACTAGATTCACTAGGTTTTGTGTGTGGAGCAGAGGTTGCAACTTTAATTGGTCTTCACTTCCATGAAATAGATCAATTATCCCTAAAACTCACTGCCATAAGCCACTCTGATTTCACCCACCTCCCCATCACCCCATCACTGTTTTCTTCCTTGCATCTGTCATTTGTGTGCACCCTGAACTGTGCCTGTTTAACTTCATGATTTGTAGGTTTTTGTGTTACCAGAAAAATCATTACTGATCCATGGCCAGCCTTTCAGGGCTGCATGTCCTAAGAGCTTATTTAAGGCCTTGAGATTCTTCATAATGTAGAGTTCAGAGAAGTGCAAAGGTAAATCTGTGCACTACAAGCTGATTTTAGTCAAGCCCTCATGAGGAAAAGGCAATAGTAGAGGTCATCCTTTACAGGTCAAGGCTAATTGTCAAAAAGAATTGAAATAGCTTTGACGTTGTTAAGGGAAAGGGGATAGACAGAAGATAATAAATGCTTCCTGTGTTCCACAGGAAATGAAATCTTCCTATCTTCCTTTCTTAAGCCTATTTCCTATCGAAATCAAGCACTATACTATTTAATTGTGTGCATCGGTTAAGAAAGATGGGGACTCTTTTCATGTCAAATACACCCACACATACCCAAACCAAAGTGTTTTGTGTCAAATTCTGATAGAAGGTAAAACAGCTTTCATTCCTAGCACAGACAATTAGGTGCTTATGAAACCATTTCATTCTAAAAATTTTAGTGGAAAACAAGTCTTCCCCCTAACCTCTGAATAATGATGCACTGAAACTTATTTATAAAGAAAATGTCCTTATTGGTCTGGATAATACAAGGTTTCTGACTTTCATTCTGTGCTGTGCAATTGCTGTGCTGTTGTTGTAAATACAATATAACACTTTGTTGAGAGATCGCCGGGGACATAAGTGATGGAGAATCACCAGTAGCCTCTGAAAAATGTCTTTTTTTTTTTTTTTAAGTATTGGAAGTATTTAGATGCACTTAAGGTCCTGCTATATAGTTACACATACCCAAAACCAAACAGAGATGCACCTCATGATTGTAAACCGCTTGCGAGAATGAGAGTGGGGTTTGTGTAATGGCCACCTCCAACACAAGTTCTGTAGCATTAGTTTTTGCCACACAGAGCTTTCTTTAGGGCAAGACGCCTTTCTCTCTGCAAAGATGTAGGGTAACTTATTGACCAGTCAGTGGTACCTCTAGGAGCTGGGGGGAGTATAACTGGACAGTGAGGTGGATCTCAAGGGTGTTGCTTGTAACACAACAGCCATATGTGGGGACCCCAAAAGTCTGGATCATGGGGGGGAACTCCAGTGGATGATATTCCCCCGGGCTTGAATCTCAGTGACTTTACTGTCTGTTGGGATAAAAATACCAAATCTAAACCATCCAAAAGTGAACCTTGGGCAAAAATAATCTTATTAACTGTGCCCTTGATAGACATTAATTTGTCTTGGACCCAAGTGCAGCTGCAGTCTAGGAGCAGTAATTTCTCTTGAATACCTCCTGAGCATATCAGGCCTCATAAAACCCCTATCTTATACTATGATGTAGCTTCAAAGACAATACTCTGCTGTTATGCAGGACCAAAGCAGCTCCTTCAGTGCATCTGCTGAGCTGATTTGCTTTCAAATGTTGATTTAAATTTTACTTTTTATTATGTGATATTGCTAAAACTATGGTTTTATGGCAAATGTGTTCCAGTTCAATAAAAATGTGCTTATTTTTTTCCTCCTCCCTGAACTAAGAACAAAATGCCTTGAGGGACTATATATGTTTAATAGATTTTCTGAATTAAAACCCCCTTCAATTAAAATAATAATCTTTGGTGGTCCCACATAATATTTTGTAGCTGACATTTGTGTATAATGTAATGTAATATTTTTTTTTTTTTTGATGGGACTTCTGTCTTTGCTAAGTTTCCTCTCTGGCTAATTAATGTTTTTACCTGCTATTGATTTTTCAGATCCACCCAACTTTCATTTGTTATTTTCTTTCACTGATTATTTTAATAGCATGCCTTAATGAAGCATATGTTCAGATTCCAGCTCCAGTTTTACCCTTGCCATTATTAACAATGTAAAGCTCCTCCTTTATGTGACAATGCTAATGTTTTTAGCTGTGCTTAATTAGCCCCATCTCAGTAGGGAAGCACTGTTAAGGCTTGTGTCCTATCTGTTAATGTTTCAATTTCCCCTTTTTCTAGCAGATAAAAGCTGATTGTAATCCCATGTGGCAGGCTTGGGGCACAGCCATCTGCAGTCTCATTTTAGAGTCTAAACAGGCAGATTGCTTCCCACTTAAACTGCTGCCACAGTAGACTGCTATCTTCAGTGTAATCATAATTACATTCATGTATCTTCAGAGGATGTTAATTACAGGAGGATGGTTTCTTTCTCTTGAATTCAGGAACAAGTGCACTGCAAGTTTAGAGTGATTAAGGAGGGGAAAAGCATTAAATCACAGGTGGGAAGGAAAGAAGTGAGAAGCATATCCAATAGGCCAAAAGGTTGTTTGAATGGCAAAGGGAAGTAAAAGGTGTGAAGAAAAGACATGTTAAACCTTATTGTCACGTGGAGGTGAATCAGTTCAGAGCAGCAGAGCTCATCATCCTAACTGAAGGCCATGAGGATGGTTGGTACAGCAACTTGGGTAAAGTAGGACCTGCACGCCAGGGACATCTGGAAGCTAAGTGGAGTGCATGCTCAGGATGGCTTCCCTCCTTTTGCACTTGAGAGTGAGGTGGGATGGCAGGAGAATCAAGGTTTCCCCATTACTAGCATGTCAGCATGGCACAAAGCCCGTGGATCCCAGAGCCAGGCAAAAAGAGCATTGACCTGTATTGACTCTGCTTGTTGCAAAGACTCCAGACAGCAAGGATCATAGGATCATAGAATCATAGAACAGTTTGGGTTGGAAAGTACCTTAAAAGTCCAGCTTCTTACAATAAGCAGGGATATCTTCAATTAGATCTAGTTGTTCAGAGCTCCGTCCAATCTGACTTCCAGTGTTTCCATGTCTATATGTTCAGAAAATGTATTTAACATACAATGGCACACATTCATTTGGCTGAGCAACTAGATGCAATAAATCAGAATCACAGAATGATTTGGGTTGAAGAGGACTGAAAGATTATCTAATTCTTAGCCCCATGCCATGGGCAGGCACCCTTTCCACTACACCAAGGCGCTCAAAGCCCCTTCCAACCTGGCCTTGAACACTTCCAGGGATCAAGTATCCGCAGCTTCTGGGGACAACCTGTTCAATAAAGTTTCAACTCGTAGTACTTCTGAAAAGAGGAGGCATAAAGCAACTGGACCTTTATTTGTGCAAAAAACTTTATGCTTGTGCTGTTTTTATCCAAGGACAGGGTTAATTTTTCTCAGAAGCTGAGAGGGAGCCATGTGGCATGTCCATGTTGTCATTCTACACCATGCACATCATCACTTGTGAGTGGAGTTAAGAGACTCTCACTTCTGAGAAGGAGGGCATTGCAGTCAGAGAGAAAGCAGGTGCATGGGGGTCTGGCTGCCATTTTCTTAGTTGTCTCAGGGTCATGCTGCATCAGGTCAGTGGGTGAGCAATTTGCATGTAAAACACCCTCTCTGTTGTACACTATTGTAAATAATATTGTTGCTGTTACTGTTTATTTTCTTATCTCACTGCTGTTTCCAGTAAGTTTCTCTTAGCTCATAATCTCTGCCTTTTGTCCCTCTCACTGGAGGGCCCTGAGGTAGGGAGCAGGAGTGTCATTCCTAAAAGGACAATGCTTAAGTACTTCTGTATATTTAAAAATTAATGTAATCACAAAGATGGTGGGACATCAAGAAAGGAAAAACTGAGAGGTAAAATTCTACTTCCTTGTATGCAGAGGTGCTGGGGTGAAAAGCATCATGCAGGCTTCAGGTGAAGTGTGAGGCATGACAAATGTGGCTCCTCTCGTGTGATTGGGAGGACACATTGTTGCCATGGCTCTGGGCTGTGTTTCTCATAATGAGCAGACCAGATGGTTTGGTTTTGAAAAGAGTTATGGACAATTAAATAGCTGTGCAAGGCACTGGCAGCACCAGCTTTCAGTACTTCCTCCCCATATTTGCGTGGACGAGATGTGATGGCAGAGGAAAGCAAAACCAGGAACTTAATATGACACCTGCCACATGCATCTTGGATAAAGCACTCTTGGCTGCTCGACAAATGCAGGCCTTGATCTGGCAGAAGCCAATTAGTTTTGTACACACAAATAGTCTCATCATGGAACAAAGCATCCAGAAGTTTATTGGGAAGTTTATTCCCTGGGAAGTGGAAGTGAAGCAAGCTGGAGGAATGACTAAGAAACAGGGGGGAGTTAAACACAGAGTAGCAGAAGCTGGCTACCCACTTGGCTGACCCATCAGGTGAGTGGGTTGCAGCTGGAGTATCACATCAGATAAAATAACAGGAAGAGCCAGGTGATGGCACACACAGGGAAGATGACCACCAGGAAAAGTGAACAGTGGAATGATCTTTTAATGCCAGTAAGCAGGGTGACAAAGCAGAAGAGGACATATAATGTGATGAATGCAATTACTCACATCTGACTCAGGATTGAATAGGTGTTGTTACTTAGTGCTTTTTTTTGTCATCTTATTTTTGTTATTTTACAAGTAACTGAGGCCAAAGGAAATGTGTCATGAAGCCCTTGGGAAGACATAGGTTAAAAGTGGAGAGTCTGCAAACGAGTGAATACAAAGAATGTGTAAACCTACACATCTCAGGAAATAATAACTGCAAAATCCCCTTAGGTGAGAGAGGAATGGTTGCCGATATGAATCAATGGACATGCACCACAGAGACTTAATCAGATGATGGAGGGAACTGTCCCACTCTGCTCTGCACTTTTATGGCTACACCTTAAATCCTGTATATAGTTTTGGGCACCATAATAGAAAAAAGATATAAATCTGTTAGAGAGTGTCCAAAGGAGGGCCAGGAGATGGTGAAGGGCCTTGAAGGGAAGCCGTATGAGGAGCAGCTGAGGTCACTTGGCTTGTTTGGCCTGGAAAAAGGAGACTGAGGGGACACCTCACAGTGGTCTTCAACTTCCTCACAAGGGGAAGCAGAGGGGCAGGAACTGATTTCTCCACTCTCATGACCAGGTACAGGACTCCAGAAAAGGTCATGAAGCTGAGTCAGGGGAGGTTCAGGTTAGATATCAGAAAATGATTCTTCACACAGAGGGTGATCAGACCAGGAACAGGTTCCCCAGGGAAGCGGCCACAACACCAGCCTGAGTTCAAGAGTTCAAGAAGTGTCTGGCCAACACTCTCAGGCACATGGTGTGATTCCTGTAGCTGTTCTGTGCAGGGCCAGGAGCTGAACTTTGACAGTCCTCGTGGGTTCCTTCCAACTCCGGATATTCTATGATTCTATAATTTTAAGTTTCACTGTAACAGGCCAAGAGACCATGGAAGAGCAAATGAAGAAAAGACAGAAGAATCCTGCCAACTCACCTGTGGGAATCTTGAGGGTAGCTTGGTTTTCATACAGTTTCCTGAACTCTTCAATTTGTGCCCCAGACATTAGCCAGACATATCCCTGTGTCTGCTGCTCTGAGTACCTGCTCTTTCTAACCTAATGCCTGCATAATGGAAACTCCATGAACTGGGATGCAAACTGCCATCTTCCTTAAGAAGAGAAGGCTCATCATCTTGGCGGACCTCCAAGAGGCAGATCTGGGACCAGGCGAAAAACCCCATCAGGCTGGCCTGTGCTATGGTGCTCTCTGTCCTGTGGGTACTTGCTGGTCCCCAAATGCACAGTTTAGCCCTTAGGTCAGCACAGCGAGTCCTGGCCAGGAATGGGTGTGTCACCTTTTGGGGAGCCTCCTTAAGATGTGTATTTCTGCTAAGTGCCCACCCCTGGGGCCCCTAACAGCAAATTAACTTCTCAGGCACACGCCTGTGGTCCTGGGACAAAAAAAAAAAGACTATTTGCATGCAAAGATTTTACAAATTTGGTCATCGTGACCAAACTTTATTACCCATTTTATGGAACTGTGACAAAGTCTAGGAATCAAGCAACATGGGGATCACAGAGGCTATTATGTTTATTGTGCTGAACAGACTGTGATAAACCATTAAAGGAACATTTTCAACAAGCAAGCGATTTGAAGTACAATCATAGACAGCAACTCTACATGAAGAACAAAGCAAAAAGTTAGAAGACACTCAAAAGGAAAAGCAAATTGTAGTTCAACATCTCGAAGCAATTTTTTTCCTGCAAACACACCTCTCTTGCAGAAATGGTAGAAGAGTTACATGTCCAGTCATAGTTAGCAGTGACCAATGACAGCATAGAACAGTCGTATAAAATTTATCTCCCACAAAAATAAACTATATATATAAAAAAATTTTATGATGTTCTCACTGACTCAATGGCCACATGCAAATTTTCCGTCTGAAAAAATGAGGTATAGTAGGCCCTAAGAGGTAGTAATGTGTTTTGATTGTACTACAATATATAGAAAATGTAAGATTCAGTTCATCAGAGTGGTAAGTCTCTTAGAGGTTGAAGAGTGACACACAGAGAGCAATTATTTCTGTGTCATCCACTGAATACCGTGGCTTACCAAATGCAACAAAACCCCTCAGACCCCAAAAGGGACTTGCTAAGGCATGATTTGATGCCCTTTGAAGTCAGCAAAATTCCTATTACTGCCTTCAAGTGACACTGGATTTGGCCTGTTAGAGCTACTTATAGCTAGGATTATTTCTCTTTCACTCGATATTATCATGTCTAGTTACAATATTCCAACCAGCTCTTTCCCAGCCACTGAACCCCGCGCAGTGCTTCGTGGAGGTCCGTGTTCCTTGACACTGCCTCTTGGGAGAAGCCAGTTATCCTCAACTGCACTTGGCTCCACGCTAAAGCCATACCAACAGACGCCTTCCTGAGAAACTACCCCTGGCCCAGTTATTAATACAATGGTACAAAGTTCTGACTAGGAAAGAGAGGAAGAAGGGAAATAAAACAGAAATAGAGAAAATGAAATTGGAGGTGGGGGAGAGAAAGGACAACAAAAGTGAGAGAGGAGAGAATAAAAAACCTCTACATAAGAAGCATTTAAAATAAATCTGGCTGAAACATATTACAAAATCACATTTGTGTAAAATACACGAAAATACTTGTCAAGTATTTTCTTACAATCTACTAATTTTTTTTTTTAAAACACATATTTGTGATTGCATTATGCAAAAGCTGAGCTTGTTGCTTCCCACCTACAAAGCTTCAAGTTTCTTTGAAGGTTTTTTTTGTTCATTTTTTAATATTTTTAATACGAAAGTAATTTAAAATGTGTTCATTTTCCACAAGTTATTTTACAAAAATAATTTTGAATTAGGGATTAGTTGCAGTCCTAACTGTTTCAAACGTCTCAAAACTGATGCTGAAAGTAACAAGTTCATTCCATTTAAAGTCTGGAGGTAGGTCTTTGTCAATCAATTAGTCCATTTCTTTAAACAATTCATTTGAGGTACAAACTTGGACAGTAATATTTAAACTTTACAGCTAAATTTTTTCTGTCATGTAGTGTCCTTGAAGAAAATTATCCTCACAAACCTATCAGCAATTCAATACAAAAATATATTCAAGTTAACAGTACATTACACAGAAGTCTAGCAGAGAATAGAGTAAGTACATAAAATAAAACGAAACAAAACCAAAACCAAAAACCCACACAAAAAAAAGGAGAAAAATCAAACAAACCAAGTGAAAGAAAAACACACAGTCATGCTGAAACACAAAAAAGACATTGCTTCCTTAACTGCAAAAAAGGTTGAAATAGAAATAAGGGGAAAATGCAGATACTCATGATTATCTACCCAGTAAAAATTTCCTGCATTGAATGTGTATAGCAGCATGTATTTATCAGTCTGTTGAGTTATTTGTAAAAATCAGAGGTAGTATTGAATAGTGGGGTAATATTGCATCTGGTGCTAAAAGTGCTGCTTTGAATGAAAAGATGGAGAAATGTCACTGGCACAGAGGTGCTCAGTGAACCATCCTATGTCAAAATACATTGCTTAATGTAATGCACGACCTTAGCTGAGGTACATGGTGTTCATTCTTACATTGTGACTGATGAGTAATGAGGAAAGATTCAATTCTTTCAAAATACTGGTACAGGGCAAGTGGAATTAGTAGAAACTAAGCAAAAATCTGGATTATTTTTCTTCAGATAAATTTATGATTAATTTCTAGGTACCTTTCTGTATGTTTTTAAAGACTTTAATCAATAAAGACTTATTCATTAATGGCTTAAGAGTGGTGTCAGTCATTCTTATTTCCATGGAAAACTCCTGGCTCTAAGAAAGCCAATTCCTTGGCTCCCTATTATCCCGATGATAAGGTCTGTTCATTTGGTTTACTACTGCTTGTGCTGATATGTTTGTATCTAAAACTATACAACGTATCTTTGTCTTTCTTCCCTTTTGCAAAATGAAAGTACCTTTTTCATGTTGATTTCTTTCTTCTGATTACCAGCTGAATGAAATGAAAAATCAGTTTTCATTTTTTTCCCAAAATAATAGTAAGTCTTAAAAAAAAAATCAAGTAAAAGTCTACAAGAAGGTTACAAAAGAAAAAGAATAGTATCTATCCCCTATCTTTGGTGCTCAAAAACAGGGAGTTCACTAAGTAGGGAGTGGGTTGCTGGAAGTGTTGCAAGGCATGAGTGTTACACACCCAGCCTTTCCTATTTCAATGCCCATTACAATGACTATGTTAAAAGTTTCTTGTTTACACGCAGTGCAGTGAATGACACAAACCTGATTTGGAGCTCTGCTTGACCCAGTCACCCTTACTTAGCAGCTCAAACAAACTATTAGTAGGTTAGGAAAAAGAAAACAGTAATTAAAAGTTGCATCGTTAATCTGTGTCCCCTTTGTGTTACAGCAGTTTTTCACTAGACCTGGGACCGTGAAGGGATTACAAAGAAGATGATTAGTCAAATCCTTTTTAAGGTTATGTGATTTTTTTTTCCCCCCAGGCAAAAGTGGAAAGACCATGGCAATAGAAAGTAAGTGGTCAAGGCAGTGTCTTCTCCCTTCAAAAGACCCAACTGCTGATGAGGTAGAAATTGCATGGTGTGATGTCCTAGTCTTCTTCTGCAGATTCTTGTGAGGACGTTTCTTCAGTCTCTTCCTAGAAAACACAAATAGGAAGGATAAATACCATGGTGACCAGGCATCTTAGGCTGCCAGTTCAGCTGTCCCTGACACAGCTGACAATTACCTCTTGAGCTAATAAAATGCTCTTTACAGTTCCTGTGATGTCTCAAGAAGCCACCCTGGGGAGGAAGGGAAGGTACCCTGCTCTCTGATCCCCCCACCTTGCCTTGCCAGGCTTTTCTTCTACTCCAGGAGATGTCAAGAAAAAGCATTCTGTGCCATGCTTTGTCAGAGGCCTCTCTCTTATGGCCAGCAGACATGGGCAGCAAGAAAATGGAAAGCATTTTGAGCACATATCCAATCCTAAGCAGCTGATCTGGGAAGCCTTCTCCTCCTCATTGGCCCTAGTGCTGCTTCATGTTTGCCTTCAGCAAGTCTACCCAAATGTGATGTTCTTATTCTGCTTTTTTAAACAAATGTTCAGTACCTTTCAGGTCATGGGTGGTGAACTGGGGGCAACTAACATTTCTAATAAAAGGGGCTGTCAATGAAAAGCTGTTTTTTATCAAACACTGAACATCATCCCCTAAGTCAGCACGTGAAAAAGATCTAGGAAGAAGAGGAATTCACCCCCTCAGCCAACTGAGACCTTTGAAGAATGACCAGCTTAAAACAGCTTATAACAGTCTTCATACTTTAATAGATTTGATTTTCCACATGGCTTCATTTTGTCTGGGTGGCTAACTGACACAATTTATAACTCCCTTCCTTTCCCAGGCCACTACAGTACACCATTCAGCAAAGCTTGCCTTAAAGCTTGCCTGCCTTATACGACCAAACTTCCATTCATTAGTGTTTGAAACACCTCAGCTGTGAAGGGCTCCTAAATGCTACCATGTGTGACACTGCTGCAGAGGAGCGGCATCAAGGAAAAACACAGCGCTTTAATCATAGGCCACTGCTTACTGCAATCCCCTTTCAAAAGGTTTCGACCTCCCCCTGCACCTCCCTGCAAGAAAAGGCCAAAAGAAAGCTGTAAATCCAGGGAATAAACATAACTATAAATGAACAGATGACAGCTTAAAAAATATAACCATAGCAGCATCAAGCCATGAGATTTCACACTGGTTTTGTTTAGTCTGCTTTGGGTTATGTGGGAAAAGTGAAAAGCATGAAGGAAATGCTCCCCCCCTCTTCCTTCATGCCCCCACCCCTGCTAAAGCTTGGGCCTCAGATATTTAGGCCAGTAGGTTTATACCTCTTGACAAGGAAACAGGCCATGACCCTGGGGTACTCTCTTAAGCACCAGGCACAAAGAAAGATGTAGCATGATCAAAGCCGTGGATAGAGCAAGGAGAGCAAAATCAAGTGTCAGCTGCCCTCTGACCCTGAATTTTCAATTCTTATATTCCAGATGACACTGATCTATCGTACAGATGAACAATTTTTTCCTCACAACAACTACTGTCCACTTGTAGCTGGGTTATATTCACAGCACTGGAACAAAAATGATTCTCAACTCATGAAATGATCAAGCGAATTTTACTCTGTCTCTTGTGGCACGGGGGAAACTGAGCTCACACTCCATCAAATCCCATTAATGCATAATGAATTTTTCCTGCTTATCTTCTGTGCAGAGCAGGACTGTTACAACATTTCAGTCAAGAAGAAAAATGGTATTTTCAGGCACCTACCGGAGGGCTAATGTGGGCTGCATGTGGAGAAACACAGCAAAATATGTCGGTTTGAGCCTTGGTAATTCAGAACTCAGAATGATTGCGGCAAACCCCAGTTTTGCCTCCAAGCCAAGTATTTCAGTTAAAAAATTACTACTGTGGGTTCTGTACTCTTAACATAATACAGGTAGACGTGTTTTGGTATTTGATGATGATCACATGTTTAATTTCTTACAGTGCTGTGGTCAGCCTCTGATTATCATTTCCTGGAAGACGGCAGCACACGTGTGGGTGCAGAGCAGCAGCTCTCTTTGTTTTATGCTTGGCTTGTCAGGAGACTACTGAAACCTGATGAAATCATTTTTCCATGAAGGTAGACTTCCGATCACAAAGTAAGAAGGATGGGGGAGAGGCAAAGTATGTGAAAGGACATACTTCAAAGCTCAGCCAGGGTGGCCACAAGAGAGCTCTTTTTAGTTAAAAAGTTGTCCACTCTAGTGATTTTTACTATGAATCTCACCGTATTTTTTTCCCTAGTAAGCCTTGCTGCAGTGACCAAGAAAATAAATGAGAATCTTTTCCTTCATACACTTATATGTATTCATGTAATGAAGGAAGCTTCTCTCACCTGCACATGTATGTGCAGATATATGTACCCGTAGTATTGGGAAGGATGAGAAACTAAAAATCAAGCTAACACACCCTCCCCCCCCAATATGTAAATAATAAGCTAATTATTAAAAAAATATTTGAGACTGACAAACTTCAAAATCACATCACTGTTGGGAAATACTTTTTTTATGAAGAAAAGCTTTTCAAAGGAATCAGATTGTTCATTCCTTGCAAAAGCCTACAATGCCTCTGTTGCAGATGAGTGTTTTAAGCCAACCTATCATGTATGTAAGCTTCTTATCAAGACACTGATGGAGACATGACTGCTGATCTGAAGGCTTACAATTCAAACAAAGGGATACTACAAATCAGACATATATGAAGGGAGGCACCTAAAGGAAGAAGTGAGTAGAGGCTCTGAAGGACAGAGTGTAGATGTATATTGCAGGAACAGAGAGGGACTTTTTGCACTTGTGATAAACTGGTTGCAAATATCAGAAGGTTGTGTAGCTGGGATCTCCAACCCAACTTCCGCCTCTACAACACCCACCACCCCTGCACACACACTTTCCAAAAGATGGAGGGTAGAGCAGGCATTTTGGAAACTGTGTAACCTTTGGAAGTTGAAAACCGGCTCTGTGCTGAGCCACTTCAGCCAGAGATTCACCGACGTGCTGGCACTGTCAGGGCACTGGACACCTCAGGGGAAGGATGCTTACCAATAGTAAGCACCCTCCAGGCACTTGCAAGCCCTCACAAACCTGCCAAGGTTGATGGCACAGCCATCTGTCATTGTCCCCGAGTCAAAAGTTGAAGGAGGAACTGGGGCTGGAATTAAATGCTTTCTAAGTCCAGATGTGCTTCCAATAAATTTGAAGAGAAGGGAACAAATTAAGAAGGAAAGCATGGTCATTAGAGCAGACATTAGAAATCCAAGTCACTCAAAGTGTGATAGTCACGCAGAACATAAATTCAACAACACCATCACAGGATGCACTCAGCAAAGAAGCAAAAGTTTTGGGTTACACGGCAGCTTTAATTGAGGGTGTTCTCACTTAGGTGCATTCACTTTAGTTGTGGAGGCAGAATGGTGACAGGTGTAAATTGACCATAAAAGTTCATTGACCCAGTTTTGCCTTCAACGGCTACTTCCCAGGTTATTTGTTTTCTGCTGCAGCAAACTAGTGAGAGGTTGGGCCAGCAGACTGCAAAGAGAAATCTGTCAAAGCTTCAAACCAGGCTGGATCTGGCCAACAGGGAAGCCACAGCCACCAAGAGCTCAGGGAGCATAGGACAAATAGTCGAAGAACAGGGTGAGTACTCATATCCATAGCTCAGGCTTTACTCCTGCTGCTACGACAATATCCTAGGCGACTTCCCACGCATCCGTGTGCACATCCCCATACATGTATCTGCAGGGGCTGATTGGCACAGGGACCAGCTGCAGAGGCAGTTTCACTTGGCACACTTGGGTCATTCATGGGTCCCACAAATGGATATGTTTGTCCTGGACATAGCATGATGTTTTATGACAAAGGCAGCACACTCAGCCATATCCACCCTTAGTTGCTGTAACTGCCCCATCAGACAGGGAGTGATAGGGAGCTGGTGTCTCTCCCAAAACAGAGCTGCAAGGTGGCTTTCTCCAAAGCTCATAAAGGAGCCTTTTCCTGAGGGGCATCATTGGCAAGGCACTGGCAGATGTGGACACTGCCACATCTCATCTCTCACTGAGGCTGGCCTCCCATAGGAGAGAAAGGACAAACTTTGCAATGACTCACAGCAGGTATCTGCCTTCAGAAGGGCTACTCTGCAGGGGACTGGGATCACTGTTGTTAGACCTGATTTAACTGGTGAAGGTAACAAAAAAGGAACAGGAGGCAGGACAGCAGGTTTCAGTTAGAAGTGCTGTCTGCAGCCAGTATGTTTATTTGGGCTCACCAACACAGAATTTTGAAATATGACAACCTTAGTGGGATCTGGTTGCCTGAAGACAGCACCTGATGCTCTTTTCGATGCCCTGGACATCTCATCTGGTAAGATAAGCCAGAAAGGTGCTGGTCTCCTGTGTCATCTCCTCCTTCTCTGTGTGTATCCCTGTGAACCCCTGGGACACCTGCACAGAGCAACTGTGTCAAGATGTATGGACCCATGAACCCTCTTCAGAACTATGAAGTTGAATCTCTCCTTTGGAAGTCTCAGCGCTGTGGAAAAACAAACTGGTGCCAGACTCTTTTCAATGGTGCCCAGCAACAGGACTCAGAGGAATGGCCATAAACTAAACCACAGTAAGTTCCACCTCAACATGAGAAAAAACTTCATCACACTGAGGGTGGCAGAGCACTGGAACAAGCTGCCCAGGGAGATCATGGGGACTCCCTCTCTGGAGACTTTCAAACTGAACCTGGACATGTACCTGTGTCACCTGCTCTAGGTTTACCCTGCCTTGGAAGGGGGTTTAGACTGGATGATCTCCAGAGCTCCCTTCCAACACAAATGATTCTATAATTCTGTTATTCATTGCTAAACCTCAGAGGTGGGACCATCCAGAATGGAGATGTGCCACAAACGATTGTATTGAAATGTCAACGTCTTTTCAGATCAAAGTCACCCCCTGATCCCAAGAGACTTCTTTCCCACAACATCCTGGGCAGGTGAAATGTAACTCTACCTGCTGCCCAAGACCTCTATTTGGTGATCCAGATTTGGCTGGTGCAGGCTATTTTTTCCTGAAATTACAAGCAGCCAGTAGCATCCTAGTGGCCTGAAGAACAGTCATACTTAGTTTGGTCAATGTATGTCCTCTGCTATTTTTTTTTGGTGGACACCCACAAACTGATAAAAGCAAAACCTGATGATGAAATAATTGTTGGGAGGAGCATTTCCCCACCTGTAGCAAGGTAACTGTGGCATTTTTGTAAAAATGTTTGTTCTGTTCTAATACCCTAGACAAAACTTCAAAGTCTTGGCCCCATGAAACTCACTGGCAATTCACTTTTTTCACCTTCTGCTCATGAATTTCTGACCTGCAGATTAAAAAAACTAAAACCCATTTTGAAGTGAACTGCAGGATCACAGTAATGCTGCATATGGAGCCTATGAATTTGCTACAGCTTTTATTTTACAATGAAGTATTAGCTATTGGCACAGATTTTGCTGGCTGCTTTCTAAGCCCAAGAGGGTATGCTTGAATAGATATGTCAAAAAGAACTGCTGACAAGAGCAACTTGCAAACTGTGGACCATTGTCTGCTGTTAACATGTCTGAAATCCCCTGGCATGCAAGCTAATATTTTCAGAGGAGTCCCTGAAATACAGGGATAGGAATAGATGGCTTCTAGAGCAGAGGCCAGGGCCCCGACTGTGCCCAGCTGAGACAGTCCCATCCCTACTGCTCCACAGCCAAAGCACCAAACTGCTTTAGAAATTCTTACAGCACTAACAGACACTCAGTGCAGGTTTGCTCTTTGTGAAGCTTAGGGTGGGATCTGCTGCTGTGAGCTCTGCACTCTCTGCAAAGCACACTAGCAAGTTCAGTGACAGGTGTCACTCAGCAGTAAGGCAAAGTTTAACTCCAGAAGCTGGATTCAGAACTCAAAGTGTTGCAGGTATACTTCACACGTCACAGTGAAAGGCTTTATGAGTGCAGAACAGATCACCATGACCATATACAGAAAAGGCCATACAACCCTTCCAACTGCTGGATTAAAAAATTATTTTAAGGAATTATTTCAGTACAGAAACTCTGTCTCTAAACACATATAAGTCAACCAGACCACAAGCAAGCAATTGCTGTGCACTGCAGCTGCTAGCATGCTAGAAGGAGCAAAAATTCTTTAGCTTGGTACCTAACAGGACAGTCAAAAACTATAGCTACAGAGCAGTTCTGAGACACCCTGCCTTCTCCTACCACTGTTTCTGCAATCTTTGACTAAGTCATGGGACAGCCCTGGGAGCTGTGAGCAGGCAGGTTCTCCTCCAAGGAAGTACAACTTTCAGTACTTTAATGACATTAAATATAAAGAAAGAGAAAAATAGAGAGATGCAGCTTGGGGTTGAGGTGCAGGGACTGGAAACCAACATTCTTGCTTTAAATGTGTACGTTCCTATTGACCTAGCCTCTAATAGCCCACTTTGTTATGTAAAGATGTTGCCCTTCAAAAGAGCACAGATTTGGCCATAGCATGATGGCATAGCAATATTTAGATGTCAGCAAGCAGCCTTGCTGAGCTGCTGCTTAACTTTCCTAATGCCCAAGTGCTTGCTGGTGGGCATGTGCAGAGCTACCCAATACTCTTGTGAGCAGTCTGAGGGCTATAAGGTATCCTAAAGATACCTTTAGGATACCTGTTAGGATACCTTTAGGATTACCTGTTGATTTGACTCAGTGATTTCCTCAAAGTTTTCACACTCGGGAAGGCAATGTATAATAGATAGCAAAAATAAGACTTTTTAATTTTAATAAAATTGCATACATGTACGCAATAGCACTGTACTGGAAATTCACACATGGACTTGTTTTGAAATCCCCATGCTCTCTGATTTGAAGTAGGCATTCAAGATGGGTTTTGGGTTTTCTTCCTTCTAGGA
This sequence comes from Zonotrichia albicollis, assembly GCF_047830755.1. Lineage (NCBI taxonomy): Eukaryota > Metazoa > Chordata > Aves > Passeriformes > Passerellidae > Zonotrichia > Zonotrichia albicollis. The sequence continues at coordinate 50,668,560 of NC_133822.1, forward strand.
AGATGGCTCTCCCATAAACTTTTGTGTATGGAAGAAGAATCTTTCTTCTGTTAAAATCAGTCCACTTTTATATAAAAAATCAATTATTCTGTGAAAGATAAAAAGGGAGTAGAGAAAATAAAGCCAAAACCTGACTCTCTCCTGCAGGTCACCAGCCTGTGGTTTTTTAGCAGCTTAGTTAGTAAGCAAATTAAGTGCGTCCTCTCCTTTTAAGGCTGGAATAGCAGTGCTTGACTAGCAAAAAGGCTGCTCATGGGGATTACTGGATAATACGCATCCCCAGCTGTTGGAGGAAGTGAACTAGCTGAGGCAGCTGAGTGAAGTTGCTGGGGCTGTGCTGGGACTCAGCTGGTAGAGGTCAGAGAGAGTTAACCATCCTAACACACACAGAAACCACTACTACAGATCCCCTTCCTCTGCTGGAGGAAGTATCTTGCCAGGCTTGGCCAAGTTTTGGTCCTTAAGCAACAAATTTAGATAACTGGAAGGGACCAAGACATTGCTTAGGAGGATTCCCATAGGACAGGACAGGAAAAGACATTCCTCTTTAAGTTAGAACAGCTTACTTAAAATATAGATTCAAGTCTATTCTTCCTGTTAGATTAATGGGGAAATAAAAAACATTTCTCCATCTCCTAGCTTATCTCCCACTAGGACAACTGTTTGATATAATGGAGTGAGTGATAAGGAATCTCTCTGGTTACTTTGAGAGAAAGGGCTTATCTTACACAGGAGTTTTAAATCCAGGAGGGCTAACACTGAGAACTTCCAGAAACAGGAATTAGTCTGACTGACATTTAGTTAAAACCTAAATGTACCTGCCTTAGGTTCTGCCTCTCAATTTCTCTTACAGATGATCTTGAATGGACCTCAGCTTTAGGTGGCCAACTTTGCTATGGATTATAAAGCAGCCCTGAAATTAATTCAGCAATGAGGTTCCTGCAAGGCAGCAAGTCACTCAGTGCCAAAGCCTGTGTGGCTGAAGCCTTTTGAAATTGAGACTCAGCTGTCTAAGTTACATCAGGCCAGATTTCTTAAACGCGTTTTGGCATCTGACTACAGCAAGTGCCTTTTTGACCTAAGCAGGTCAAAACACTTTGAAAAAATCTGTTCCCCATGTGATTAAAAGGAGACTGAAAATCTTCAGCAAAGTCTCAGTACTAGTCAGAAGAATTTTACAGGAAACACCATTTAAAGACTGCAAAGCACAAACCTAAAGTGAAAATGGTGCTTGAAGCAATTGCAGGTGCTATGCAGCACTGACAGAGATGTATTTTGTCTTGGAGAGCTTCAACCCTACAATATATAAACATTTCTGGTGGGAAGGAAATAAAATATTAAGAAAAAGAAGGCAGCGGTGCTGTTAGAAACATATACAACTGAGCTGGACTGACCCCAACTTTGAGAAGCTGCTCTTACAAACCTCTTGTGGATGCTGTAAACTGGAGGAATGGTAAACTGCTCTGCATTCACAGCCAAAATCCAGACTGGAGCATAAGGCAAGCAGAGGCTCTAATAATAGTCTCTAACCGCTAATATCTGTGTCCATAATTAGATGAAAGAAGATGGATGCCAACCTTAAAAATTCTTAGACTTGCCTAGTTCACTGAAATGCTGCGGGTGACTGTGCTAGCTCTACTTTCTTGTGGCACTGGAGATGGAAAAGCCCAAAAGGCTACTGGAGCCCACAGAGGTAAACCTGAGTGAATCTGCCTTCCCCTTGAGCCCTTGAAATACTTGAAACAGCACCAGTTTCTCTGCATATTTTATGCTGAGAGGCAGAGGAAGGATTACAGCAACGGTCTCCCAGAATGGGGTAGGGAAACACTACTTTGAGAGGCTTTGAAATGGAGGTCAAACCCACATAATTTACCTTTTGCTCCTCCCTGCCCCCCCCCCACCAAATATAAACCATGAAGAAGAAAATAAAGTAAGGCCTGTTATATTTCTATCTCTTTTTTTTCTCCCCCTAAAAACGACCACTTGTTACAGACAGGAAGCAACTGCCAAAAGTTGTTCACCTTCAATCCTTTATCACTTAAAAAAACATTGCGGCTCTGACCACAAAGCCACTGGCAAGAGTAGTTTGGGGAGAGCTATCTATCTACAGTGATAAATAATAAAATAAAGCATCTTCCCTTTTGAATCCCAGCTGAGAGATTTTGCCAAGTGATCAAACTTGTCTGAACCTCGGAGCAGCAGCTTTGAAGTAATAAGAAAGAGATTGAAAACTTGCAGCCAAGAGCCGCACACACCTCATTAGGGTCCAGCCATGCGGGGAGGCCAAGCAGCAGCCGCCGGGCCCAGCCCCACGTACCCTCTGGAAAGGGGCTGTGGGAAGGGGAGATAAAAGCGCCTTTCACAGTGGAAGTGCACTGGTGACACTTTTACGAGCGCCAGCCCCGGGGCTGAGCGGCCCTTGCCACGCTGCCCGTGCAGCCTCGGCCGCGCAGGGCGCGTGGGCTCGGCCGCTGCCATCCTCGCTCTCCACGTCTCCCCTGGCTTTTCTCATCCCTTGCTTTTTTGTTTCTGAACGCGTGAGTTTAGCATACAGGGCTCTACCTTACCCTGGCCATTCTCAGAACAGCCCTCCAAAATGAGAAACATATTTCTTAAAGATAGCGAGCCAGGTTCCCTGAGCTGGTTCAGCACAGTTCATATGAGATTTTCTAGTATAATTTAGAACATGATTTTTAACAACAACTACAATGCACCAAAACAAAAAACAAAACCAAAAACCAAAAAACCCTTAGCCAAATCAAAACAAAAACATTAAAGCTTAACAGAGTTGTAAAATGCTTCAAAAATGTCTGAAGATTTTGATCATGGATTTTGCCACACAGACACTGGCAAGGCTGCATGCTTCCAGCAATGCAGAGTATTTAACTTAGAGAGCTGAGGTTCTGGGTTTAATTTTCAGTTTCAGACTAAACAGCAGGTCTGCAGTGAAAGGCAGGCGACAGCTCCTGAGCACAATGGGGCAATGGAAATGCTTCTCTTGCAAACTTTACTGATTGTGTAACCATGGAGCACCTCTTCGTGCAGACGAAAAAGCAAAATCAGAGACGTTCATGTTGGTTTTAATAAACTTCCCCCATCCCTTCCCTTTTTTACTGCAAGAATTCAGCTGCTATTTTATTATGTAATGCTGCAGGCTAAAAATATATCCCTAATTTAAGCCACCTTGCCAATAAATCTACAAATACCAGGTAATCCAAAAAGGGTAGTTATAGTTTAATGACAAACTCTTCTTGTCATCTTAATATGTTCAACTCCTAAAGGATTTAGAGTGATGCATTTAAAGGTTTTTTCAACTTCTTGAATATCTCACACTCTGAATCTGGTGGAAAGTGTGAGAAAGTTTGGCCTCCTCAGCACAGAGCAACAACACAACTTTTCTAGATCAGTGTATGCAGCGATCCACAGGACAAAGCTCTTTATTTCTCAAAGCAAGATAACCTGATTCAAAGTGACTGAGGGTCTCAAATTTAGTAGATACTGATGATTTCCTTTTGATTATAGAATCTTTTGCGGGAATTTCTTTTCCAATTGAACACATATACATTCTATAATCAAATCAGAGAAGGTATCCTGATGGAAATGTATGTTCAAAACATGTTTATTTTACAACTGAGACAGATTTACTGCCATTTATACTTCAATGTTAATCTATTCTCCTGCCTAAACATAAAAAAATACCAACATAAATTACAGTTAATGCCTCACTATATAACACAGTTCTCAGGAGACTATTGAAGCGATGTGTGAGCCCCCCAACTTACTGTAACTGGGTCTTTGCTGTTCTGAATCCAGTTTCCAGAATTTGCTTCAAAATAAGCCTGAGAATCAGGGAAGGGGAGGGGGTGGAAGCCATTCACTACCCTGAATCTGATATCTCCGGGGTCCTAGAGCTCACATGTTCTTTCTTTCCAGACTCAAGTCTGGTTTCAATGGAGCTCTCATTTTTCTTCCCCCTAATCCTGCCGTGAGATCAACCATTGGTAACTCTGTGAGAAATTAAATACCAGGATGTGGGAAATCTGAGATCTGAATTCAAGCAGAATGTGGGTGATTCATTTATTTCTCTCCTTCTGTTTTCCCATGGTTGTTGTGTGGCAAGTAACTCTTCAAACCTGAGATCAGAGATCAGCCCTGAATAATGTGACTATACTGACAGAGCAGAAGAAAAGCAAAAACTACACTGGCAATATTATATCCCTCTCTAATATAATCATTAGTCATTTCTAAAGAGAGATTTCAGCCAACATTTTCTGAAAACATTCTGGAATTTCCAGAAATGCTTTACAGTGGAATCAACAGCAGAACTTCATCACCCTGATGTTCACCATCTGCTGGAGCAGACTTCATAAAAAATTTAAAATTTCTTGTATTGGGATCCCAATGAAAAGAGAGACAGTTTGCTATGGTAATGTGACTGCTGACTGCTACAATGCCCAACAGTCAGGGAGGGATTTTTAAGGGCTTTTTCCTTCCTCAGTTTGAGAAAGGAAAATTTATTTGTTTAGGTCCTGTAAGGATGAGCTCAAGATGCTCACAAACACTAGACTGTGCAAAGATTTACATCCTTCATGCACTGTTTGGCAAAGTGTTGATGTCTGAAAACCACCTACATACTTCTGTAGCGTTCAACATGAAGTGCCTAGGACCATAATTCTCACTGCATGGTCTAACATGATGTTGTGATACTCCTGTACTTCTTACTGTCCACTGTCACAGCAGTCACATGCCTACAACATCCAAGGAGCAATCAATGACCATGAGCTCTGAATGTGCCCCCAGACTGCACCTAGCCTGTCATGGACTGTTTGTCGTCTGCACTGCTTCACTCCATCTCAGCACTAAGGAACAGTACAGTGAGAGCATCAATAGAAATTTTATAGAATAGAAGCTCCACCAGGAATAATGGTTTTAAAGTGTCTATCACAAATGTTTCACACTGATTATGAATCCTTCACCTGATTTGTCCTCTCTCAACTGCAAGGGAGGAGGCAAGCTCATAGGCTCAGCCTGTCCATCCTAGCCTTAATGTCTGGCACAGGTGTCACAAGCTGAGGGACTGCCCAGGGAGGCCAGATGTCACCCAGGGGTAGCATGGCAGCATTGATTTCAAGGAACTACATTTACAAAATACTAGGTTACCCTGGTATTTATCCAGAAAAAAAAAATACTGTCTTCTTATTGCTTCTTTCCATAACATGTTTAAATATGGTAATAAGGACTGAGTATACTGCTCTTTTTCCTAGCCAAACTTTATTAGTGCTGATGGGTGAAGACTGTAACTATCTATCTGAGCATATTATTTAACAGACAAAAACTGTATTTTCATTGACCTTAACTTTGATTCTATTTGCGCTTACCTTATTACATATGCATCACACCATACTTAATCTTTAAAACAAAATTTGCAGCAGAATTTATATGCGGAATTGGAACAGCAAAGATAGAGCAATTTCCAAGAATGGTTACATAGGTCTGTTTCCCATGTTTTTCAGTGCAGCAAATGAGCAAGGATACAACCCTGAAGTATCTGTAGTAATATTTAAGTCAGGGAATAGAGCATCTTTCAGTGGCTTCACCTGAATATGGAGGATCAACAACAATGCAGACCATTGAAAATGCAGAGCCCTTGATGAGAAGCTCAGGAATCAAGCTCTCACCAAAGAGCACTTTCCTCCTGTGCAGCCTTCTGCTCCACATCTTTGCTAATTAGCATTTTGATTATTTTTATTACTGTAAGTCCACACAGTGATCATGCTGGTAGTTTCAGCTTTCTGAGTATCAGACAGGAAATATCTTAAAATAATCCTTATTTTCTGGGAGTAGCCATGTGCTGCTGAGAATGCTGTATGTCTCGCATGTCTTGTATGAAGTAAGATACCCAAGTGTTAGCAGCACTGACTCTTGCTACTCTTGAAAATCTCAGCCACAATATGTAGCATGTGTATGCAAAAGTAGCACTGTTTAATTTACTCCTGACTGACACTTTTTTAAACACTGCTCAGCTATGCTCCTCAACAGTGTTTCCCAAGTACACACCACGAGCCCTTCTCTTCTGGCCACTATTAGTGAGACTTCAGTTTGTGTCAAATCAGAGCCAAGTTCAGAACCGGAAGGAGTTCCTCCCTAAACCCCTTTTGTGGCCACAGCTGTGGGGTCAAACACACAGCCACTCTGCCCGCAGATATTGCCGACCACCTCAGGCTTCTTCCACAAGCAAGGAGTGGGGAGGGAATAGATAGGGAGAGGCTGAAGAGGAGTGTTGCTGGCTTAAGGGAAAGTTTTTTAGCTCATCCCTGCATACTCTGGCCTTCTACTACCAACTGCAACACTCACTCCCTGTGCTATGCAAGGAGTGGCTCAACAGCTGTAGTCCCTGAAGTTTTACGTCCCTACTTTTAGGGTCAGGTCCTGCCCAGCATACTGGAAAAAAAAGCAGGGATCTGAAAGTGTATCTGTGTTGAATGGACAAATGCGTGACCAGTGCTTCATTCAGAAAGCTGCTCCTGCCCTACAGTTTGCCTCAGGGAAATAAATGTTGTGTGTTTGAGCTGTCAGGAATCCATTATTGTTCTTGTTCAGAGATGAAGCTTCCTGTTATGTTGAACTAAGTCACAGCACTCCTGCTCTTAGATTGACTCATAAACTGGCTGACAAGGACATGACATCTTCAAGTGGCACATTGCAGCAGGCAAGACTGAATCCCTGAGATAGTCCCTCACAAGTCAGGAAGAAAAAAAATATCTTGCTAAATCTGATTCCTTTTCTGTCACATCAGATTATAAATGCATGCACATTGATCACTCCCTTATGCAAGAAGGGAGCATAAGCACCTCAGTTTTAGTGGAAGGGGAATCAAGGCACTGTGACACTTGCCCAAAATGGAATTTACACAGCACAGCTCTCAGAAATAGTGGTTTCAAAGGGAGCTGTGCTGTCCTGGCACAGTGCTGACTGAGCACCTCTGTTCCTTGGGCACAGTGACAGGCATCTTAGCCTGCCTTGTGGACCGCAGGTGCATTAAGCAAGGGGATGTAAAACACAGTCAGCATCTACTGTCAGAATTACATATCTGAATTTAACAGATCTGTGGACTCAACCAAATCAAATCATGCTTCTCCTGCTTGATCACTCAGGCTCTTTGACCTTCAAATCCTGAGCTGCACCATGTCTCAGGTTTAGGGAGCAGCACTAGGAACACTTCTCTCCTGGTAGCCTGGAGAGCTTGCTAGGATAGGAAATGGGACTGCTGCTGAGGTATTTCCAATTTTTGAGTCTTTAAAATTGACTGAATGCCTAAATATACTCCTGTTCTTGAAGAGTTTTTTAATCCATTGATTTAATCCAATCAATTTGCTTAATTTATTTACAGACAAATTTATGGAAGTAGCCGTCTCAAAAATGTTTCTCTATCATAGCTATGTAGTAAATTACAATCATAAATATTTAAAACCTTAGCTAGCTCAGTCTTACACTGATTCAGGTATTCAGGCATAGCATCATTGAATTACATTATTCAGACTCTATTCAGAAGTTATGTCATGTAAGTAAGAAAATATTTTATTTCAGATACACCTGACCTCTCTTTCTAGTCATCATTCTTTAGCCCAGGTTAGTACTTCATCTGTTCATTGAAGCAGTAATTGCAACTTCTATATTTTCTGCCAGATTCTTTTTCTTATTTTAGTTCAAAAAACAGCTGTTTTGTTGGGATTTTTTAAGTCATCAGACAAATTATTCAGTGTCTCCCTGTCACAAGAAACCCCTTATAAAAAACAAAGGAAGACTGAATATGTTTTCATTTGGAAACCACACCAGTTTCCACCATTTTGCCTTGAAAAGAGAAAGAAAGTAAGGATGTTAAGCCCAGTACCTCCATGAAATTCCATCTACTGCATCCATGAAGAAAGCTAGAGACTCTCCTTATTTCCCATAAGCCACAATACGTTTGCCCAGGATGTGTTCACATGGTACCAAGAGCCTACAGTACATTAGAGGATGTTCCAGAGCGGCCTATGTAACACACGCACATTTATCCTGTCCTTAAGTACAAAATTACACGCATTATTGGAAAAGAAAGTTTTACCTCTCCAGGATACGACTTTTTGGGAGTTCCCCTGGGAACTTTCTGACTCTCCTTATCAATAAACACAAAAAAAGTCCATGAGACACAAGGTAGCTTGCTGAATGCAGTGGAAAGAGAAATGAGACCCCAGGGCACTAGGTCAACTTCCAGGGCAGAGATTATTCAGTATTTCTACAGTCAAGGCTCAGACTGCAGCATTACTGGGTTCACAGGACACAGGGTGGCCTTGGACAATGGCACTCACTCTCTCAGATGTGTATGTGCTTGGTGCCATTCTGTCTGTGACACTGGAAGCTTCTTTTCAACCTGTGAAAGTGGATTTCTGGAGTATTCCTACCACATTTCTGTCTGCCATTTCCCAGAAGGGAAAACGACGAGTTCACATATGGTGGCTAGCAGATACACAGAAGGCCTGAAGCTGGTGTAAGTGCAGCTTTATTGCATGGCACAGAGAGGTGATGAGATATGTGCTCCCTGGCCCTACTGGCCAGGGTCTGCCAGCACGTTGGCCCCGCCACACAACCACCAGGGGCCCCAGGCTCACAGTCTGCAACTCTGTGGCTGCACACGAATGTGTGACCCACAGGTGTAGCTCATGGGCTGCAGAGCCTGTGTGATGTTTCTAGCATTTACTGCGTCCTACACTGAGTAGACATATGCAATAGATGCAATCTGAGGTGTGTGTATATATCTATATCTATATCTATATCTATATCTATATCTATATCTATATCTATAAAATAATTCACATGCATAACTTTATTGATACTGACGCTGAGAAATGAGTAGCAGGAAAAAATACAGGAAATCCAGATCTTCTTTCCTGTACGAAATAAGACCACACTTTTTAGTGTTTATTTATTCTTGTTGGATGTGATTATTTTGGACATTGTTTTAAAAACATCTACTACATTTAGCATTAGGTAGAGAAGTATGCTTCACTTGTTCTTTTGGTGTACATTTTCTGTACAATTTCTTGTGTACACTGTTCTACGTGTACTCTTCTGACTGATTCACTTTTATTCTGATCTACACACCATCTTTCTGAGTGGTATGCTGTCTTTCAGACTCAGATATAAAGAATTTCCAAGGATTTGAGATTTTAAGAGAGATAATAAAATTTTCAAAGGGCTGTTCTATGATAAAAAATAAACATGTCCTGTTTCCAGAAAATTTTGATCATTTTCATTGTGTTTTCCTAAGAACATCTATTTCCTTCATATTACTTTGGAGTGTAACTCCCCCATATGGACAAGTCAACAGCTGCTACAACGTGCTTAAAATGAGGAAATGAAGAAATTTCTGTTTGGACTGTGTATTTGCACACCTCAGTAAAAATATTACTATGTCATGACTGTAAGATCCAGCTGTACATTCTTTAGAGACAGAGCAGATTTCAAAGAGTCTTATTTTGAGGTTCAGGCAAATATCTACGTGAAAGTGCTAAATTTACCAAAGTCACACAGTTATGCTGGCTCTTTTCTTAATTTCCCCAAGGAAGTGTGAGAGTATGAGTGATCATCACAAAGATGTGACCAGACCACTGTATTCAAAGCTTCATATTAATGACATGGGTGTGTAGATTTCCAGTGGGTTTTACTGCTGCTATTTACTCTCTGTGTGATGGCAAATCCTCAGAGCTCTGGCTAAGTTTAAAGATACTGCAGAAGTTTACATAAACATCTGTATGGCCCTAAACTGGACAGCTGACACCCATGAAGAGATTTAGAGCATGGCAGTGCCCTGCATGATGCTTAAAATCTGGAAAATGGTAATAGGAACAGAGCTGTTATTTGCAAAATGAGAATTTTATCTGGTCTTACTGCTTCTGTACTTGTAAAAGTGACACAAACCCAAGAGACATACTTGCTAGCAACAAGAACAAGACTAAGAGTGATGTAAACTAACACTCATAAGAAATCTTTCAGAATACACATGAAATTCAAAGCACAGGAGACCACTCAGGGACCAAGTGTGAGCAGGAATTTCTGCCACTTTTACCAAGGAAGGCTCACCATCAAACAGCAGTTCTTGACTGTAACCTCTCACAGTCCCCATCAATGAAGAAAGTACACATTTGTAACTTAATCCAGACTGCCACATGGTAAAGCCATCTGGGAGGATATTTTGAAGGAAACAGATGGAAAAGGAAGAGATTCCTCTGAATGTAGTATAAGATTTACATTATCCTCCATGAACTTCCATGTAGTCCCCATGTTTATATAATTTATCACTATTTCCTTAGACAGCTCAGATTAGAAAGCCTGCATGAGCTCATGTTCTTGTTGTTAATTCAGAGTCTGAACCTCCCTACTTTAAAGGGAAATTAGGTACTATGAAAAGAAATCAGAGAAAGGCAACCAGACCGAGTGAAACCCAGCAGCATGAAGTTCTTGATCATCCCAGGAATTACACTGTTTTACCTCTCCTTCTTTCAGCCTCGGGAAGACACTCTCCTGAGCATTTGCTCACAGTGATAAATTTTTGTTCTTGCCATGCACCCATAACAGCAGAACTGCAATTGTGTGGTACTGCAAGCATGAGAGCGTGGCCTGTTAAAACCAGGAAGGGCTGAAGATAAGTTCAGTGATTTCACTGAACATCCCTTCGTCTACAGATTAAAAACAGAAATGTTGTCTGTGGAAAGGCATGGCATACAAATAATTTAAGGTGTTCTTTCACTACTCAGTTGTGGTAACTGGAGAGATCTAAACAGACTTCTTTCTCCTTTCATGTATTCTTCTGTGGCTCCTCACTTTCTACACAAACACTTCCATTACTAATGGGAATGTCAAAAGGCTTTCTTTTCTCTGTCTCTGCCTACAGAGATGCTGCTGAGGCACCACTGTAGAAGCAGTGGCATCCAGCTGGTTGACACACGCTTCAGCATCCCTACCAGAATCACTGCTTCAGCAAACGGTCAGGAAAATCCATATGGGGAATGCTAGTGCTTCAGTTCAAATGCCTACATCATTTGGCCATCAATTAAATCTGTCATTACTTTGTTCTACTACAAAACAACAGAGTCCAGGTCCCCTCTTTGTCCTCCTACATCCCAGCCCAGCTTCAGTCCCAGATCTTTCTTCCTTTCTTGCATCCAGGCTTGCACATGGTTATTGCACAAACAAAGCACTTGCAGGAGTCAGTGCCTGGGCAGCTTGGAAACCTGGCAGCACCACAAGGCCCTTGGCAGGAATGGTTTCTGCTAGGCTAGGCTACAGCCATCAGCTGCAGATCCCTTCTTCCTGCTTACCTCGGTGGGACTGAGCTCTGAGGCGTGCCAGAGGAAAAGACAACATTAGCAGCTGCCTGGGAGTCTCTGCCTCCTGGATTTGCCTCCTCTCTGCAGCAGGGCTTAGCCTCCCTGTCACTCAGGTGCCACAGAGGAGAGAGCTGGCTTTATGCCCACCAGCAGGCTTACCACCATGTTGTAGTAGGAATAGCCTGATTGTAGCAGTAACATTTGAAGGATACAAGCAAGACATGGAGAGGAAATCTCTTCTATTAGAAGAGCTTGGTGTGTTCTGAATTGTGTGGTGCAGTCAGATCATAGATAGTAAGTCGCTGGTGACTTAGGCAGTTTTTAGCATAAGGTGGCCTAAACAAAGGATATCACCTCTCCTCACAAAACTTAACCTTACTTGAAAGTACTGCTACATTCATGCTGTGTGTCACCTCCACCATTCAGAGACATTATTAGCTGTGCCATGGATTCATCATTGCTACAACTGTATTGATTTCTTTTGTAGAAATCTGATTCCTGCACATGCTTTGGAGAGTTACATCATTTTACCCCTTCAACTTGTATCTGGATGTTTTCTGTTTGGCATGCAACAGTTCCTAATTCAGATTGCAGTTGATATTATGATGATGTACACTGTACATATGTACACTGTACACATGACAATGTACACTGATGTACACTGTACAATAATGTATTAGAACCATAAGGTGGAAAAATTGAAGTATTATTCCTTTCTAAAAGCAGACCTCTTTCCAGAAGAGCAATGGACCGTTTATGCTCTTGACTAAGTTATCATTCGTGTTCATGGAGGTACAGCTGCACAGCCCACGTACTCTGCCAAGCAGTCAGGGACTTGCTCCCATGCCCAGATGTTTTTCTCTGTTGGTGCACATATAACAAAGAGTTAGGTTCTTGGGGTTTTTAGGGCAGGCTGGAAGAAGAAAATGATGTTGATTTTAACTGCAGTGTTTGACTGGTTTCATGACACCTTGTGGCTTGCATTTTTTCAAAGTGTTAAAAAAGAATTATACTACTCAACCCAAAAGTTCCAATGTGCTAGTCTTTCAGACGGCGGATCCAATCTGGTTACCAAGTTCAGCCTATTATATTTTGTGGATTTACAGAATCCTTTAGTGTGATGATGCAGAGCAATGCAGAGTCCCCAGGCGGTGCAAAGGAAAGCTGCTTTATTGCAAAACCAAGGTCTTTTTAAGCAGTTAATGGGTTACCAGTTTGCACAGTTTTAAGGCACAAAAAGCCCAAGGCCACCAACCACCATACACCACGATGTGGACACGTGGCCATCACCTTGCATGTTTCTCATGTCTCTCACATCTCTCACATCTCTCTACCCCTATTCCAGCTGAGTCACTCTCCCATAGTTCCCTTCTACTTAGCCTAAGTAGCAGGGTAGCCATGATTTCACAAAGGCCCTTATTTTATAAGGCTTTGCCTATATGCAACACTAAGAAAAGCAGAGAGATGGGTTTCATGCATATGCTCCTTCTTGCTGTAATGCAGTTCCCATCTGTCCCACAGAGAGATATTTATTGCATGCTGGACTCACACCACAGAAGTGTGCATGAGTGTCTGCATTATCACTGCAAGGTGATCAATGCAGGAGGACAATTCTGGGCAGGCACTGTTCTCTGCTTCTTCCTCTCTTTCCAGGGCCACCACATGACTTGTTCTGGTGGTTGTGCCCAGCAAGCCAGCAGCTGTCCCCCAGCTCATATGATTGATGCATCTCCCTCCTTTCTTTACCGTAAAAGAGGCCAGTTGAAATATTATTTAACTTAAAGTAGTCTAAATAATTTAAATTAGTTTTTCTTACCTGAGCAGGCTTCTTTTGAACCACTTGTTGAGGCTGAAAAGTAAAACAAAGGTACAGTGAGAAACAAAATTAAGAGAAAACACTTAACTGTGATTTTATGAGTACTAGGAAAAATATTTTCAGCAATAGAAATGAAACACATGAAAAGCCCACAGTCAGAAACGGAGAGATGAACATACCAGCTCTCACACCCAGCCTCTCCTATACCTATCTACAACTTTGCTCTGAAGTTGTTCATGTTAGTGTGGATAAAGAGGAGTATGTTAAGCTTGTACAATTAAAACCAAAGTGAAATCTAATCTAGCATGTTACATCTTTCTGCTCTTCTATGGTACTGCTGCTTTAACTTACCAGACCATGAGAGTGACCTGATTTTCGAAATAGATTTTGTTGTCTCCACTGCTGCTGCTCTCTTACAACATTCTCATCTGTGAGTGGAGTGTCCTCCTGAGGGGGAGCCCTCCCTATTCCTCACAAGCAGGGTCAAAGCTCAGGCAGAGAGTTGAAGGACACATAACCCCATTACCGAGCCACGGCTTCCCACTTGACCAAAGCCACCCTTGCCAAAACCAAGGAGACTGGCATGGACAGTGGTTCCAGCCACACACTGGTTTGAGATTTTCAGCTGCATGAAGCTGACGCTGTGCTGACCCTTGCAAACCTATTCATGTGATTACAGGGATGCCCATCATTGGCCAGGGTGGGTGTGTCCACCTGCCTATGCAGGACCTGGTGGCACCATCATGGATCCTCAGCAAGTCTCTCTCCTGGCCGGCCCCACGCAGGACTGGGAAACACAGTCCTCACATGAGTCAGGAGAGCCACCAAGGTGCTAGTGTGCTCCATCCCCACTCAGGAGAAGAGGAGTACCAACTAATGAACAAATACAGATATACTTAAAACACACCAGCATTGCCCAGATGATGGGATGACCCTTGTGGGTGCTGGAAGCAGCATGGAACAATAAGACCACAGATAAAGGATGAAATCCTGACACAGAAACAACAAAAAGGCTTTTCTTACTTCAATGGGACAAAGTTGCTGCCTGCCTACCTCCCTCCCCCAGACATTCTGTTTTTAAAGTCTATGAGTTGCACCCAATGATTTTCTTCCTGCCCTTCCTTCCTGCTTTTTTCCTAATCCCAGACATGGTTTTAGTCCTCTCTTGGGCAGAAGCCAACATGCCATCCCTCTGCACGGCCAAAAACCTAATTTTCACGACAGTGTAGTAGGAAATAACTGGAATTTTTCTGAATAAGCAGTTTAGTGTAACTGGCCTTTCAGAGCAATATTTCAGTGGGAAGGATCAATGAAAATGTAAATTAAATGTAACTGATTAAATTTGGCTGCCCACGACAAGTGTCCCATTTTAACAAAAGATGCTTTGTTTATTTTCAGTCTTTTTCTAACTCAGTAGAATCCTACTGCTGTTATATTTTTGTATATAACAGTCTCCAAGTTCTGCTCTCAAATAAATATGAGAGGAAAAAAAATATCTGATGACTAGGTCTGTCTTTAAACTTCAGGGTGGACCCTTTCCTTTTCCATTAAATTCCCTTGCAATGGAGAAACTATTATCAAGGCACACATTTTATTGATGCCTTCTCCAGGTGGACTGCAGGCCCTGAACTCATTAATGGACATTTGCTGCTCTTGAACAAAGGAATGATTTGTTTTAAAGGAATCTCTCATAATTATAGAACTCACTGAGCTCTTTTGTAATCTGTCAGTTTTTTTCTTCACTTTATTTTCTTTTCTTTTGCCTGTTGATTACACCTGTACATGTGTCTACTCCCAAACCACATGAAATCCACAGACATTTTTAGAGGCTGACTGTTTTCTCCAGCTCAGAAAGCCCCATATATTTTTGGCCGTGCACTCTATGTTCATGTGACTCTCACTCACTGTAACTCAATGAAATCTTCTGAAAGAGCTGCCAACTCACCATATTTTCCATGAATTAGGTCCTGACACTTCAATGAGAGGAAAGACAATGTCTGAAACAAGGCCAGCTCTGGCTTTCTGCCTAGTATGTGTCACAGTAATTCTACCAGCTGCCCTTCTACACAGCAGTTCATACTTTTCAGACCACCAAAAAGCCCCTTGAATACTTTCAGTGATAGCTGGGGCTTGAGCTGCCAGCATGTTTTCCCAGCCTCTGGCACCCAGTGGCTTTGGACTGGACCTTTAAAGTTTTTTTTTGCATGTGTTTGTTTTGTTTTGCTATTTTTATGAATGGCTTCCACAGGGAACTCTGACTCCAGCACAACCCTATCCAGCCATTCATAAAAAGCAGAGGGAAAATATTGTACTTTGCCCAGTTGGAAACTGTCTGTGATACTGACCAAGGCTTTCAAGAATTTTAGTCATTCAAGACCTTTGCTATCCTAGTGCTTCATGTTGAGAGCTCCTTGGCAGGGCTTGCTCACTGCCAGCTAGGTTTCCCTGCACTTGGGATTTGGAGCTCAGCATATGTTATGCTTGTTGCCTTAAATGGAAGAGGTTTAGCTATGCAAGGCCAGGAGCAGGGCTCAGTCCCTCAGCCAGTGTGAGTGGCACACACACTGACACGCTGGGAGCCGTGCCCACTCATGTCACTTTGAGGGCTCCGGCTGGTGGCAGCTGAATCACTGCAAGTGCCAATTCTCAAAGGCGTTGCTTTTCATGCTTCAGCCTCGCTGAGTGGGAATGTGGCTGGACATATAAATCCTGTAAGGTCCAGTCCTGTGAGGACCGGTGCCTGCTGACTCAGAGCGCCCTGACCAGAAGAATTGAGGTGCTCAGGAATAACAAGAAATTTCCCAAGCGCCCCTTTAGTTTCTTTAACTGTTGTGGATGCAGTGCCTTTGGAACCATTTTGACATACTAATGCTTCAACTTGCTAAACCTTGTGTTTACTGCATTAAAAGATCTTTTCAGGGCTTTGAAAGTGACACCTCTGATTCACAAGTGTTGCACCTGCATGTTCAATTATCTGGAAAGAAAGATAATCTGCCTTGGTTATGGAAAAGACTGGAACTATAAGATAGCCATGGACAAGAGGCAAAAATAAAGTTGTAAGCAAGAGAGCTCTGAATTGTTATGTATTGCCCCTGCTAGGAGCCTGCAGAGTAAGATGGTAGTGTCAGAGGCTCTCTCACTTATGTTAGCCATCTTCAGAGGAGATTAGTACAACACAGTGCTTTCACATTTCATCTTTATCCTAAGTTTGAAAAACAGCTATTGTACACTGCATGTGCAGCAGCTGATGTTCCATACACTCGAAAGCAAACTTCAGGGTTTTTTATGTCATATGCAAGTACAAGTCAGCACTAGATATCTTTATAAAATATGTATGAGACAGAAAGAACAAGCTACAATGTTGGAAAAATCCTATGACAAGGTCATTTAAATGTCTATCAAACAAGAACAAATCCAAAATGCAGCAGTATTTCTTTTGCCATGCTTAAAATATTGAGTATGTGAGCTAAGGCAGAAGATAATAATTTAAAACTTGAGGATAATATTCCTAACTTTGAAAAGGAAAAACCCCACAAAATGCCTGAAAAGAAGAATACACAAAATTTTGATGGTTTTCTCTTTGCTGTAAGTTTTGAATGTTAAAAGCCCAACTGTTTATCTTCTACACTTCTTCAACTCCTCCTCAGTCACTCATTCCTCATTTTCTTTTCTTATTTTCAAATTCTGTTGATTTGCTTTATGTCAATATAATACATATATCCTTACAGCTCATACTGGTCAAACAATTTCTTTGCTTTCTACATGAGAACTAAAGAGCAGTCTCATGTGATGAGTTCATATTCATCTTGTACCAGCAGTCTAAAATTGTATCAAATTCAATTTGTCACACTTATCATTCACAGGAGTACTTCTTACCCTGTGACTTTTCCTAGCACCACAAAGCTAAGGAAGGAAAATGGAAAGTTAAGGGTAAATCTTTATCAACTAGTATGAGCAATGCTGGGACACATTTTTAATGATCAGAAATAAAAACATTGGTTTGAATGCAAATCATCCCCTGGCTGCTAGGCCTGAAGCTCCAAGGGCAAGCTGCACACACAGAGCGTTCTTAGATTTTCTGTTCGTGTCTTCCTCTTCAAACTGAGTGTTATGAAGATGTCTGCTTGATGCTTCTTGGCAACAGCGACTCTTTGTTTTTTTTCCAACAGCTTGACAGAGATAAGAGATTTGCATGGAAGTAGCTCTGCTGGGGAGACTAAATGGCCATGATGGAAACTAATACCCAGTTAGGATGACATTTATAGTGCTGACAGCTCTCTGTTGTGCAGAGATCATTAAAATAATTTCATAGGTCATCCAAACACTTGTAGTTCTGAATTAAAAGATGAGTAAAACCATATTTGGTCTTTTTGTCTACATACCCTTAAAAAATCAGGAAGTTCATATTATACCAGTTGAAACCAATATAACCAAAATAAATCATGTCTTACAAGCAGTTCCATATGACAGCAGAGTAACTACCATTCTGCCCTACAGCTTTAATTGGTTTGAGCACAGCCTTTCTCTCCTCTTCCAGCACAGAATGATACAGTGCTGGGACCAGTGGCCCACACAGCCTGCCGGAAACTCTCACCTCCCACCAAAAGCCACTTGCAGCTTCCTGATCATCAGTAGAAATCTTCCTGAAATTGCATGGGACGATGTGCCTGCCATTCGCTCCTCAGGTCCAGGTATGCTCATGGCTTGCTTTAGGAATAATCTCCCTTTTGAGGCAGTAGCAGAACTGCTTTTTTATCCCATCAGCAGTGAGGGAACTTGTGTTTTGGAAGTACAGGTCATGAATTCTCGTGCCCCCTCACGTGCTTGCAGTCAACTGGCAACTGTAGTGTCTGTGTATGCACACTGCTGTGGGTCATTAGAATCTAACAGCAAAACCATCTGGCCCTTAGAGTTCAAAGGAGATTTCACAGTTCTCTGTGCAGTCTCATAAATGAGGCTAATAGTAATCTGTGGAGAATTCTGGCAAAATCTGTGAAACTATTCTTTATTTTCTATCCTACTTGGCACTCCTCTGAGTTTTCAATACAAAGTCAAATAATTGCAAAAATATTTATTAGCTTTTAAACTGACCTTCCCTGACTGATGCTGGAAAAGTCTGCAACATGTCAGAAACTGCACCAGTTAGTCGATGATAAAGAGTATTTTTATTCCACTTGTTGGGGAAAGCAGAGAGCTTTCCCCCAAGTTTTCAAGGTTTTCCAAGTACACAGAGTGACTTTTAGTAGTTATTTTACTGGCATAAAAAAAGATATTTAATTTGGCAAATTCAAAGCATGCTGCTTCAAATGACTCTTTTGGTAGTCTTAAAATTCAGGCAGTGGTACATATATCCAGTTACGTATGTATACATCCAATGGAAGTCAAGAAACTGACTTCCAGGTTAGGATTTCATATATTTTGTTTACAGAAAGCTACCTTCACTACAAAATATCTGTAAACCACTTCATTTGGAAGGGTTTTATGTTCTGGGAGAAATAAAAGAGTGAAAGAAATGTATTTAAAAATCCAATTCTGTTTTCTTTTATGTTCATATAATCCATTATTTCTCAGTTGCTTTGACCCAACCTTACTCCCACCATTACAGATCTTAACAAGAACAAATTTATTGTTTAGAACAGGAAGGGAAAACCCACTATTTTTATTCATCTGCTAGCTGAACTGCTAGTTCAAGCACAACAATATTCCAGTAATTTTGTCAAGGACATAATGAAAATTCAAAGCACAGTGGCAGTTAGTTCAATGTTCTTCATAGATGTTACTAAGCTTTATAATGATAGCCAGTATTAGTTACATTTCCATAAAATATTTAGGGCAGGGCAGCTTATGAAATATCCATTTAATGGACCTCGTATCTGTGTTTCAATACAATAAGCAAAGTTTAAATCTGTGTTCTTATCTAAAATCAATACAACTCGTCAGCAGAAGTATCTGTTGTTGCTGACTGCTCTTCTTCAGAGTCACTGCTGATCTGTGGGGTTTCCCTGTTACTTCATTATCATCTGTCACACACTTGATAAGCTTTCCTGATGCATTTTACTTAAGTTTAGTTTGGCACCCTATGCATTTTGCTGCTAAAATATTAAGAAGTATTTTCTGTCTCAGAATAATTCTAGCACACAGTTCAGCATTGAGGTTTTCCTTGATATACACCTAAGGAAACATGAGCTGTCTCTTTTGTCTGGCAAACGTCATATGTGTCTATTTATAACTCCCTACACAGACAGACTATTGAGAAAGCCAGAGGGGAGGTTTCAGTCATTCTTAGCTATAGCTCAAAGAAAAAATCTTACATTTTAGTAGACAGAAATAAATTATAAGTTATTTGAAAAGAAACCAAGCCCTCATTATTCAGGGATAAACTGACAGGAAACAGCTTAGCTTTATACCTTGCAGACCTGTCCAGACAAGTAACTATGGTGCAACTGTTCATCTCCAGACTATCTTGTCTGTTTGGATACAGGAACTCCTGTGTTCACCATGCGTTTTTCTTGGCCCATGTGGAAATGATTTTTGGTCACTGCCAAACAGGCTAGATTTGAATTGATGACCTAGAGGTGGAAAGCACTGTTTCACATTACAATCTGGTTCCAACTTTGGTTTTAAAGTCTTCTCTCTCTTCTTGCCCAGGCACCTCCTGCCATACGGACCAAGACCCCAGGGCACTTTCTGCTGCAGAGGTCATTCCCACTGGAACCACGGCATGGAGCTGATCAGAGCTGCAGGACCGTCAGCAGTGGACTCAACTCTGGACCTGACTGCCAGGAGCTCCCGAATACTCCTGCCCTTTGCATTGATCTCCAGTGAAGTTACAGAATAAATAGCATAGGGAAGTCCCAAACAAGCCAACCTGCTGCAAAATCCACTGCTGTTTGGAAAGTGAACTGTGAACTTCAGTGGTTTTGCTCAAAATTTAACTGTTGTCAGGTAATGTTTCCCTCTATGACCGCTGATGTTCACTCTTCTCAATTTTAAGGTCACAAAGACATGAACTCATTCAGTAACAGTGTCCTTGTGTCATTTAGAAACCTGAAATACCTGCAGCCCATTTTCCACAATGTAGGCATAGATACAAACAATCAATCAAAAATTCCCAGGCCTATGAAAGCTTCTGCTAACAACAGGTCCAAGCCTAGAAACAGGAATGGACAAAGAACAGAAGTGATTGAAAACAAAAGGTAAATTGCTCCACTGGGCAGACCTGGGACTACAGCAGTGTCCCAGCAGTATCAGGTGGTAACTCTGTCCCTGGCTATGCACCTCCACCATGGCAATGATGCAATGGCCATGCCACAGCCTGGACCTGTGCTTCTCCTCAGGAAGGAGAATACTGATGAAAATACAGTATCCACTTCCCCTGGCTCTTGGGCACCTTCACCATTCTGGAAAGGCAGCCGTTCAAGATACCTTGAAGGCTGTGAGATTTGAGCCAAGCAGTCTGTGACCTCCCTTGGGTATTTCCCAGTGGCAGTCTGTGGCATGTCTCTGCAGTTTAGCTGCATACTACAAGAACTGCTGCCTCCAGAGATTTGTGCTTCTTGCTTTAATGAGCCGCATCTCAGCCACAGCAGGACCAAAGCATCAGAGTGGGCACTGTGGGAAGGCAGGTGCAACAGACTGTAATCAGCCCAGAAAACCTTCAGACTTCACCAACAGGAGAAAGCAACCCAGTCCAGGACCTCTGACTGGCTTGTGTCTATCTATGCCACCTATCCTCCAGACTGCCTAGAAGGAAGAGTCCTGGGTTGTGGTGCTTCCTTAACAACATCTCTCACGTGGCAGAGGACAAGATGGTGAAGGAAAGCCAGCTCCCAGCTGCACAGCATGGACAACTGCAGGGCACTGCTGGAGGCTGCCTGTGTTCAGGCACGGTTCAGCTCACTGAGCACAGACACGGCATTGGGCACTCATAGGAAGAGCTATCTGCCCCCTCATCTGCATAAACTAGGGTAAGAGTACAAGGGATTTTAGGCAGCCATTTTGCACTGCCATTTCTAGTCCTTCAGGAATATAAAACATCCTGTTCAGAACTTATGTGGTCAGCCCCAGGCACAGCACTCAGATCCTGCAGGAGCTTCCCCTTCCCATTCAACCCACTGCCTCCCTGACCTCCCATTCCCCTCTGACGGCTTGGGCAGGGTTTTCCTCCAAAGAAACGCATGCAGGGCAAGGAAGGCAAATCGCCTGTGCCTGGCTGGTTTTCTGCAGCTGAGAATCTCGCCTGAGGCATTTCTCTTGAACTTCTTTGTCTGAGCAGATTCATTGGTAGCCACATGGCTGGCTGGGGATGTTTTTGTATGTCTGGGATATACAGATGTCTGATAGCTGTCTGTCTATCAAACAGATTTGGTAACTATTACTGCCTCCAGGACACTGATGCAGCTAAGAGTGTCTGTCAGAGTCCAAGCAGATTGCTAACATTCTGGCATAATTTCATAAAGAAGTCAGTATCCAAAATAGAAATACATTTTCCACGTACTTGAAATATACCAGGGGCTTGGTGGCGAGTTGCTGCAATTAATCCACTTCCTGGCTTGATATATTTTGGGATCATTCTGGTGTGTGGTATGTTAAATACTGAACTCAATTCATATTCTTATTTTTAAATGGAAATTACATTCATTATGTCCAAAAGAATGATTCCTAGGTCCATCATGCAAAGCAGAAAAAAACCCACCATTCCATTGCATTTCTAGTGTGATTTTACTCATTAACAGCAATTTCATCACATGCATCATTATGAAATCTATGCAACACTATAATGTATTTTAAAAGACAGTAGCAAACAGCTTTTTTTAAAATCTAGTCAGAACCCATTTAATAAATGATTGCAAACTCAACATCTATCCTATTGTCAATATCCTACTGTCAGCCTCTCAACAGCAGCAGAAATATGAATAGTGTTCGAGTACATATGCTTCCCTCGATCTGAAAGAGAGTGAAAAAGGGGAAGAGAGGGAGGAAGACAGAGATCCTGCTCTTTATAATCCTGGTGTAATTTTGGATTTACAACCCTGAACAGACTCTGAATTTAACCCAATCTAGGAAAGAAGAATTTGACTGTAATTTTGCAGGACTAACTATGGCTAGACCTGACTGTCTAGCCATAGTTATTTAACAGCCTTTTGGAAGTGACATGTGACCTAAAGATCCTATTTGTTGCTTGGATCTAACAATGTGAACATCAAAGGTATGTGTGTAAGGTATGCATGCAAATCCCCTGCAGATTTTTTCATAATAGTACTGAAACCTGACACCACATCAAGAATGCAGCGCCTGGAGCACCCTCCTACTGCCACACTCCCTTGTAAAGCTTAACGTGGTTTCCTTGCTCACAGAGCTCCATCAGCTGCCACTTGGAGAGCAGCCTGCTTTTACATGTTAGGGCTGCTAGGGAGGGCTTGTGAACATTTTTAGCAAATGCAGGTCGTTTCAGAGAATAGGACTGATGAATATTGATTCTCTGTTCCTGAAAACCCTCCCGTAATTTGTTGCCTCTGTTGCTGAAGTGACAAAACCTAATTTTTCATGCTGCAAAAAATATAGCTAAATTCTCTCCTTGGTTAAATTCTGCTCTTCTGCTAAATTCCAGAGTCTACTGAAAGAGCTAAATGCTTCCATCTTCCAGTTAGTTACATTTTATTGTGCTTTGAACCTCTGTGGTTTGGGACATGCAAAAAATTGTTGGTAGTATCTGTGGCTAGGTGGTCCTGGCAGCAGAGGTGAAAGCAGATTGTTGGATGAAAGAAGGAGGAGGAAAGCTGGCCTCCAAATGCTGTAGTTGGCACAGAGAGGCACACCCTTTCTGGGAATTAGGTGTGCTGGGTACATAGGGGTTTGTTTTGCAGCTGAACATAATCCACCTTGGTGAGATCAGGTATTATACCAGCACCAGATCACTTACCAGCAGCTGCAAGATTATTCTAGCATTGGCAGCGATGTGACCAAGGATACTCTGATACTCTAGATTTTGACAGGTAAGGGCAATGGTGTGGAGCAAGGTCCTTCTGCTGGCGGTCAGCAGGAAAGATGCAAAGGGATGGGAAGAAGGAATGAAAAGTGGCAAGGAGAGATGGCAAGAAAAAGTGGGACCAAACACATACCACCTTCTCTGCTTACACACAAATGGGAACAAATTCTCTGCACTGCCATTATGTGCAAGGAACTGAGAGGAAAAACAGAAACAGAT
The DNA here is from genome assembly GCF_047830755.1 of Zonotrichia albicollis. Classification (NCBI taxonomy): domain Eukaryota; kingdom Metazoa; phylum Chordata; class Aves; order Passeriformes; family Passerellidae; genus Zonotrichia; species Zonotrichia albicollis. The sequence continues at coordinate 50,691,949 of NC_133822.1, forward strand.
TGTTCATATTTCTTTTTGTCCACCAAGCTCACTAGATGGCTGTATTATTGTCATACTTTTGGCTTCTTCCATGCTCTGAAAGCATGTGCATTACTGACATATTTTGAGGGTTTTGTGGTGTTTCTAAGAGAGCAATTGGGAAGTTTGGTTAGAAAGAATCTTCTTAGGTACCAGTGGGTTTTTCAGATTTTAGGATCAGATGCATTTTTGTAGGCTTTATGGTAGTGCTTTGTCTTCTCAGGTCACAAAACAGGTCAACAGAAATGCAAAGGCCCTGAGACTGTACTGCCCTGGAGAGGAGTCTACCCCAGCTGCAAGGCCGATGACAGAAGGATCCACGGGAGGATGTGCTCTTCCTGAAGAACTCAGCCATCTCTCAGCACAGCAGTCTGTGCAGGAGAGGGTCTGCTTCAGCTTTTTGGCTGGAGGCACTGGCAACAGGACAGTCAGGATATTCACTGTTTATTATACAAGCACTTAAAAAGGGTGGGAGACAGTGAGGGGATAAGCAGTTGCCCATGCCACTTGCCTTTCATCACCTCTCAGGAACGCCTGTCTTTGGGGCTAATTTAGATGCATTTACATCACAAATGTGTGGCCTTTTCAGCCACATTTTTTCACTCTAATTTCTGCCTGCCCTTGCTGACATGTGCCCTTTGCAATCTGTGGTTATTTTCCTCATTCTGAACTGTAGAATTGTCCTCTATAGCAGTTTTTTCTTTCACAGATAAGCAAATAAATAGCTCATGAAAGTGATATAGTCTAGCTCTATTTTACTTAGCAAATACTGGGGGGGTTATTTTAAAAAAATTATTCTCTGTTGAAAAGACAATGCTTTGCTGACTGTAAACTGGTTTGCAAGCCAAAACCAGATGATTTCATGAGTCTTCCAGATGTATCATCATAGTTTCAGACATCTTCCAGACTGATAAGAAAGCCAGAACTGTCATGAGATCTCCACATTGAGATACTATTAATAAATATTCTGTCTCTCAGGGACAACCTACCCAATAAGTAAGTTCCATAGGCCTCTTAGAAGCATCAGTGTCCTTCCTCTCCTTACTCCTAAGTGCGATGGGCCCAACTCTTGAGCTGGGATTGGTTGAATGGTCCCTCACAGAGGTACCTCTAACCATAGTTGGAGGCGCAGCTCTTACTATGACTTAATACATGATGACAAACCTTTCACATCCATGCTCATCCCATGACATGATGATGTCTGTGCTTGGACCAACTGACAGACATCAAATCATATGTCTGATGAAGAGCAGAATCTACACATCCTTGAAGGTAAGGCACAGTGAAAAGGGTGTTCAGAAAAAATAATGCCGGATAATTTTGCACTTTTGAGAATTTTGGTAGGGAAGATGCAGCCTAGGGAGCTTTAGATTAACCTACCATCCCCTAGAAAACAGCCCACTTAAAATTTTGCACCATGACTTGTAGCACTGGCCAGTAATACCTGCGAGTGCTGAGTACCATGCCTTCCTGAGCATCCCAGCACAGTAGCTAGGGATCCCTGGGGGTATCTACTTTGCTTCTCAGTTAGCCTATATAATCTGACAGCCCAGAGGACACACACATCCCCATTTGCATCCCTGGTGTACAGAGAAAACAGCGCACTGCTTCCATTCTGCAGGAACATCCACACAGGAGTGTTCCAGAGAAATCAAACAAATGGAGTAAGCTCCGAGCAAGAAAAGCTGAAGAAGTTGATACAAAATCCACCAAGAGCAGACGCAAAAAACTAGAATTCTCAAATTTATTTGAACAATCTTAGAGAAGTGGACAGAGCTCAAATGCATTGGGCTGGTATCATGAGTAGCTCCATGCAGAGAGTGTAGGGCTGTGGCAGTAGAAGAAAATAAATCTAGGAGGTCTACAATGTGAGTCAATATATATATCTTTCAGCTATAAAACTGTATATAATGTAGGAATATGCTGCAATGCATGTTCAGAATAAATTTTAAATCAGTTATCAGTCTTTGCTTTAGGTAGGTGCTGGTTTTGAACACGCTTGAGGAAACATTACATACATAAAATCGTTTTAAATGGATTTCACTCAAACGAGATACAAATGACACTGCATGAAGTGCAGACCATCAAAACTAATAGATTGTCTCCTTTTTAGGAAATCAGAAATCAAACTGTGAGTTTTGACAGACAGTAACAGATTGTCCTATTTCCAAAGAAAAATCTAGTTAGTAGAAACACAGGCATGTTTGTTCCTGATCTCATGTTAACAGCTTGAGTAAATGTCTCGCTTGCTAGACATAGAGAAGTACTAGTTAATTTAACACCCAGCTATTTTTTACTTCTTTAATAATACTAATGCTATGAATGATCACATATTATTTGCTTATGCCCTTAAAAGCAATTGAATTTAAACATTTTCTACTATTTCTGTTCTGCTGCTGCCTCTGCTGTAAAAAGAGGATTTCTGCATCTTAACCACACTCAATGCCTACAGCATTAGGAAAAAAACAACAACGAATACACAAAATCCAAGCCTTCTTTTGCTTGTTCCTTTCTTTAGTTTACTATACTCTCATTGTTTTATTTTAATGGCTGGAGCTTGATACCATAATCATTTTCCTCAGTCAGTTCATAATATCAATTCCCCTGTAGGTCAGAAACAATACCTCAGGAAATACCACCTGCTATTCAGGGATATTGCAGGAAATTTGCATTTTCACTTTGTAAAGTGTTATTATTTTGGACTGACAACCTAACATTTATTTAATTATCCCAAAGTCTTTGGATCCCTAAAAGCAAGAGAGAGAACGGGTGTCCTGGCTGGCCTCCCACTAGCTTTTCATGGTCATTAACAATCAAGAGTAAGAAGACAAACAACTCACTGCTGCAAGATGTGTACCTCACAGCCAGCCCTCCCTGTCACCTCCTCTGGAGTATGAGAGCAATTCAGCTGTTCCATCAGTCTACCCCTGCTTTTCCAGCCCTCCTTTGGAGTGGGGCTGCTGCCTGACTGCATCTTTCCCTCCTCTACAAACAGCACTGAAGATGGTAGATGCAGGCAGAGGATTTATTCCTCTGAAGGAATACAGGATGCTTGAGCAACCTTGATGGTTTCTGCAGGGAGTTTGATGTCTTCCATCTACCCTTTTATTCACTATGTGTGAGAATGCAGTATTTTGGGACCATCAGCAGGGGAAAGAAAGGCCCCCAGGTAGATACTTGCAAGCCTTGCCACATTTACAACAGCTGTAGCAAGTACCCCAAGAAAACTTCAGCCTTTTTGCATTTTTTCTCCTAGACAGGCATTTTGAGGTGACCACCAATTCAAACCCCAGCAATTCCATTCCCTTAGCATTCTCAGCATAGCCATGAGGCTGGGCATGAAGGAGGAGACCGGTTAGAGGGAAGCTGCAATCCTACACATTTCGGATCCACTTCGACACAATATGGAGTACATTCAGCTTTAGTAACCTTCCTCCCACCACATCAAACTTATGTTTGGCTGTTTTGTCTTCTCCTCCCAGGCTCATACTGGTAGGGAAGAGCCATGCCCAGCAGAGAACAGCAGCAACTGCTTTGAGGAGCCACAGCTGGGGTAGTGAGCGGTGAGGCTGCACGTTACATCCCCTCATGCACGTGTCAGGAAGCATGCACTGCTTGACATGTTGGTGGCAGGGGATTATTCACAACTGCCCATCACTTCTCCCAAGGTGATTGCCCCGCCATGCAGAAACACACCTAACAGTGAGAAAGAGGCAGCCACAGAAATATCCCTAAAAATGGCTTTATTTTTGAAGGTCTGTCCAAATCCTGCTCCATGATTCAGGAGGAAGCGTGACTGTGGGAACTTTCTTGCACAGTTTGCTTCTTCTCAGCTGACCAAATATATCCCAGAGAATTCATTTCTAGGAGGAATGTCTCGAAGCAATTTTTTGTATGATGAGTGTTTCATGACATATCTCTATTTCCAGCAGCAGCACTGGAGACTGCTGTGGGAGGGCAGCAATTATTACTGTCTGGTTGAAAGGAAACTTTCTTTATGGATGGTTGCACAGAAAGACACAGATGAGGCGCAAAGTAGGCAGGAGTGCAGTCACCACCAGCTTCCCTGCATCAACTGACCAGCCTCACTCATGCTGGGGAGCTGCACTGCCATGGCCAAGCCATCCTGCTGCTGGGGAGCTTGGTGTTACCCAGTGCCAGGGGTAATCCAGGCTCCTCTGCCACGGTGCAGGGGCAAGACTGAAAGCTGCCACTACACCAGCAGGTCCAAGCTGTCAATGAGGCACCGGCACAAGCAGCTCCAAAGTTTTCCAAATTTGCATGAGATTGCTTTGCTCCTCTTGCCCAAGAAGAGAAAAATATAAAGAGGCATAAAGTCACCATTTCCTTTTCCAGATATGGGGACTATCACAAACCAGCTGAGAAGTCCCCCCTCATACGGAGTCCTCCCCATGTGTTTGGATTCAGCAGCCAATGTCAGTGGTGAGGTCTTGCTGGCAGAAGTGAGCTGTGAGCTGGCACTGACTCAGAGGTTGTTTGTACAAGGGCTGTCTCTCAAAACTTCGTACTGATAAAACTTATGACTGTGTTGAGAGATGCTTATAAAACATGGAGTCACCTCTTACTCAATTAAGGAAGCTGTCACTGAACTTTCAAGGAGGCCTGAGTGGGTAACTCCCCTCTGTGCTGGGCTGAACTCAGAAATATCAATCTGTGTGACACTTTGGATGACCTGAGCTGCCAGTCAGAAAGTTCAAAAGGTGAGGAACACCTCTCAACAGGAATGAACAGTGACGCACATTTGAAAACAAACCTTGTGAATACAATTAGTTATTTGGTACCCTCTCCTGCCTGGAAGCTTTTGTGCTACTAAAAAGCTGCCTAGAAGACATGGCAAGAAATGACTGCAAACTAGCTGACTAGTTTGCAGGGCTTATTTAAAAATCAGGAGACAAGAAATCCCAATGTTTGATATTTAAACAGAAAAATGTTTAATTTTAAAACATTTATGTTCCTTTTATGATTGTAAAATCAATATTAATACAGAATGTAGACCATTTTATAGCCTCCACACAGGACTCCACTGCTGCTCCCTTCCCAAGAAGTCTGGTTTTTGGGCAGATGAGAACTACCAGTGGGAGGTTCAGAAATGCTCGCCCTAATACATAACACCAGAGCAAGACCTTCTGCCCTTCCTCAGACAAACTGGCTAACGACTTCAGTGAGAGTTCTGCCTCAGTAAAAATACCAGGTTTTGGCCAATTACCCTCAAATGGATAGAACAGTTTATTTGTGGTTTGAGGTGCTTCCTCCTGTCTGAACTTTCCGTTTTCCAGACTGAGCCTAAGAGGTACAAAGGAGGTTTCCCATGATCCTGCAGGCTGTATGTTGTTTGGGATACCAAATTATTCTCTTGAACTTTTTTACTTGAGTTTGTGCTGGCAACCCCTGCATTCACTGAGCAAAAGCAGCAGGTAGAGATGAGATGTCTTGACAAGGAACTTTACTGAGTTGAAAAATAATATAATGCTAGCCTCCAAAGACAAAAAGGTTTGTCTAAAATTCTTTAGCATTTATTCTCTCTGCAAACGATATACACTAGGACATGCAGTGTTTCTAAAAGCCCCTTACAACCTATAGATGAAAACCAGGATAGTGCAGAAAAGCAGGAGTAGAAACAATAGGCAATGCTTCTGCCATTTTTTCCATGAGTTCACTGCAGAAAACCCTCCAAAAAGCAGGCACTAATATTCATGAGCAAATCTCACAGCAGCCCACCAGGTCCTGCTAATGTCACACGGCTGCTGCCCTGTCCACTCACCTACTCACATGTCTGAATTTCATTGATTCATTCATGTGGGAGAAGGCTCTGCAGTTCCCCTCCACCCTCCTGCAGCCCATTTCCTTTCTAGAGAGCACCCCAGTGCTGAGGACTGCAAAGCAGCACCCCAGCTCCACTCCTTGGTGTCCCCCCACTGTGGTCCTGGGGAGCAGGGCATGGAGAGGAAGTGGTTCTGACATGTATTTTGCTGATGTTTTAAAGCATATGGTCTGAATGCTCTGAATGCCATGGAAGATTACTGTCACATGTCCTAACCCATTGCCTATCTGTTGACACAGTATCACCTTTCATAAATTGCTGGTACCATTTTCCCACCAGCTCTGCTCCAAACACAGGAATTATAGGCAGAACACAAATCCAAACAACCCTTATGTGCTTAATAAAATAAATAACAATCAGCCCCTGAAACAATTCCCCTTTAAAGGAATTTTCCTTATTTTAGATCAAACACTTCCCTGGGATCCATGCTAATTTCTACTTTCCAGTGTCATAAATAACTAACACAAAGGAAAAAAAAACCAGCACATCTAAAATCAGCCAGATTTATATTTTTAAATCCTAACACATATGCTCATGTCATGTTTTGGATACTGGCACAATTTCTGAATGAATGCAAACAAAGCAAGACATGCTTGAATGCACCCCAACCCCTAATGCATACTTAGCATAGCTCCAGGTCACTGGAGCCAGACCAATTTACACCAGTTCCACAGCTGGCCTGCAAGGTTCACATGAGTGTGGTATCTCTGTGAGTGCCTCCTTCCTGCCCTTCATCTCTAACTTGTGAACAGGTTAGTGCTCTGTATCTCAGTACACCACTGAAAAATTTGGATTTGGTTCAGGTCTTGGGCAGTTCAATCCAGCTGGAAAATGCACATGCACCTCTGTCTCCTCCCCTTGCTGCACACACACTTCCCACAGACACTTCTTTTCACTGAAGGAGAGGTAATGTCACCTTTTCATAGAAAAGCTGATTATTGATATGTTAGCCCATCGTGAACTATATAGTATTACATTTTGGGTTTTTCCATGAAGAAAGTGTCTTCTGAAGTGACCAAGTAGTTTCAGCTCAAAATTTAATTTTCACCTGAAACCCTATTTTCTGATGGCAATATTTCAACAGAAATATTCCTTGTCAGAAGCTAATAAAGTTTCATACTCTGCTGTAACAACTCACCTCTCTGTGTTTCCATTCCCGAAACCTGTATCTTTCTCAATCCCTACACATTTTGGCTTTCAACAAGGTCCATGGATGGACCCTTGGACCCCTGACAGTCCTGCTTTTATTCTCTCATGACCTAAGCAAAGAGGAGGTTACCTCAAATTAAACCATCAGATTTGCTTGTTCACAAATATTGCTGTGTTCCAGGGTTTAAACCATGTCACCACTGCAGCCCCCAAATGCTCTACAGCTAGAGTGGTCTGTGGGGGCATCATCCTACCTGTGGGTCATTTATTTGCATTAAATTATCCAAGGTAGCTATAGAAACTAAAGGAGAATGGAGATAAACAAAAAAGTAGATTGGTGTCATTTGACATCTTCATCCTTGTTTTTCAAGACATCTGACAAGCACTACAGGCCCATAAACTGGACTGAATCTTCCCTTGCAGCCTTCCTGTGTTAGTGACTATAAGGAGAATGCTTGCATCCTTTTCTGGTGTGGACTACTATATACAGGACATTAGATTTGTGAACCCATGATCTAAAAATGTATTGTACATGTTTTTTTTTTTTTTTTTTAATAAGGAGATGCCTACATGTTATGTGCAGAGTGCAACTTGTGGTTTAACCATTCAGAAATTAAGTGCCACACTGCCATTCCCTCACACATCCTAATCCCAGTGGAATGGGGAGGAGAATCAGAAAGAAGTTAAACCCCCTGGGCTGAGATAGCAAGAGAATATTAACAATAGCAATATCATCAATAACAATAATTTTTAAATAATAATTGCAATGAAAAGGGGGACAACAAAGAGAAATAAACCTCCATCAAACAGACAAGTGATGTACAGTACAATTTCTCAGCACCCACTGAGCAGTGCCCAGCCAGTCCCCAGCAGGGATCAGCCCTGCTTGTCCAAATTCCCCCCACCCTATATACTGAACAAGACACTCTGTGGTGTGGAATACCCCTTTGAGCAGGTCAGGTCAGCTGTCCTGGCCATGCTCCCTCTGGCTCCTTGTGCACCTCCTCACTGGCAGAGCATGGGAAGCTGGAAAGTCCTTGACTTAAGGCAGGCATTCAGAAACTACTAGAACACTAGTGTGTTATCAACATCATTCTCATACTAAATTGAAAAAGACAGCACTGAACCAGCTACTAGGAAGAAAATTAACTGCATCCCAGATGAAACCAGGCCAGTAACAATAGTGTCATTGCCAACTGTAAAACAGAATCCCTTTGCTGAGGAGATGGGGAATTATGTCATATTTTCACATGTGGAGAGCTAGTTAAATTGTACACAAAATCTTTTTACTGTCTGTTTCCTTACTTTTGTTATATATAAAAAACAGTAAAGAATAAGATTGCCTATAGAATGTTTGCTTGTGTTTTAGTGAAAGAAATGTAAAATATGCTCAAAATCCTTTTATCTTATTCTAACAAAACCGTAGCCAAAACAACTTGCTTCAAAATTTAGGGAAAAGAGAAATGTTCTTGGATCTTAGCTGAGAACTTGCTCCCTACATTTCAATCTAGAGAGAACTTTTATGGCTGAGTTATTACTAATAAACAAAGTTTATAACAGAAACATTGACAGGACTTCTACCAAAAGGATACCAGCAGGGGTAATAAATTCAGCTAACATCTAATAGAAACTCTGATCTCATCACATGCCAACTAACATTATGCTCAGAATAAAATTAATCCAGTGTGGACTGCCTGCTGTCAGTTCTCGAAGACTGCTATCCTCAAATTCCTCCCACACAATGGCAGAATTTATAAACCAATGCATCTTCTTCAAGTCAACAGAAATTACCAACGCTAGACCAGACTGCCTCTTCATTTGACAAGATTACACTCCTTTAAACCTAGAATATCCCTGCTGGCTACACAAGACCTCAGCCTCTTTACTGAAGTTATGACTTCAGCTGCCTTTGGCTCAGTAGCTGCTGAAAAGATTAAACAAAAATTAGCAGTTCCTGTAAAACAAAATACTTGGATATTAACCAGAGTTAAAAATCAAGCCTTAGTTTGCTTCCTGCCTGTCGGACATGCTACACTGAACATCCTTTTTAAATTCCACAGGTAATAAACTTGCACTAAATGAGGCTGGTCTCAGCACACTGATGCCAGCCCCAGCAATCTCTTTCATCTGTGCTCACTGCAAACACTAAGGCTGCAAGGCATAGGGGTTCATGAAAAGACACTGCTTTATAGGTTCACTGATAACTTGATAGAGCTGATAATGCAACTATTGCTTGCCAGAAGCTCACAAATTTAAACACATTTTTGCAGTAGTGGCAGAGTAGTAACAGAAATGAGCAGGAAAAACAAGGCTAGTACAACTCACAGGATGTGAACTTCTGTTTCCTAGATGAGTAAATAAAACAAGTCTTTCTCAAAACGATGTGCCTATAACCTGGGCTTGATAGAGTAGCAGTGCAGTCGAGAGAATTACAGTGGAATTCGGGTAGGGGCCAAGTGTGAGCAAATATGGCAACAAAAGACCTCATGCTACAGGATTATTAGATATGGAATAAGAGAAACTTAATCATCTGTTCCTGATGAGACAGTGTCCAAGGTGGGAAGTGAGTGGAGAGGGAAAGTGAGAGCAAACTTTGAATCTGAGGACATGCATCCTTTTCCTGCAGGAGAGCACTGCTTCCAGCTGAGAATGTGAGAGCTGCCACTCCCAGCGCTTTGGACAAAAGCGGCCAGGCCCGCTCCAATCAACCATTTACACTGACTGAACTAATCCGGCTGATTTTGCTTGGAGCAGATTTGGAAGCACCCACAGACAGCACCTAGCTGCAGCTGGGCAAGGTCAGTAACCTCTGATCGGGAGGCTGTGACGAGCAGCCCGGGCAGTGACCTCCTCCACCAGCACAGCTGGAGCTCAATGGGGACATCTTCCTTATCTTCCTACAGCTTAACTACGTGGGCTCCTCCACCGGCAATGGCCAGCTAGGATTACTTGGCCTCTTGCCTCCACCAACCCCACCTTCTCTGTACCCAGGCAATCAGCTCTGGCCAGTATGCAGCTCTGGAAAGGAAGAAGCTTTGCTGTCAGGTAGATTTTTGCTGCCACAGCAATGTGAACAGTCTTCATGGTGCTGCCAGGCGCCTCTGGCCAAATAAAGAATGCCTGATTCTTAATACTACATTGGTGTCAAGGAGTTCTTTATTTTTACTGGTTTTTGGTAATAATAGTAACACCAAACTGTATAAAACACTGAACTGAGGCAGCACACACGTCATAGTGATTAATAAATCCTCGAACCCACCCAAGAGACACCAGTAAGACCAGAAAGCACCACTGCTACTACCTACTCTGACCTTTTCCACAGCACAAGTCACAGAGCTTTTCCCAACAATTCTTGCATCAACATCATAATTTCAGATTGAAATATTGCATATCTTTTAGAAAAACATCCAACTATAATTTAAAGACTGCAAGTCTTGAAGAATTCACCACATCCCCTAAGCAAGCTGTTCTCATGATCAATTGCCTTAATTCTTTGCGTGTACCTCATGTGAACATGGGAACTGAAAACACAAAGGGTGAGGATTCAAATTTTGGTCCTCTGGCAGAAGGTGAAGAATGAACCTCTTGTCAGTTTTATAAGGTTATTACAACTTTGTACAAGAAGCTATACTATCTTTCTGGAAGATCTTATACAGAAGTTAGCACAAGAAGAACATTTTCCCTTGCTTTGTGAGAACTTTTCAGACTGCTTCCTTCTAAACACTGAAATGGACTTGACAAGTTGCATGATTTTTGCATAAGGTACATTTGCAACAGTTACCATGATATTAACAATACCATGGCTCTTTCCTGGCCACCACACTCCTTGCCTGCCAAGCAGCTGGAGCTGAAAAGACAGCTCCTGAAGTTAAGAGACTAGAAAGATATCAAAGAGCTTTCCAGGTCCAGCTCTGGTTCCTCCAGAATAACCCAGATAGAGGACGTGCAGCTGACACAAAGCCAGAGTGAATTTGCCTTGCAATTTGACAATTGTCAGGCTATAAAGATCAGAGAAGTGGAAGCTGCTTGATGCAGTAACTGCTATTTCAAAGACTGAGGAAGAAAAGTTTAGTAGAAGTCCTTTGAAAGTAAAACATAAAGGGTTCATGAAAAAAACCAAGCAATTCAATTAATCAGCTGGAATTTCTCATTCCATTGGTTTTAACTGAGATGGGAAATTTCTTGAAATGGACCTTTCATCTTAGGAATTTTTGATTCAACAATTTAGTATTTCTGGAAAAAAAAAAACAAACAAAAACCTCCAGAAATTCCAAACCAGCTCCAGTAAACTCCTAACCAAGCTGAAACCCACACCAGTTGCTATAGTTGTAATCATGGCTCCATGTGTAGCATAGAGAGAACACCTTCAGGAAAACATCTCCTTACTTTCAGTTGGTATTTTAGCTCACGAACTACACCTCTGCAACCAAGAGGAATGGGAGAGGTGGTGCTGTGAACTCATGACAATGGTGAGACAGGGTAGCTCATGGCCCAGCTGCGCAGCAGCCATGGGCAGGAAGGAAGAAATGAGCAGTAAGGGACACCTTTTTTGGGGGAAATAAGTGTTGCATGTCTTTTGTTTTCTTAAATTGGAATGAAGTCCAACACAAGCACTTATGTATGCTGTCATTTATTCCTCCCTTGAAGAAGACCTCAACCCTTTAGCATCACTGAGATCTAAGGAGACAATTGTCATTGTGCTCTTTCTATAACACCAGGGTTTCCTCAGTGTAAATCTTACCTCCTACATACTCTCCTTCAAGTTTTTTTTCACCTGGAGGAATCAGATCACTCAAGAGTTTTTCTATGGAGAAGACCTTCAGCAGACCTTTATCTGCTAGTTCACTCCATCCAGCACAAATAAAGGTCCATCACCTTTTTTCAGTGAGCTCAAAGAGGCCAACTGGCCCAAGCAGGCATAGCCTTCCCCCTCCTCATGTCAGAATTTCCTATATTTGATAAGAAGGAAGCATTTTATTTGAGTCACCACAGTTTTAAAAGACTTATTCTTACCCTTTCTTGGTTCAAATACATAGAAAACAGATCTGCAAAAAATGTGAGCTTGTTGTTTAAAACTGACCTCTGGAGTGACCCCTTCATGACTCTAGTCTTCAAGTGAACAGTAGAAGGACTTCACCTTCAATCACTGTTAATTGTGACCTCACAACTACATTCTCCTGCATCAGTTTATCTGCAGGCCTATTTCTTAAAGTTCAACACTATAAAACCCCCAGATTATTAGACACAATCAAGAAGGAGACTTCAAAGACCTTTAGACTGTCACACGGAATTAACATACCGAATCACAATTAAACCATGATTGGCATTTTATAGCACTAGTTCTTTGAGGACAGCAAAGCTAATTTTTACCAATAGACTTCAAGAAAAAAAGACTCCATTATTTAAAGGTAGCTCTAATTGCTATACCATTCAAGTTATTCTCAGGAGGTATGAAACATGCAATTTTGAACATAATGTTACTTTCACATTATTTCATTATCCCTATGGTATTTTTGGCAATGAGTGTTTTGGAAGGTGAATTTAAAAAGAGAACAAATACAAAATAAAGTTGTCAGTGCACAACTGGAATTATGACTATGCATCCTTTAATCACGCATCCCACTCAAACCATGCAACTCTGAGTTCCCATGGCCCGCAGCTGAATCTCCCACCGTGGGCATTAAACGCTGTAATATGTTTAATTAATTTACTAAAATGCATGAGGGTCCTTGGACACCACAGTGACTGGCGCCAAGTAAGTGTTCATAGTTATAGCAACTGTTAATAAAACATCCTGCACTTCAGGTTTGAAAGTTGATATGGAAGAGCTGAGGGGCTCTGGGGCCTTGAGGCTATTCATATCTTCTGTCTCCTTACACTTGAGGAGACTGAATTTTTGTCAAACCAATGCCCTGAGTCCCCAACTCTCTGTAGCTGCCAAGCTCCCACAAGCACACACCAACAGGTGTGGTGCCCTTGGAAACACAGCACTTGGAAGATAGTGAAACACACAAAACAGGTCCTGGCTGTGGCATGACCAGGGCAGGTGTCCCACCAGGTATCCAGGCTACCCAGCCTGGTTAGCTTACAAAGCATCACAGTCATTCTCAGCCTGTTTTTCCCTTAATCTGCCAAAGAGGCAACCTTGTACTCTCATTCACCTTCATTCCTCCTTCAGAGCTGTCAGCTGCATCTACCAGGGCTTTCCATTCCAGGGCCTGTCAGCTCAGCAGCCTTTCTTGTCTCCCAAGTACATCAGAAAAGCCCTGCCTTCCCTAATAGTTTTGCAAGGAGATGGATACATAGATAACCAGATGGACTGAGGGAGGCGCAAAGGAAGATTTAGAGAAATTTCCTCACACGAGCTAAAACTAGGCCAAATCAGCAAATATCTTATGTTTCCTTCAACCTAAGCAATTCCCTCAGGTGCTTAAGGTTAAGGCTCTTATCTGAAAAACACAGGAGGGTCTCCAGGGTGCCAAAAAGAGGAGTAACTGACTGCAATGCCTTCACATGTAGCCCATTGACCTTAGTTTAAGAAGCTCTCTCATACACTCACAGTACATCCAACTTTCCCCTGCCAACACTTTGCAAACACAGCACTGTTCAGCAGGATTTAAGTGTGAGAAGTTCCGTGCAGCACATGAAAGAAAATGCGGTCATTTCCCTTCAGTTTAATTCCTCCCTCTTTTAGGGAAGAAGATTCCAGCAAAAAATATTTTTTCTGAAAACAGATTGGGCGACTTGAGTAAATTCTGAAACAAAACCAGCTGTTTATGTTCACTGGATTCACTATCAGCTTTAAATACAGATGATTTAACAACTTAAGTGGTGAATGTGAAAATTACTTGGTTTAAAACTGACAATTGGAAATGTAGCATTTTTCAAACTCAGAAATTTAAAATAAAAGGGTTTTTAAAAGAAAATTCTTGCAATTTTTATTTTCTCAAGAGGAGCTCACCCAAACCCAAGTGTGATACTTTATCAGAAGGCATGTGAGATATTTCAGTGAAAGGAATGGTGGTAGAAAGAGCAGTGTATTGTTTAGATTTTATTGTGTCCCATCACCCCACAAAGAACAGAAACAGCTTCAAAACAAATATGCAGTTTGGCTTTAGTTTTGGTTGCTGACTTTTTTTTTTAAAGCTGTTGTATCACCTCTGTGTATGTTGCTTTTTACAACATATCCATTTCTAGGACAGGACAGCACATTTTAGAAGCGACAACCTGCACGTATGTTGTCTAAAAGACTACAAAATCACCATTACAAATGGACTTCCAAAGCAAAGGCAACTTTGGCTTTTATTTCAATACAAAAGTGAGTCCTTCTACAACTTGTTTCCCCTCCCCTCATTTGAACACTGCTCATTCATTGATGGAAGTGAAACCCATTGATGGGAATGAAACCCACAGGAGTGAAGATGGGATTTAGGATCTATGGATGTCTCTGCTCTGCTAGTGTATAAGACCCTCGGAGAAAACACCAAGCTACTAAGGCTGGCTGGCTGTTTGCACGGGTTTATTTTACTGCCTGGGGCCAAGCACAGGCAGCGAGCTAGCCCACTGTCTCTTGAGGTAAAGAGATCTGGGAAGATCTGCCACTAAAAATGGTCCCACGGACAAAAAAAAGAATGCATGTTCATAAAAGCAAGGAAATGATAAGAAAAAATGAAAGGAAAATGGAGAACAGAGTGGAACAGAGAGAGAACGGAGGGAGAAAGAACCACATTGCCCTACAAGAGCAGCTTTGTGATTCCTCCAGTAATGTTACTCTGTTTTGTTTACCATGAAAAGCTCCCATTAATGCTTCAGCCCCATCAAACAGCAGACCAAGTTCATGAATGGCACCTATCAGAGCCCAGGGTAAATCCAATGATTAGAGGGAATTTGCCAAAGGGCCTTTGTAGCTGAGAAAAATGCCTACTCCAGAGAGGAATGCAGAAAATTCCTGGGAGGACAAGCCCTCCTTTGTTGGCAGTCCAGCGGTATTCTGGAGCAAATAAAGGCACACAAAAAAAGGGATCTTAGATGCAATGAGCATTTGAAGAAACGTTCAAAGACCTCCTTGAAACATTCACACCTCCCCCCTTTTCCCAACTGTACTAATTCTGTTTAGGATGACCAAATGGGCTACACTCGAAACACTACTACTTTAGGGTTACATAATAGAAAAGTCTCTGGGCAGCAACAGCTTCACTTAGTTAGTTTTTTCTACCGCTTTTTCCCCAGTTGAAGCTTTTGTTGACACAAGCTTTTAGGGTCCAAATTCCCAGCCAGTGCAAATTGCTACAGATCCGCTGCAATAAAAGGATCTCTGCCAGGCTTACAGCAGTACAGCATCTGACCTCAGATTTAGCCAGTAAAATATAATAAATGCATTATATTTTATAATATAATAAAGGCAGAATGGGCCTACAGTCAGTGGAGAAGGTACATTGAGGCCTCCTCTCTGATTCATCTCATCTTGTGGGATGTCCCATGTCTGTGCCAAACAAATATGAATCACCTATAAGCTATGCAGGGGCAGCTAAGACTGTGCTGTGGAATGAAAGATTTGCTTGGATAGATTCATTTTAAGAGTATAAACACATCCTGGCAGAAATTAAATCCACAAGATCAGACAAGACAAGCATCCACTTAGCAAATGAAAGGGATATGACATGTGGGTGTTGATTCATTTCAGACTCACCCGGTGGATGCCTTTTACTTCTCTTAAGTTAATAACTTGTTCATAAGAAACACATTTAAACCAGCAAAATTATACCGTGATCCAAAGAACTCCGCCAAATAGCAGCAAAATTATATTAAAGCTGCAAATTGTTATATAACATTTGTCTGTATTTGCTCACCATGACCTTTTCAACTACATTACAGCAACAAAGTTTTGGTATTAAAATAGCCCCAAACCATACTAGATGTAGAGACAACATTCTGTCTGCCACTGGCAAGGTTCTAATCTCGCTTACATCAGTGTAAATCCAGCATATTTCCAACAATTTTACTGAACACCAGTGAAAGTGAGATCAGAATTTGGCCCTATGCCTCCTTCAGCCTGTTTTCCTCCAGAGAAAACAAAACCATTTTTTGCTATTTCTTTGGTGTGAAAAATCAGATACAAATTTTATGGCTGATTTAAAAGACCTTATCTGCTTCTGAAATCTTGTATTACATAAACTGCATGTAATCCTCACACAAACACATTCAACAAACACAATTTCCTCCCTCCTTACTTCCTATGCTCTGAACAATCTTAAGGCCTTTTTTTCCCTACAATGTACACTTAAACACAATATGCTTCCTCATAAACATTGTTAATTGCTCTTATGTCCTGCATTAAAGAATTTGCTGTGATGATGGAGGAGGGAGGAATATTCATGCAGATTGAAGTGTGCTCTGTAGGTGGGCATATGCTGCATTTGTTTGTGTGTGTGTGCATCTGAAATCTAACAAAAGTATTATTTGCAACTTTGGAGGCTGATACTCTAACGTTTTCAAAATGAGAGCAAATTGTTTGCAAAGGTGTTTCCTCTATTGCTCTGCAAATGCTGCTCATTTTCCTCTTTGTTTTAAATGGTCTTTCACTGGTCCAAGGGGGTTTATATCCATATGGCAGCACAGTGGCAGCAAAGGGATAAAGACCTGGGTGTACAAACCAAGCCAGGCTGCGCACAGCACCACCACATTCTGTAGTCATGTGTAAAAAAAAAAGCAGCCATGTTAGAAGAGCTCTTCTCATTTGTTTTTTACTGAATGAAAGCAACCAAAGCTTTTTGCTAACCCTAGATTCTGCCCTCTCCTGAATATCCCCCCAAGGGAGCTGATTAGGGGCTCTAGCTTACCTCAGCATCAGTGGGAACACTGCCTCTGTAAGTGACTGCAAACTTGGAACAGTATCTCCTTATCTATAGGAAAGGAGTGCTGGAGTCTCTCACCCTCATTCATTCTGGCCTGTTTTCTTCAATGGGATTCCTCAGAGTAGGACACTACACTGCTGTCATGGGTGAGCTGCTCTGAGAATGGGGCTTTGAGGACAAAACTGGCTTAAAAGCAGACAGCCTGGAAGGGTTGTTCCACCCACCCCAGTCACAGCCTTAATAAAGACACTGAGTGAAACAACAGATCTGAAGATATATCATTCCTCTAGCAAAGGTATACAACACCTACAGTGAAAATTAAATGCAATGAGAAGTGCAGCTATTCAGCACCTTCCAAGGTTAGACAGCTGGCTATAGAGAAAAAAGAAACAGATTGAGAGATAATCTCCCCAGCATAGTCCTCTAATTGCCACCAGCTGCGTAAATCCTACGAGCATCTTCTGCAAAATAAGTATCAACTTAGAAAACTGGTCATTGGAGAAGTATGCAAAGCCTGCAGAACACAGGCGCACACGTGTGCGCACTAACCTCCTCCTGCAACCTTGATTTATTGAGCCTCTGCCTAGCAGATGGCTGACATTTTAAAGTAGGCTCCTAAAACTACAGATCTGTTTGTCTGTTTATTTGATTGTTTGTTTTCAACCAACCGGGCTTTAACAACTTCAGCCATAATCCATTAAAATCCAGGCTAGTAGGGTAAATGACTGTCACTAGAAGCCTGACTTGACACACTGCCACAGAACAGTATGAAGCCCTGGGCTCTTCCTCTGAAGCCAGGGTGACATCATTTCACACACGTTCCTTTTACTAGATGATGATTTGAGCTCCCTTCAAAAACGTCCACGAACGAGGACATGGAGATCTGCTCACTCAGTGATCTGCATGGTCACTGTCCGTCCCCCTGGGACAAGCTCCTTCTCTACCACAGACTTCCTCTGTCTTTGGGAAGATACACACACAGGGCATTTAAAGACGTGTTAGGAACCTAAAGGCACAGAGAGATGTTTGCAGTAGCATGTCAGCCCAAAAAATGTGTGTTAAAACCTGCGCAGACACCTTGATTAGTCAGATGCCCCAGCTCAGCCAGAAGCACAAGTTCTGGCACAAGAGGTGACAGAGGCTTGGGCAGAAGCAATGTGAAACCACCCTGCACGAGGCAGCTGATGGGCTGTGGCAAGCACAGACAATAACATGCCAGTAATTTACAGAGTTGGGCTGTTTAAAGAGGAGATTTGGCTCAGATGATTTTGAACTCTCCTTTCAATGAAAGGTAGAGCAATTTACCACTGCAAACAACTATTAAGTCACAAGCCATTAAATCTTCTAGTGAAAAAAGAATTGAAGCAAGAAATACTGACCAGCCTAGATTCAGACGCTGGTACAGGTGAAAAGAGAAGTGGATAGGCACCCTGGACGCATTTTTGCACCCCATGATTTCTGGGACTGATTCAGTTTCTTTGATAGTCTCTTTAAGGAGTTAAGTTTTGTTCATGTCCATGCTTCTCCTCCAGACTTTTGGCAAAGCAACCAGAGCCAACAAGTTGAATAGAAAGGATGTTTGTGCAACAAACAAAAAGCAGAAACATTTACAGAGGAGAGTGGAATGGGCAAGATGTTACTGCCTCTTTCTGATTACAGCTCAGCATTGCCACCTGTTTCCAAATTTAGACTTAGAACTGAAAAGGAATTATTCCATTTAAAACAGTGATGTTGAATTGGTATGAGACCATGAAGAGGACTAATGGTTTATCAGAGCAGCTTCACAGCAGGGTTCTTCAAAACCTCAAAGACAGTGGTACCACTCCTAAAATGCACTGGCAACCTCTGAAACCCTTACTGTAAACATCAGAATTTTCTTCCTCTTCTGTCACAGGGAAACAGGGAGAGGGCAGAGGGAAGGAGGACGAGATGAAGAAGTATCTGGTCCTATAATACTCTCGCAGAGCTGAACTTGACATTGGCTTGGCTTTCATAGCTGTGGCTGGTGTTCACACCCAGACTCATCTGCTCAGCCCAGCGTGGGAGGCAGGAGGAAGCAGTCACCATCAGGGTCAGACAGAGGATGTGGTGATTGCCCCTCTGAGCTGCCCCAGAGTTCATCAGGATATGAATGTCTGTGCAGGAGTAGGCACTGCTTCCAAAATGAAATCTGGACAGTGTTAATTTATCATGTCTAAGCCTGAGGCCTGAAATAACAGTTACCAGCATTTGTGTTTTTGTATACACTTTGAAAGTTCTGTGTAGCTGAAACTGGCTGGCTTTTTTCAAGAATCAAAGCACTTCTGACCTTCCTTTCAAATATCCTTCGTAAACATAGGGAGATATATAGGCACACATTTACTAGTTTTTTGTAGGGGGAAAAAATGTGAACTTAACATAAAGTGAACTGGTAAAGAGAGGGGGGCAGGGGTAGCTCCGAACACAAAAGGTCTTGCTTTATTTCTTAAAAGTTCTCCTGTACTAATACAATTAGAAAGTTCAGCTGTAATTTCACCCTTCATTCATACAGGACCTTGTCTTACCTTCAGCAGGAAACAGGGACTGAGTTAGGAGAGCTTGAATATAATAGACATTTGTGGCTGTGTACACTGCTGCCATCAATATAAATCTGTCATAAACAGACAGAGGAAAAGGAACTTCCATACACTGTGGCCTCTACATTTTTGGATGCAAACGCAGATTTATGGTGCATGGGAAGCAAGCACCCTTTAAGCCAATGTGGGGCTCATGAGTGTGTGGGACTGTGCAGAGTGGTGCTCCTCAGCTGAACTGCACTTCCACAGCTGCATTTGTAACCACCTCCTGCTGGAAAGAGGAGCTGGGCCAAAACAAGGCTAAGGAGATGGTCTTGTTATGCTGGATTTTCACAAAAATGTGGCTTACAAAATGAAAGCCAGAATTTTTAAGCTGTACTGGAACTGATTTATTACATGGTCTTCAAACCACCACCATGTACTTCCATGCACGTTAATGACATCTTCTGTTGCTTTCATTCCTGCGTGGTATGGGAACGGGACACACATGCAACCCAGGGCTAAGGAGCTATCCCATATGAGGAAAGGTAGAAAAATCAGGTCCACAAGTCATCATGATTCCCATACAACTTCGTTCACCTCTCAGCAAACTTTTAACTCCTGATAAAAACTACAGCCTTATCTAGAAGGCAGCTATATCAAGTGACTGAACTAAGGTGATTACTATTCTGAACCATGGTATATTAGGAGTGTTTTTGCATAAGGGAGCCTACAAATGAAAGCAGTTTTGAGCAAATTAAAAAACAGCTCAGTGTCACTATTAATTAATGAAAAACAATTTTCCAAGTCAGCCTAATAGAAGGCTTCCTACATGCAACCAGTAACTGATTAAGTGAGTGACTCAAACAGTAAAACCACAAGCCTATTTTCTTCATCCTGGAAGGCCAAGTTCAATATTTTTCCTATGAGACATGCCTTACTATAAAAAGAATGTGATGCTTGAATGTGAATATCTCTGCTCTCAGTGCTGGCACACGAAGTCTTTCCTACCCCTCCTGCCACATTTCAAGAGTGTGGGATGAATCACAATCATGTGGTTCACCTTCCTGCCAAATTCTTTTCTTCTGCTACCACTGAGAGTTCCTCCCAGACTGCTGCCAGCAGTGGCTGTCCTCTAGCCAAGACCTTGGAGGCGAGTGTCAGTGGGAGAGACGGGACTCCCTCCCTCCCTCACTCCCTCCCTCCCTCCCTCTCTCTCTTCCTCTTTCTCCTGTGAGGACACAAGCAAGAGCAGCTAGAGTTAGAGAACCTGTAGTCATAGGACTAGCTAAATAAATAGATGGTGGAGTAAATCAAGAAGGAGAAAAGGAGCAAGGAGGAGGTTGAAATGAAGGGAGAGAGGGAAATGGAGATGTGTGAAGTTGGCTGGACACTGCAACCTGCATAGCACTGTGAGGTGGCCAAGCAGCACATCCTCTCACCCACTCAGAGACACACTCTTCATCTGTCCATCCTGCCACCACCAGTACAGCACTGCTTTAGACCAGGCAGCACTGTGAGGCTGCCTAACTCTATTGTGAGCTATTTTTCTGTACCACCAGGACCCAGTCTACAGCGAACGGGAGAGTGGGAAGAAAGGTATTATCTGAGATGCGTCCGATGAACATAAGCACATAGGTCATAACATTTCACTCTGCTAGAGGAGAGAAAAGAGGTTATCTTGTAATGCTATTACATGTGCCAAGCTCATTCTTACAGATGAGACAAGAATAAATACATTTCACTTGTGAAGGAGGGAAGGCATGCTGCAAGTAAAGTGCATGAGCTTCTGGATGCTTCAACAAGCAGCAGACATGTACAGAGACTTGCAGATCCAAAGACAGGAGTTTTTCCTTCATTTCCAGAAGCTGTCAACCCTGTCACTGAGAGTTGAGGGTATCTCCCAAGAACAGCAAGCCCCCTCAGCAAGGTGCAGGAACATCTCTCACAGCCTCACCTGAGCTGGCTAGCCACCAGCTGAAAAACTTGTGCTTTTAACAAAGGTTTTTACCTCAGCTGCAGAGATGAATGAGAGGTTCTGTGCCCTTCTCTAGGGTTTTTGCTACTGGCATTGATTCTAGGCAGAACGCATCCAGGAACTGCGGTAAGGGTTGACAATACAAACCTGAAATAGGGTTTTAAGCAAAGAAAAAAAGGTAACACACAGCACTTCTAAGTCATCATCAGCTGAATGTATCCACTAGCTGCTACTGAGTAACTACAGAGAAAAGAATACAGTGAATACTCCCGGTAAAAAAAAAAAAAAAAAAAATCCATGTACTCCTTAATGCAGAGATTTTGGACAAAAGAACCCTGCCTTTCAGTGCCCTGCAAATAATGTGGTGTTATTATCTACCAGTGCAAAAGTCAATGCCCATCTTAGAGAGAATACTTCCTTTTCATATGAAGAATGACAGTGACAGCCTGGAACACCAGGCATATGAGCAAAACTGGAGATTCAGGACTGTAAAGGGTTTATAGCACAACTGAAAGCATTTCCACTGGCCTTACAGATTACCAGCTTGCTCCTAAATGACTGGAAAATGATCAAGATGAATGTTCGGCCACAGGAAAAGATTTGCTAATTTTGGATGTTTTTACTTGCTTTAAGGTAATGAAAACATATCTAGTTCAGTAATGCTGAATTAGGTTGTTTCGGTATTTTTACAAATTATTCTGCCCTGATTTTTACATACAAGAACTGTCGCAATCTCTTTGATGGCACTACAGAGAGCTGAAACCTTGAACTTTTACAGCCTACCTTGTGCTGTAAAGAATATGAGATTTAAAATCTGTAAATAAGTAAATCTAGACTTATATTATTCTCCCAGGTTTGTTCATTGTCCATAAAAAGCAAGGAAGGAAAAACACACCAAGGGATATTAAACTCTGGAATCTCAGAGCTCCAGTGTTTTGTTCTGTGTATGCAGTGTTCCCACACCCAAATACCCTTGGCTTGGGGACATCCCATAAGTGAATGTCCACCTTCCCCAGTCACTGCAGCTATGCTAACAATCCCATTTTTTCGAATCCTGTTCCCATACCGTAATCTTTTAAATTAAATTTAAAACCCACATCACATACCCCTATTTTAAATTTGCCCTGACAAATGTTTCTCAGGTAGGTTTTTACTACCAGTAGACTGCCTCTGGGTCAGTTCAAAACAGGAACTGCAGGCACACAGTTAAGTTACTGACCACATGTAGCAGTTTAAGTGATGCCATTTGCCTTCCTTCTGCAGCAAGCCAACTGCGCACATGTGGCTGGCTACCGCAGGTCAGCCAACAGGCAAAACCAACCCCAGCTTCCACTCCTTTGCTGAGTTTTCTCTATGAAAAAACACACAGAAATGATCACAGCTCCAACTGGCTTTGCAGGGAAAAGATACTGAATAAGAACATGTGAAACGCCTGGGGTCAACTCTTGCTCTTTTTCTGTAACATGAGCAGCCCATTGACTAGATTTTCCATTTTCAAAGTACTCCTTCGTATGGAGCCGAGGCAGAAACCGCTGGCTCAGCACATAAGAAAAAGGACAAACTCTGACAAAATGTGTTGCTGGTTTCTGAAATGGCTTCACAATAATCTCCCAGCTAAGGGATAAAACTTTTCAAAATGCATTGTTTTTCTTGCAAACAACAGGAAAATAGACCATGTGTTTTAAAACAAAACATAAACTCCTGAAACACACTTATAGGTAACAGAAACAGCAAAGTTTATTCCAGCCAGGGAATGCAGCATGGGGATATGCCATCAATTCACTTTCTGATGCCTAATTTCCTATATGGAACAACAGCGTTCTCCTTTATATAATGCCCAAAGGATTTACACATCAGAAATATGGTATATGCAGAAGATATTCCATCTTTCACTTTTGTAAAAAGTACTTCCCCAATGAATGGTCCAGAGGACCAAGAACAAAAATATCAGTGAATTCAGAAGAAATGGAAACTATTCAAAATGTGTGTCAGTTCATTTTAAATAAATGACTATTAACTTTCCCTATCTACATTACTTTATCCTATTCTAGTCTTCACAAAGCTGAAAAAAACCCCACTGTTACCTCTGTCTTAATGAGAGAAAGCAGCACTTGTAGGTACCAATAAATTCTGGAAATAAAAGTGTCCAACCACAACAAGATCATACTATTTATGTTAAAAATATTCCCTTCTATCATTCTTAATAGCAAGCGGCTTGAAAACATAATAGACTGATCTGAGTCTGTGAACTAAAGCCTGTCAGTGCTTCTACAGGGCTAGCACAGGGTACAGCACTGTGGGCATACCTTGACTCCCATGGTGATCACATAATTCAGTAGTTCAGAATGAGTGGGTGGAAAAAAACCTGAAAGATTACTTTTCAGTGAGACACCCACAGCAGAATTCAGTTCCAGCATCAGTAAATCCCATTACCCATAGGGAAGGCTAGGACAAGGCTTTTTCTATCAGCAAGTGTATCCTGTCAAATCAACCCATCCCAAAATGATGACTACCTTGACAAAATGTCTCTGTGGTAGGAATTGTATTCATCTTGCCAGCTCACATTCAGCATCCCAAATGTAGCCACTTCTTGGCTACATCTCTGGAGGATGTTTTCAATTACTTGGCTGTTTTTCTTGCTTCCCTACCCCCTCTATTTCTCCCAACTATTATTCCGTCCCTGTAAAACTATTTCTGTTGAGGCTGTAACTCGGCATGTGACACGTAAGTCTATATGCCGTTTGCACATGCCAGTCAATGACTAAGATTCTCTCATTACAGGCTGTTCATAAGATGGTTTACCATCTCCTGGTTAGAAGACATATCTAGTTTTCTACAGTACCAAAGCTCATCTAATCAACTTGATCTGTTCAGATTAAGTTCATTCATCTCCACCTACATTTGAGTAGTAAGCACCTCAGGGTTTTCCTTCTGGTTTTTGTTTGTTTGTTTGTTTGGTTTGTTGTGTGGGGTTTTTTTGTCTAACAAAATAGCTATTCAAGTGTAGTGAAACATGCCACTTTTGCTTTGGGCATTCAATAAATGTAATGCCTTTGCTTCAACTGAAGTGGAAGGGAAGGTCTGGGAATCTGCTCCAAAATTATCCAATGAACCCATTCGTTAGCACACACAGCTGATGTGATGGGTTGCTTTGTGCTTTGTTTTGTTGCTGGATCCACTACAAATACAAGCCATTGGCAGCTCAGTCAGCAACATATGAGAAGGGGCTTCCTCTCCTGCCGTGGTGTTCCTGACTGTTTAAGCATGAATAGAAAAGGTGGATTGATGCCAATTGGCAAAACAGATAGAAATAGCAGTGCATGATTCTAATATAAGCAGCAAAAAGACCAAGCACAAAACATTTCTCTCTCTCTCCCATTGACTAAGGTTCCTTTTGGCAAACAGCAGCAGGCTTTTGCATGCTTATTTCCCTCTGGTCAGGGAAGATAATTTTAATTATGTAGCCATGCAAGGCAATACTGTACAGCCTCTGGCACTTTTGATTTACTAGGGTAATAAATAGAGGGCTAAAGGACTGATCAGCTGCTAGTGAGCTCGCAGACAGTCCCCACCTCAATTTTCAAAAAAAATTCCATATAAGTGGCATGACTGGAGGTCTATTCAGACCAACTTACATGCACTGCAGAAATGCATGGGAAAGGGTGTGCACCTACAGGGAAAGGAAATGTGTCAACAGTAGTGACACAGTAATCCCTGAACATTTATGAAAGGCAGGTTCACTAGGATTCACATCCTTTCTTCATCACCAGATCTTCATTAGCAACAGCATGGAACTTGTACAGAGTAGAGCAGAGGGTGGACAATACTGTTTTAACAGTTTTCTTTCTCTTTCTCTTTCATTCTCTTTTTTAGTGTCCTGCAGGATATTGGTAGCTAAAAAGTAATGCAGACCAAGGTTGAATTTTTAACCACTTTGCAAGAAATACTTGCAGGATTGTTTTTTTTTTTAAAATAAACTTTTCTTAAGTTTAAGTAACTTTTAAATAACTTTTCTTAGTGATTATTATTATTCTTATGACCATGACTATGACTACTACTGTTTGCTTTAAAGGATTCTCTGTCCCCCCCAACATTTACACTAGGGCCAAGCAAGACAAAAGTCCCCAGTTCAGGGACTCTGTGCTTTTACTGGAACAGGCTACAGCTGATTTTATTTGATTCCACTCACTCCAGTTTTAAAAAAACTAGTCAAGAGCCAATCCCTACCAGAACTCTTCATGCCTCTCATGACTTTGTAGACTCTTTTAAGTCTCTTCCAGGCTGAAGAGTCTCAGCTTACCCAGCCATTCCTCACAGGCTAGCCACTCATATGGCAATCTCCTTGGTCACCCTTTGAGCTGCCCTTCTGTTCTACCACTCACTTTCTAGTATGAGCAGACTGGAAGCACATGTCTTCTTTCTAACAAGAAGTAAAGTATCTTACAGACTCCAACTTACCTTCAGCTTGCATGCAATAATTTGTAGGGGAGCTCAACACATGGGGAGTCTAATCATAAGAAATGGTACCCTACAGCACAGGAAGAGGTACCACCTTAATTGAAAGGTTTCTCTGAAAGACAAGACAAATTCAAACACATATCTCTACTACTACTTTGTTGTAGTGGAAACCACTTCAAAGAAATAGTTGGCTGAAAAAATGCCTCACTACACATATAGAAATCCCATGCTTTTTGCTTGGCTATGTGGGCAGGTGGGGAAAAACAGTCAGGGTGGACTGACAGAGAGGAGAGTGGTGTGGTTTTTTTCATAACTTGAGTGACATGGATGTGTGTGTGTTTTCCTGTGGGAAGTCCCTAGTTCTGTCTCTGGTGATCTAAAATCAGTGTCAAAGGTTTGTGAATGGGTTACAGAATCAGCAATGGCACCTCCCATTGTTAGCCGTCTACATTTTTTTTATAACCGCTAGCATACTTTTGGTCAACCACTGTAAAATAAACAGTCCTTCCCAAATGTTTTTGTTTTCTTTGACAGCACAGCAATAATTCACATGGAATGCTGCAGAATATAAAAGCACTTTAAAGCTGTTGTAAAACTGCGTTTTTATAATTTATGCTTGAGTGGTTTTCCAGCAAGGTTTTCCAGAAGGATGCCAGAGCTACAAAAGTATATGAAATTAGAAGATGTATCATGTGTGCATGTACATGATATAGATGTGTACGTGTGTGGGCTCAAATGGGAGGCATTATTTCAAATAATTCTCGTTTTGTGGGGAAGATCCGATCATTGTCCTGTGAAAAATGCCTCAATGCAATAGCCAGAATAACTTCCACAACTACCAAAACTGGATTAAGATGACCAAAGCGAGTCTCTTTCAACATGAACTCTTAGGACCTCACGCTTACTGTGCCCCTTGAGTAGAAAAACACACTCCTAACTGGTCATTCCATCTGACCTGAAGAAACATTTCACAGATGGATCATTATATGCACATACAACAGGGAATTACACTCCAGGTTAGAGCAGAAACCTGTGAAAATGACACCAGTATCTGTTATACTGCACTCCCAAAGAGAGAGATGTTTGTGCTCACCTAGTATCACCCTATTTATCTCTCTCATCTTTCTGAAAACTCTTGTCTCCACCCTGTATATATAACAGGGACCCTAAACTGTGCTGTAGGAGGAGCAGGAATAAGCTGTACATTAAGTTTGCCCTTGAAGGCTCAGAAGTTATCAGTTTGGCCATCACACCTGCGTTCCTGACAAACAGCTGGAGACCAGAGAGGGCCGGCCCAGCTGAGTGCTTCTCCAGCAGAGAGCAGTGATACACTGTCAGTGAGCTCAGCGCTGCAAGGCAGGGCAGCTCCAAGCTGGGGAAAAGGCAAAGCTCAAAGCTGGCAAGCTTGCCAATGTGAATGTCAGAGGAGCTGGACTTGGAGAAAAAGATGACAGTGTGGGGTCATCTGAAGAGAAAATCATTAAGAACACGTACAAAGGCACTGCCTGAGCCAGCAGCCCCCACTTCAGGAGGAATACTCATGTGAGATCAGAGATGCAATGCTTGCAGCATTTTGCACTGTAAGCCCAGTACAAGGGAGCATTTGCACCACAAGCTCCATCCACGTTCAAATTAGTGTCAAATACTCTGGCAACCATTGTTAAATGGATCTATCTGTTCAAGTGACATTTAGAAGATGCCAGGCAGCCAAGAGAAGAGCACCTCTTAACAAACTGTGTTTGAAATACACAGTGAACGTGACCAGCTCAAATTATGAGCAAGGCAGGATTTGCAGGCAGAAAAAGACTTTTTTATTAGACCTGACAATACTGACTTAAAAAACCCAAAAAGCTTGTCTCAATCTTTGTCCGGTATAAAGCTGCTTCATGTATTACAAAGACAGATTTACACATATACACAGGCACTTTCACACACACTGGCACTTCTCCATTTACACCTCGTGTATTTTATCCTTGTGTATAATCTCTGTATAGCCACTACTGCTAATAAAGTCAAAATGCAAACCCCTCTTAGGAAATAAAAGGTACTGAATGTTAAATTACAGATATCATTGCTGTGGTCTAAGCAACAGGTAGATGATGGCCTTACATATCCAACCCCAAAGGAACTGATCTGTACCCCTAGAAGAAGGCTTTCCCAGATAGAAAGGTTTTCCTATTCCATGTGCTAGTAAAACAAATGGTTGGCTTTTCATCTAAAGATGCCAAAATATTTCATAAAGTGAAAGGTTATGGAGTTACCATTCCTATTTTACCTATGATGAAAACTAAAGCACACAAAGTACACCATCTGGACTGAGGACTTGAAGCTGGGCAGGTAGCCTTTGCACTGCACATTGATGCTTCCCAACCTGCTTTTGATCAGGACACCTTGCCACTGCTTTTTTGCCTATCATAGGATCTTGGCTTTCTGCCATTGCCACTTCAACATCCCTCACTACTTTACTCTTTTCTTTCCCTTCTGTCCTGTCAACATCAACCTGCTCTCTCTCCCTGTGGTGCCTCATTTCTCCCCCACCCTCCTGTGAGAGCAGCATTGGTGGGGATGCTCATACTCAGTGCTCCCCACAGTGCCCTAACTAGTGAGAGCTGCCTCCTTGGGTGACACAAGCTAGTTTAAATCATAACTCATCTCTTTAGGCTTTGTGTTCACACAAAGATGTGCAGAGGCAGACTGCTAGGTCTGCTAAGACACAAGCCTGCTCTTAACAGTGAAAAAAAACCCCACAGAGCATCCAACACATCACACAAATTATATTCTTTGAAACACATTGTTAGCTCAGCCTCATATTTACTGTGCAGGTGAGGCTGGAAGGGACCACAGTGGGTCATCTGATCCATCCTCCCTGCTCAAGCAGAGCACACTGCACAGGACTGCCTCCAGACAGTTCTTGAGTATCTCCAGCAAGGGCAGTACGCCCCAGAGCTCAGTCACCTACACAGTGAAGAAGTTCTTTCTCATGTTCAGCTGGAACTTCTGTGCATCATTTCTGCCTGTTATCTCTTTTCCTATGGCTCAGAACCACTGAGAAGAGCCTGGCTCCATCATCTTGGCTCCCTCACTTACAGACACTGATGAAGTCCCCTCTCAGCTTTCTCTTCTCACAGCTGAACAGGACCAGCTCCCTCATCCTACACTCCTAAGACAGATGCTTCAGTCCCTTAATCATTTTTGTAGCCCTCCACTATGACCTGCTCCAGGAGAAGAGTCAGTCCTCCAAAATTCACCTTATTCTGTGTGTGCCATTTGGGAAATATACCCCCCCAATCCTTCTTCCTCCACTTTATCCTTCAATGCTCCACTCAGGAAGGTGAACTGAGTTCTTGGTTCCAGAACCATTCCTTGAAGGTAGAACATGTGGTCACTGAGAGCATTGCTTTGCTTCTAACAGGCTTTGTAACAAGCACTGTCACAGACACAGTATCTCATCACTCTCCTAGGGTCACTATCCTCAATGAAAGTTCTAGCTTAACTTTTGATGATTTCTTTCAAATTTCCTCAACATTATGAAAAAGATTTGCTACCTTACTTGTCCTGAAAGCACAAAATTTCACCACAAGGGCTGGAGACGTACAAAGATATGCCAGTATGAACTGTATTTGTACTGATGAGCAGGGAGATACAGAAGTACCAATTAAATCCAGAATTTTTCCAGAGCAGATAATCATCTGCTCCAAAGCTTTTTTCCTGCTATGTGCACAGAGCAGTGTTAAGCTTGTATTACACCTTCCAGGTACAGCTTTAGCAAGCCTCCTAAAGTTATCTTGTTGAGAGGATAAAATAAAGTGATACAGAGGCTGTCCTTGAAATAATACCAGCTCTCCTTGTAATAATAATAACAAATGAGCAGGGAGGTTGGAGCACATGACCCACTGTGGTTCCTTCCAACCTGACCCATTCTGTGATTCTGTAATATTAAGCAACACTCTATGCTACACATTCACCCTGGCAATCCGACCTCCTGCTCCTATGAGAGATTGACTTTGAAGAGTTCCTACAGGACCACATTCCCCCAGGGCCACATTTTTGGGCAGCAGCAGCTTGGAATCCTACCCCAGGGCTATGCTTTTGGGCAGTAGCAGTGAGGAAATGGTGCTTATCACACCTCCACCCGGGCTCCTCAGCCAGGGAAGAATGCAGGCTGCTGGGCCGGCTGAAAGGCTTGGGAAAGTGCAGCCCTGCTGTTTCATGTCAACATTCCTCCCCCTCTGCCTTTCCCAAGGTCTCGGCAGAAAATCCTTTTTTGTTCTTATCAGCTCAAACAAGAACAATGAATTCCTCAAGCCCGAAAGAATGTGACAAGGTGCCAACAAAGCCAACCAGGAAGGTGATGTATGGTCTATAGGCTGCAACTCCAATAAATCACTTCACAAACATGGTGCAAGGAGGGAATTCAAACAGCTTAGAGACTCTATTTCTAGTTCTCCCTTTCAGATATTCACCTGCCAAGTATCCTGGATATTAGTAGTACATGTAATGCTAAAATGCCTCATGCCTTTTGCTTTTACCACCAGGAATAACTGATTGAACATCAAATCAAATCAAAATTACAGTGGTGTGTCTACACAGACTTGCTGAAGGCAGAGTTGCAGTTTCCATTATAAACCCCCATATGCGAGTTTACAATTGCCTCACTGAAGACAACTTGGTGCACACAGCTGTCAGCCAGGGAGTAAATTTTTTTAAAAAATACATTCAGAAATAATTGTTTGGCTCTCTTAAGATCATACTAAAGTTTTGTAAAATAAACCTGAAGTTACCGTATCTGGTTGCTTTTTAGTATATATCTTCCATTTTTACAAAGAAACACTGATCTCCTAGTCAACTAGTCTGATTGGGAAAACAAAAGAGAAATGACCAACAAATTCAGTCATAAAAAGGCAGTTTAGGAGGTGCATATTCTGGGTGTGCAAGGATTCAGATGTCTCTGCTCCTTCCTTGAACAATATGCCTTCTCACCAGAATTCACATGATGCCCAACACTGAATAAACGGAATAAATTACAATTGTTTCATATAGATTACACACGTGATTGTGAAAACTCACAGCTCAGACACAATGGCAAGCAAGTGTCTAAGCTGCTCAGCGCACACAAGGGCTCTTTACAGCCAGCGAAGTGTGCCCAGCCTTGCTGTGAGTTAGGAGCTCCTTAGTTTGGTTTTGCCTGGGCATTCCTACTGCACAGATGCAGCTGCCAGCCTCATGCAGGCACACAGCATGTGCAGGAGCTGCTCAGCAGTGCAGGCAGCATGCACTGGCTAGGTCTCTGGAAGAGCCTGGATGCAACTGTTGGTATGTAGAGCACAGTTCTGGTCATAGGGAGCAGAGTTTCTGATACAGCCATCCATTATTTTCCATAAAACGTTCTGATGTATCACTAAGGTTGTAACATCAAAACAATCAAAAAACTAACAGTTGTATAAGATGTATAAAATGGCTCACACTGAGGACCCTTTTCTTGACCTGAGACTCGCATGTTGTTCATGGGGTCAGCTCAGTGTGGAAGGAACGCAGCCCGACCACAGAGGGGGAATCCACCTGCCAGAGCCCAGGCTCCTCACTGGCAACAGTCCTGCACCACTGTTCTCACCCAAGGCAGAACAAAATAAAGGCTTACAACTCGGCAGTGTGGATTTGCCATACCTCCTCAACCCTGTGCCTCACCTGTCTGCTCCAGGTGCAGCACCAACAAAATTTTTCATGTTTATATAGTTGAGTGCTGCCTGCCTGCAGCTCCTCAACATGACTGTGATGTGGAGTCTCACTGATGCAGACAGCATCTTCATCACAGGTGGATTTTTGCTATTTTACATCACCTCTGCACAGCAAATGCACGGCTTGGCAAACTCTCCTGCATTCAAGTACTACTCCTGCCCCATCATGTACCTCATCTACACCCTGCCCCACCATATATATACCACTGGGATGCCAGCTACAGCACGTACACTATATCTGTGCATCCCTGTCTTGCCTATGTACCCTCAGAAAAGAAAGCACCACTGTATATCCTGCTATTAGCCTATGGCAACCAGACTTGGCTGGATTTTCTAGGTCTAACTTGGCTGTACTTGCCATCTAGTGAATAAGAAACACAGTAAGGATGAACAAATATATCTGCCTGATGAAGCATGATGCTCTTCAGATGAATTTTTATTATTTGTGCAAGTAACTGATAATGCATCAGCAAATGGGCTGCAGAGTACTGAAAACAGTCTGACATCTCTGTACTGAGAAATCATAGTATGGCTCTGGAGTACTACATTTTTCCTAACAAATGGGGAGAGTGGCACTATGTGTGGCTCCTGCCTACTGCACACTCCTTAAAATGCCTTTGGTTGAAGCAGGACTTTGTCTTCCACCTTTAACAGACAGACTTGCACATATCTGAAGAAGCAGGTTTTTTAAACTATGCACACATATGTTCCCCTCACCCCCTAAAAAAAGATCTCTGCCCTAAATTCATATTTTGTACAACATACCAAAGCATTCAAGCAAGTAATTTATATGCTGGGTTGATATGGCTTATTTGGATCTACTGCAGTCTGCTGTGCATGTTGTATGGGTCAGGAAAATGTCCTCTTCAGACATTCCCATGTAAAAATTACTCCAGTAGAATGAGAAGTGTTCCCTTCTGGCATTCACCTTGCCACTTGCACTGACTGGAGTAGTACTTGTAGGCACAGATCTAAGCCTGGAAGTACTCATGAATAAGAATACTGCTGGATGATGCCAATCAACATTGTCATTCCAGAAATGTGGCATTTCTGATGGGTGAGGTGTAGCAACAACAGGGGTGAGACATGGCACAGAGCTCAAGCTCATATCCTTTTGTGATCAGGCTGAGCTCTATGGTGCCTTGGTGGGACTTGGTAAGAGGCAGAAAATGGAGGAAGAGAGGAAAGGTTGTGCTACTGGGGCCAGCAAGGTAGGTTATGAAGGCAGCAGTTCTGTCTGGGAGCGTACAGGGTGCTGAAGAGGAGAAAGGGTGGCGATGAAGGCTGATAGAGGAACAGTTGGGAGCTGCCACCTTGAAAGACTGACTGGTGCACTAAATTCCATGATGGGTCCTGCACTTGGTGAGTACCTGGTACCTAGTGAGTTTCTTAAACCCACAGATGCTGGAGCCAAATGCATATATGAAAATGTTAAAATACATCACCATTAAATTATTTCTAAAGGCAAAGTTTTAAATCCTGAAGGTATATATAAATGCAGCTCCCCTTTTTGGTCTCCTATGATTTTCACCCGTTCTCACGAAGACTAGTGAATATGCTCTTTTTGAGAAGAACTTCTGTACAGAAATTACATACAAAAGGCACCAAGGTACCTTTCAAAATTACATTTATAGGGTTTATACAGGAGACCTTTTGAGGTTTTAAGAGAAATTACAACTAAAGGGCAAAGAAGAGAATAATCAAAGAACATAGCTTGTACATAATCCCTATACATTTATATTTTATATTCCTTCAGTTTCTCTATTTGCTCTACAGTCTGCTAGCACAGCTAAATGGAAATTACAAAAACATAGAGCCCTTTCAAGTAAAATATATAATTGTATGGTACTCAATTCCTTTTTGCCTTTTAACTGTAATTCAGACCTAACTTAATTGTTAATCTACACCACATAAAGGCAAAAAGAGTCTAAACTCCCCTGAAGTTAGCTCCAGCTTTCCATTAAATCCCTTCTTTTTCTATATCTAGCTTGAAGAACACTGAGGGCATTTTAGCTAACAGACAGTATGTTAATCCATTTCATGTCAACTGCACAACGTCTTAACACATATTACAAGCAGAGATCTCTTTGGCATCCTCTACTCTCAGCTTGGCACAAACCTCCCAGCTCAAGAAAGGCTCCAAATGACAAAAAAGCAGATGTCATAGGATAGGGTTGAATTGCAATAAGTAACCTCCTATCATGAACATTACCTCCTGCACCTAACATGGGCACATTCTGCTGCAGCATCTTACTTAAATAAATATTTGCATAGCAAATAAATGCACATTTTTATTATAAACAAAAGATGCAATATGGATAATTGACACTTTCCCCTTCTGAAATGGTGTCAAAAAATGTCAACTGACCACCTAGCAAAATTACAACTCCAAAGTAACATTTAACAAAATTCAATATGCAGTTTATCATGTGCTCATTTTGTGGCATCTGTTTAAGGGAGAAACTGATTTTCTATGTGACCTAAATAAGCGCTTTCATCTGAGAGGAAGGGGGATGAATAATGGAATCCTGCTTGTTGCCAGTTTGAAATCACTCTGCTCTCAGATGGACTTCCTTCACTGACAACTGACAGTACCAAGCACCTGGAGCTCAGGGCCTCACAGAGCTTCCAAACAGCTGGAGCAGGGCTGCAAAGGTCTCTCATAATGAAAATGAGTGGCTGTTAATATGGTATGCTTGATCCTCTCAGTTACAGTAATGTCTTGTTTAGTTGGTTACTAGTATCCTGTCACTAGTAAAATCCTGTCACTAGTCTGCATCATAGTTCAGATCTCAAATACTATTTTTTTGTCCACTACCTCTTTCTTAAAAAGATGAGAATGGGCATTTCTGTTACACTATCAAGGCCAGTATCCCTTCTGAAGTGGGGGCAAGGTAGGGAAGAGCATATGAGTAAGACGAGCACATAGTGGTGCCTCCCATAATGGTACCTCAGTTTTCAAATATTTATGGCTCTGGGACTTCCTGAACCTAAGCTGTGGTATTGAACAGCCCAAGACAAAATCACATTCTTCGAACCTACCAACTAATCTTTGAATTTCCATAAAAACTTTTAGTTTCTGCAACATAATGTGTTCCAATATGCCTTATATGATACACCATCTTTTTTTGTTTCTTTCAGCCCTAATAGGTACTACTTTCATTAAATGACTCATAGTTCTGCTACCACAAGAATGAATAAACATTTCCCTTTCTCTGTGCCACTACTGATTTGTCAGATTCCCTAAATGCATCCTACCCACAATCATCTTCCCTTCTGGCCAAAGAGCACTGCTCTGTTAGATTCATCACCTGAAATTCACTCTACACCTCCAGCTGTTTGGGTTAGTAACAATTTCTGTTTGTCTGAGGTCATGCAACACGTGCAAAGTCACCCTGACTTTGCCCTTTACAACTCAGTGGAGCTGTGATGCTTTTCCAATGATAGTGTGAACTCAGGCATCCTAAAAATCCAGTATGTCCTTTCAGCACATGCACAAGGAAGTTGCTGTCTCAACTTCCTTGTGTCAGTCACATACCTTTGGCCCAAACATGGCATAAACTATATAGCAATGGCTTGAAACCTGGGGCTGACTGATTCCTTTTGTGTCTTTTCTCCTCTGGCTTGCTGATCACAACCCTTTCCTGTGACTGTACAGAGCACAGCACATTTTGGAAACAGCTGCACTGGAATTGCCACACACCAAATCTCTGTCCATCTCTGTAAAATATCTCAACTACAACCTTTCCTTGGGACCCCTGGATTCCCCAAAAGTTCAATCTGCAGAAGGTAGGGCAGAAAAGGTAAAACTGGGGACAGGTATGCAGGTTTTGTCTTGATCTCTTTATACGTCTACAGGGATTAACTAGAAAAAAAAATACACCCTGTGACCGTTTCACTGAGTTACCAGAGTTTTCAAGACTCCTGTTAAGCATGAAGAGTCCATAATCTCACTATTAATTTTTGTTGATGGCTACTTTGCTTTTTAAGCAAAGCTAAATTAGTTTTGCAGCAACACACCTTTGCCCTGAGCTTGTCTAAATTGCTTGTCACAACATTCCAGTTGTTTTGGGAAACCCAAGATATGTCAAATGGTAACACAGTCTTCCTGCTGTTAGCTGTCCCCTTCAGCCAAGGAGACAGAAGCTTGAAGGATCTGGTTTCCCTTCTGACAGCTGCAGTAACTGGACCTAAATTGGAATTGGAGTAGAATTTTGTGGTGAAAATGAAATCACTGTCATCACATTGTCTCTGCAAAGAACTTGGGGCAGATTTGGGTGCTTGATAGATTTTTATGTCCACTAAACATCTGCTATTCTTCAAAGAGGAAAAAAATGGGGAAATTAAACCACCGTTGAGCTACATGAACATGACATAGGCAGGCACTGCAGTGTTTGGCAATGTTTTTAATTCTTGAATTAACCTGACTATAAACATATTTTTAAAAATGTGCAACTGGTCCCCCAACTTTATCTGGAACCTCTGTAAAATACTACATAAATCTACCTTTGCATGTGCTCAGTTTCAAAAAACAACTGTTCACAAGATTTCATGATTATGATGCAGAAGTAGATGCAGGAGGAAGGACCCTGTAGGCAGCAGGACTGATAGATTTCAATGTTCCTTGTTGTGCTTAAGACCTTCTATACTCCTTTGAGCAAAACATATTTTTTGCTTACTATAGAAAGAGATATTACTGCCTTGTATCTATTCCAGTTTAGGTCACAAGCCCTTATAGAAGTGCTCAGACTTTATTGCAGTAGGTAAAGACTATGTTTTCAAATGCTATATGGCATAAAGGGCCTGGTAGAATATGTTAGAAAACATCTTTAATTCATGCAACTTTCCACTGACAAAAACTGGAGAAAAAGGAAAAAAACCCAACCTTCCTATCAGGCAGGAACAGTAACTGTGCCCTACTGCAGAACATGCTCTAAGCAACCCTTTCCTGCCAGCAGGATTTAGCCTCTGCAGGGGAAGTTGCTGCTGCCCTCCCTGTAAGCCCTGCAGGAAAGATACCCCAGAGATATCCCAGAGACATCTCTCCACCCCATCTGCCTGGGGACCCACACATTGGTTTTGGGGTGAGTTTTTGATCTTTTGTTTGTTTGCTTTTGTGAGAGGAAGAATAAAGTCACGGAATCATTTAGGTTGGAAAAAACCTCTAAGATTGTCGAGTCTAACCATTAAAGACAGCAGTGCAAAAGGTATTTTCTTGCTATGCCTGTATTTACTACACCACTCTTCATGCTATTGGGATGAAACTCAGTGAATCCTAGTGTAATTTCTACTGAAACACTAGCTGAAATTCAGCATGTCCACAAGTCTTTCAATGTAATAAGTACACTTTATTATTTTTATCTAACACTCAACATTTGGAAATGTTTGAGTATTAACACAAAAAGCTTTTCACCTTCAGAACTTATTTGCAGTGTGCTAAATAAGGGTTGTTCTCTCTCACAGACACATATACGTAGGTGCATATATATGTAGAATAATGAAAAAAGAGCTATAGATCCATTGCTATGGAATTGAAGATGTGCTGTTAAAGGATAGATCATCCTATACTCATGTTCATTAAAAATACTAACATTTCCATTCAGTGCTCAGAAAACTTCTCCAGCAGCACGCTACTATAAACTGGCATATCTAAAGCAGATAAAGAACAGACAAAACCCACACAGAAACAACTAAAGTTTCTCTGCATATGACAGAAATTATACTCTTAATTTGTGTCATGTAAAAAGATATCAAGGTTGGGAGATTCCAATATGGGGTTCCCAGATACTTTATAGCCATCAAAGCACATATTCTTTACTGTAGGATATGTTAGAAATACTATTTCAGCTGAAAATTCTTATTTAAATGTTAACTATAATATAGAAGCATACTGAACTAAAACTTAAGACCTTAAGAGCAGTGAGTCAGAATAGAAATCTATTTCTAGAGTGCTGCCGACTCAGACTGCAGCTAATAATGGCTGCTGAGGAAAAAACACGTGGCAAATATGGAATGATATTTCCTGCATTTTTAAAGTGGGAGATGGCATTAAGTCCACTGAGTTTAAAAACACTTTCTGTACAAGGCCTGTAAAAATCCTTCTTCTGTATCTTACTTTTTTCTTTTGTCTAACAGATTTGTAAGCCAGTTTACACATCTGACATGAGGAACTTACGATAATGAGCTCAACAATTTAAAGGCGTTGTATGAAAAAAACCTTTTTGCTTGTTTTACCTAAATAATTTCTAGCTAGTTGGTCTTCTAGCTGTTATATTTCAGAAAATGAAAAATAATTATTTTTCATTCCTGTTCTATACAGAATTAATTAGATGTACAGGTCTAGGTCCTGTTTCTTCTTAGTTTCTTTCCTATTTTCAGTTGAGAAGACCCAGTCTGCTTATCTCCCATTGTGGGGAAATAAATCTGTACCTTTGAACAATCTAATGTTCATCTGCACTTCTTCAGATTCATTCTTATATGGAGAATTTAAATCCATTAAAATCTAAGTGGGCCTCTGAGACATCCATGCCAGAAGTATAGAAGACATTTTGTCCTCTTTCTCTTTTGTAACTATGATTAATATTTTATTCCTTCTTCTGACCAGTGCCATCACAAAACTGACATTTTGCAAGAACTACTCATCATGACTCCAAGTGCTCTTTCCTGTTTGGCAATAGCTGCCTCAGGGCTCCCCTTTGCAAAGCCAGAGCTGCTTCTCATCCCCTTGAACACAACACAAAGCACTGCCTGCCATTGCACTGCCAGGCCTTTCAGTACCAGGAGTTCCTTCTTCATCTGCTCACTACCTACTTAAGTATTAACTAATTTTTTTACCATCACCAATGCATGACTTTGCATAATTTGTTTCAATATCAATAATTTTAAGCAGCATAGATCCCATCACAAGTCCTGCTAGAAATTTAAAGGTATCTCTCCTCCACTGTCAAAACAACCCAGGATAGGATCTTCTCTCTCATTCCCTGCCCACTTAATTCCTTTAAGGAACTCCATGAATAGCACTGAAATCAACTATTTTGGAAAACAAGACACATCACATCACATTGATTGAACCATCCTGAGCCACATACTTACTAGTTTTATTTCAGAGAATTCCAACAGGTTTGTGATACACAATTCCTTTCCAAGAAAAGCTTACTACTTCTTAAAAATGGCAACCTCTTCATAATCCTTCTTAAGTAATTTTGATGGTTGGTATATACATACGTGGAACACTTAAAATGTGTGTAAGCAGTCTTCTTGCTGAGTGAAAGTCACTTCACCCTATTGACCCTTCCTTTTAACCTCAGTGCTATGTTGTACCTACTTATGAATTCAGATATGACAATAGAGAAATTACAGTGAAGTAGAAGAACAGGGATGATTTGGTAGGACATCTTTGCCCAGTAGGACTATGGCTGTATGAATTTTATAAATGGCCTCTTCACATAAGAGAATTTGAGGTTCCTTCTCCAAAGGACAAATAAAATGCTCCTCGCTCTGGAATTGTGCATTCACATACAGACCAAATGAAGAGTGACAGTATTGCTGGGCTTTAAACACTGGTTGGCTGCCTCCCATTAAATGAGTCCATGGCATCAAGTTCAGCTCCCTGTGGACACTATTTCTTGGTTCAATTACATATTTTTGAGGATTTCAGAGAAAAGTCTCCAGAGCCCGTACTTAAATCTACCCTTCAACAAGTGAAGCAGTGTGGAATAACCTGCAATTCCTCCAGCCATGATCAAATTTTTATTTCCCTGCAAAATACTACTTCAGAAGCCATTTATCCATCACCTTTAATTAAAATCATTAGTTTCATTAAGATATCTATTTTCTAAACAACTGTAGTTTTTGTCAATACTATTAATCACCATTTTAGATCACTGCTTCTCTATAATAGTCAAATATTTGTATCATCATTCACCTAGCAAAAACTGTGGCAATAACTGTTTTGCAAGAAAATTAATTTAGTATCTTTGGGCTTTTTGCCGTTACTGAAAGTCTATGACCCAATAAATTCTTTGGTTGGAATTCTACTTCCAGGAATACCTGTGAGGATAATTTCAGGAGTTAATTTTCTAGTTTTTATATGTTTAATTGTCTAATTTGTAGATGTGATCAGGTACTTCATGTTCTAAGTACCATAAATGGCAAACACAATTATTTCCTGAAGTGAATTTGCAGGCAAAGAAAAGGGAAGGCTATTTTTAAAAATCACACGAGCAATGCATTTTTAATTGTAGATAAAAGCATCCTCAGCAGTACTAAAGGATACCTAGAGGTATCATATCCAAAGTGGCAAAGGTTAGGTTCATAATTGTTAGCTATTGGCTATGTTTAATGAAGCTGTAAATGTTATGTGATGATAAATATTACTTTAGGCTTGGCCTTTTCAAAACTATGAACTAAAAAAACAAAGCCAGGCAAATGCAGCTCAGATCTGTTTGCCCATTTGTTCTTCACTGCATGGTGTCTCTTGCATGTAAAACTGTGAATAAACGTGCAATCTTCACTTCTTCTAAGTTCATGAGGTTTGAAGACAAAGATTCTGGGACAAATGCTACTCTGAGTTACTCCCTTTAAACTCCTGGCAGTTTCAACAGCATCATCAGGTCTGGCCTATCATTGTCAGGTCTTTATACTCTGTAGATTAAAAAACAAAAAGCAAAGAGCATGCAAGATAGACAAATACAGTCATATATATCAGATATATAGACAGTCCGTTACAGTCTTCCTTCTACAGGATATTTGGGCTGCACATGACATAATGCCTTGCACTGACATCAGGACTCCTAAAAAAATGAGGTTTGGTTATGGGAACTGACTAATGACCCTGCCAGTAGCACCTACTACAATTCTGGTAGACCTCAGCATTGCTGCTCTTCAGTTTTCTGATGATTTATTCAAACTTGTAAAAATTCCCAAAACATGAAAACCAACACTGTTTTAAAACAATGAGTGCACCATGCTGGAATCGTCAATTAGTATAAAATTTAACACCTTATCAGAGGTATTGCAGCTTGCTGCAGCTAAGAAATCCTATGCAAATCCTTCTCTACCTCTACTCACTTACAATCTGGCTTCTGCTCATAACTTAACACCTTTGCCAACAGAAGGTCAGAGTAACACTGACCTCTAGATTATTTTAAAACAATAAACTGTCTCTACAAATCTTTCCATGAGAATAAAAATTCACAAAAAACAAAAGGCATTTTGCCAGGTTTCACCTTGGATAGTAATGAAAGGAAATTACAGAATCAACACTTGAATACAGAGGCAAAGCTCTCTTTAATTTCTTTAACACGAAGTCTCATCTGTGAAATGCTGGAGATGGAAAATTGAAAGTCTGACTCAAAGTAAAGCACTTAATTGTAATTAAATGTGAAAGTAAGGGGTATCTCTACTATCCTTCCTGTCCTGGAACTTTAAATGGGACATATGGCACAAGTGGGTGGAGGGCTTGTATACACAGATACAGTCTTCTTTCAGAAAAGACCATGAAGAGTAATTTACTGATCAAATGATGGCAGAAACCCATAGCATACCAGATATGGTTAAGGAATGCCAGCATTTTAGCAACTGTTGATTAGTTACAGAGACCTAAACTTGCTTACAATTGTTGCTTATCTGGTATCCATTAGGGTTAAACACATTATTAAGAATCAACCCATCTCTACTGAAGAGGAAGGAAACAAATTAAAACTGGAAAATAGTATCTAGACTCTTAGTCAGTCTTTCTAGCTGGCATTATTAAGGGACAGAAGTATGTTGTACTCTTGAGTACCTAAGATAGGAATGCCATCTAAACACTCCCGGAGTGATACTCATGTGTGGTTTGCTGGGTGATGATGCTTGAACAAGTTCTGAGTTATTTCCTTTGCCCCTTAACCAGGGACACTAATAGCAGAAATATTCTGTCTCATTGCTCTCATATAGAGTTCTCCTCCTACACCAACAATTTAGTCAGAGGGCGGGTCAGTGGGCAAAACATGCTCATGACTACTTCCTTTGCTTCAGAAACACTTGCCAAATTGAAATGGCAAAATTCTGCATTTGCCTTTTGGGCTGAGTGGTCAGAGGCTCTGGAAACAAGCCAACATACAGTGGGACAGCTCTGTTGACCACTCTGAGCTCCTGGTCAGGCTGTGAGCATTGTCTTCAGGATTGCTCAGCACAGCTTCCCACACAAGTAATCTTAAACAGTGGATAGCTTCACTGAATCTCCTTTCAAATGCACAAATACAAACACAAGAATTGTTTGAGTTTTACTCATAAACTGTAAGACTTCCTGTAGAATTTTGCCTTTTAATGCCTCTCAAATTGTAATTTAATCTGTCCCTCCTTTGAGCTTGCCTTCCTCATTCTGCTTCCTTAAGTGTCACAAAACAAGAATTTGCACTATGGAAGATTCCTCACCTCATCTAGTCTCCTGATTGCAGGAAAGCCCAAAGATTTTCTAATATATTTCTGTATAATGCAATGTGATCTCTTGGTTTTTATCCCTTCTAGCTTTGCTCCACTTTTCCTTTCTTTGATGTTGTACAGTAGATTATAGTCTTCCTTGACATTTTTCCTTCGTGTCTGTTTCTTCTTTCATTTCCATCCACCTGTTTTTTCTGCTTTTCCTCTCTGTGATGCCTTTTCTATGCCACCCCTGCATTTTCTCTTCTCATCCTTCTCACACTAAATCTTTCCCACTCAATCCTATTTTACCATCCCATCTTCATACCCCGGGGCTCAGTCTCCTAATCAAAGACACAGAGGAACAGCCTCTGGAACCCCAAGTATTACACTGATTACTTCTACACACTTTCCTCTGGTTTTGAACTAAAGAGCACAACTCTGTCTATCCTTTCAGCCTCTTTCTCTGAAAGCACACTCCTGTTCACCTCTTTTCTTTTTGTGCATGTTTAGCTCTACTGTCCATGGACTTTTCAGACCAGTCCATAATCACTGTCAGATGTTCTTTCTTACTTTACTTCTTCTCTGTCAGATTTTTTCCCAGTTTCTGAGAAGAAACACAGATCTGAAGAAGAAACGTAACAAAGAAACTAAGTCTTGGGAACAGCTCTTAGAAATAAGAAGTTAAGGGAATCAGGGACAGGTCTCACACAAACTGGAGGCTTTAGCAGGAAAGAGAAGCATGCTTTCCTAGCGGGGGCGGGGGGGGAAGTCTCACTGCTGAACTAGCTAAGGCAGACAGAAATTCACTAACAAAAAGAAAGTGACTATGATCCGAAGAGAACAGAAGCACCAGAAAGGACACAACAGACTTCTTACATTCTCTTTTCCCATAAATCTAAGGAGAAGCTGAAGCAGGGAAATATGGCAGACGTTCATTATTTTACTTAGGTCTCCATACGCTATGGCATCTTTATGTTTACCAGCTCTTATAGGTCCCTTTTCTTTCATAAAGCATGTGATGAGAATGTCACACTGCCAGCAGGATTGACCCTCTGGAACATCACAAACCTGAGAAAGAGTAAGAGTAAGGGGGATCCATGGTTGCAGGAGCCATCTGGCTCCACATCTGTGAAAAGCCCCAGCTGCAGGACCTGAGAGCCTCAGGCAGAGCTGAGACAGTGCTGTAGGTGCCTTCCTCAACTGAGAACCTGTGGGACGGTGCCTGTGGCATGCTTCTAGGGGAGCAACTGACAGGTAGTAAAAGGCAAAAAAGCTTTCCAGATACTGTTCTGCATATTTACTCTCAAGCCCCTGATGAAAAAAACCCCAACTTTAATTACAAAAATCTTTGCACCATGAATTCCATTGCTGTCAAAAAATATCAATAGCAGCAAAAGGAAGAAACTGGCAAAGCTAGTGAAACAAATAAATCATTATGTCTTTGCTACTGTAATATACATTGTACTTTAAAATAATGTATTTTTCTATTTTTTGTAGTTCTTGCAGAAAAAAATACTAAAGAAGCAAAAAGCATTAAATTCTATAGCTGCACCAATTTCTGCTATAATCCATCAATAATGATTTTCCAATGAAAGTCAATTTTCAGACCTGGTTATTTGGCGTGTGCAAAAGTCTTGTCTGGGAAAGAACTGCTAAGAAATCATGGAAAAGGAAGTCCTGAAAAGCAGCTACACATCCATTGGGGGGTTTCTGCATTAATTTTATGACTCACTACTACAAGTCCATCTATTTCTGCTGTTATACTCATTTTTAATACTTAAAAAATATTTTAAAGACATACAATTCTGTTACTGCTGTGTGAAGGAGGTGATTATAATTGCAACAGGCTAAGATAGCTTGGCAGTACTTCTGTCTGACCTACAAATGCCATTTAAAAACAGACAAAAAAACCACTTGGAAGTCTGCCTGAAGGGAAATGGTTTTCTTGTGAAAGACCTTGTCAAACATATTAAAATCAAAGTTTGGGACTTTGGCTGAACAAACAGCTTTTACTGTTCAGCTCTGCTAACTGCATTCTAGTACGAAGGAGACATTCCGTAGTAATAGCAAACTGACAATTTTACATCAGCACCTCATGACTATTCACAAATATCCACTGACCACCACAGACGTCAGTGTTAATAAAGGTCAAAATTACCATCTATCTACATAATCTCCTGTAAGAACCATGCTGTAAGTGATCAACCAGTTTAACTGTTTGATATATTTGCAAAAATCTGATTAACCACACTAAAGTCATAGAAAACACTTCCACAGATTTTAAATACTTGATTCAAGCCCGAGAGATGAAGGTACAATAGGTTC
Organism: Zonotrichia albicollis; assembly: GCF_047830755.1. Lineage (NCBI taxonomy): Eukaryota > Metazoa > Chordata > Aves > Passeriformes > Passerellidae > Zonotrichia > Zonotrichia albicollis. The sequence continues at coordinate 50,736,246 of NC_133822.1, forward strand.
TTTATCAAATATTTTAGTCTGATATTAAATTATTTCCATTCCTTTCAAGAGTACATTAGCTGACTTATTAAATCAACTAGTTACTCATTTCAAATTACTTCCTCAGTTTGTGGTACTAGGAAATGACTCTTTAACAAGTATTCTGGAGTGTGTATCATTGCTCATTCACTTGGTAAGATAAGTTCATGCCTTTTAAAGCAGCATATCAACTTGCAACTTTTAAAATAAAAGTGAGGCAGCAATTAGTACTATAAGTATGCAAACAAGTAAAAGACAGTATTATTCAATTTTTATTATCTACCTAACCTTAACTCTTCTCACTAACCCTGCCAAACATTTACTTTTCATATTTGTTTTGTAAAGTGCTACACTATCATTATTTTCCTGAAAGAGATTAGTTGCTGCAAAGCTTCCCTTTCCTAAGCACTTCAAGAAAACCAGTGCATATATCAGTGAACTAAATGGAAAAGTCACAGGGAGCTGAATATCACATGTAGGACATGCCACATTAAATGCAGCCCGAGCTGGCATGCAGGGAGAGTGGGATTGTCAGCAAAATCATCAAATATTGCTCTTAGTGCATTCAATACATTTAATTCACTTTGTACATAATATTCTGTTTTATTTATTTCATAATTTAACGATTTATTTCACATCATTTTCTATTCAGAAGAACAACATTTTGGTGACTACAGACCCAGAAATAATCATTGATCAATGCTTTTTGGTTGTGTAAGATTTCAGGAGCAAGATGGACTCCTTTTTTGGTAATAAATATGAAATCAAGTATCTTGGCTATCACTAGGTACAAAACAATGATGCCTTTCTCACAACCAGCAGGCTGAACTTAACCCACAGAAAACTCAATCTCCAGACCTGAGCACGCTCCCCACACAGCTGGGCACCAGCAGACAAAACATGATCCATCAGATGAAATAAAGTCAGAAGCTTGGCCAGCTCTCTTTAAATTATATCCCTGTACACATTTCAGATTCAAAGATAAGCTATTTGAGGATGAAGTGAAAATCACAATTCAAATGACAAAAAGAAAAATATCACCATTAAAAAGAGAAAAAGAACCAAGTGATTTAATTGGGGAAGTTAACATTTTATCCCTACTGATGTCTGTCAGAGCTGTAATGAAAAGTAACTTATGGAAAAAAATGGTGATAGTATTAGGGGTCACTTCTCCAGAGTCTCTACAAGAAAGGTCACTAAAGTTCTGATTGTGAGGAAAGGGACATCAGGAGGAGAGGAGACAAAGCCAACTGACGTTGACTGTTGTAAATGTTCACATAGTTTTTCGGCTTTGGAAAATGTTT